>NC_136767.1:1006908-1047886 GCF_947034865.1 Barbatula barbatula
AGAGAGAGAGAGAGAGAGAGAGAGGGAGAGAGGGAGAGAGAGGAGACAGCACTTCTTCTGTCTTCCTCTGCTGGCTAGCTGACGGAGGTTTTGCTGTGTCTCAATGGCTAAAAATAGTGAGAAACCTTTTTTAACACGTGGCGTTTGCTAGGTTTCCATAGCAGATGTGTGCAAAGCTTCCGTGGTTTCTACCGGTCTTCTTTAACAATCCTGTAAACTGTCACCAGTTAGAGATATTATAGGAACAGTTCACCCAAAAACAAGTGTGGTTTCATCATTTATACACCCTTATGTCATGTTTGACTTTCTTACTTCTGCAGAACACAAACGAAGATATTTTGAAGAACATCGGTAACCAAACATCACTGACCGCCATTGAAAGAAGTCAAAACCACCGAGACATTTCTCAAAATATCTTCTGTTGTGTTCCACAGACGAAAGAGTCGTATACAAATTATGATGACGACAATTTCATTTAGCAGAAATGTGTTTCTTTGTTGTTTTTGTGTAGCCTAAATCTCTAAACAATTGTGCGGTGGGCCACGTTGCCTGTGCTGACTCACAACTCTGTTATCGTTTAAAGTCACCTTCATGGTGTTCCCATCATCAGATGTTAGGCTGAATATTAACACTGTTTGTTGTTGCGAGGGTCAAGGACATTTTCTGTGATAATAATAAATAAGTTGCATTTTTTAAATTATTTTCTCACGAGACTTTGCGGTCATTAATGCGGAGTCACTTGCTGAGATGCAATTTGATTGTAATGATTCATCGGAAAAAATATGATGATCTGTAAATGATGAGAGAATATTTATTTTTGGGGTGAACTGTTTCTTTAAGATGTTAATTTGTTGTAAAGAAATCGAGGCGCAATTTCTACTTTACTCAACTAATTTGAACTTTTTACAAGAAAATGTAAAGAAATGTGATTGAATCTTGGTACCACGATGCTGTTGTTGCTAGGGTGTTGCTATGCGGGTTCCAATATGTTTGGGGGGTTCATTAATACGATGTGCTGGGAGGTTGCAATGAGGTTTACTACATTTTCAAAAAGAATGTATGTAATAACACATTTTGTAATGTGTCCTTTTGCTTTGATGGTGTGTTAAATAAATAAGTTAACACAAAATGTCTTTACCTAAACACAGAGATATCGTTGTATTGTTTCTAGCAGTTTTACAATGAACACGCCGAATCAAAAGAAGCTCATTGGAAATTCTGCACCTTAGATATTGATCAAGATATTGATTCGAATTGATTTAAAGTCTTTTAGAAAATTGTGAAAACACTTATTTTTATTATTTTTATCCAAAGGATGGCTGAAGGTGTTTAAATCATTTTTTTATAACATGAGGTCTTCCTCTTTTCTCTTCACATGTGCTCTTTTTCTGTATTTTGAAATGTGAACTGTGTTTTAGAAGTCGATTCTTCCTGTGAGGTCACTTATTTATCGCTCTCTCTGATCTTTTCACTATCAGCACCAACCGTCGTACATGATGTCATAGTTGTTTATTTATATTTAGTATGCAGAAAACATTTCAATTCTTGAATCTTATAGCAAATTGAATGTCCTTGCATAACAAATAAAAAACCAAGAGAAACAAAAAAAGAAACGAGTTTGTTAGATATCATATGATAAAATATCTGAATAGATATTGCGATGAAGTAACTGACTTCATAATAATATGAAATCTCGCTGCTTCACGCTTTACAAAATGACTGGAGCATCTGTTGTTTACGAGATTACATGAGTTTGAGACGGGTTTGAAGTTTATTACGTTTATTTCCAACCAGACGATGACCGAATTCATCTATTGCACATAGATGTGGTGTTCTGGACAAAGGACTGTTTGTGAGTGAATTACAAGTGCTTCGGTGGATATATTTGGCTGTTCTGTTTTCATGTAGTTAGTCATAAGGGTGGTACTTCCTGTCTCTCCTGTTTATTCCTTTATAAAATCAACTTTCAGAGAAGACTTCATGAGACGGCCGAGCCAGTCAGCTTTTCATTTGTCCTCGTATAGTGTTAGTGGTTTTGTAGAACAGACAGGGTTTACACAGATGGTTATTGTTTTAAAATTGCTTTTATGAAGTCAAGTTATAAGGCAGCTGAATGTGTTTTAGATGGGACATGTGAAGGAGGGATTTGGTTTAAAATGGATTACTATGGAAAGTTAAAGGCTCTTAATGCTTGAGTTTACACAGGCTATCTGTGCCTCTGTTTGAACACACACAGACCGAACTCTGTGCCTGGAGACTGGGTGTGTCTCTACCTGAGAAAGTTCACACACACTTTCAGAAAATGAGAGTAAATAAGCCAGATCTGTGTCTGTGTATATTCCCCCTCTTTCTCTTTAAATGTAAGTTTGTGAGTATATATATGTATATGTTTACATCATATCTCACAACTTAAAAACAAATATCACAGAGAATAAATGTCTATTTTTTCTCTTTACATTATGAAGTTTGGGGAGCATCATGTACATGTCAAATAATCGAGGCAAAAACTGTCATTTTGAGCTCGATCGGGATCGGGAAGGGCGGTGTCGACCCGAAATAGATCTAAAGTGATAGCAACTGTACTTTGGATTTTACTGTATAAGGCGAAATAATTATTTTCTCATTAAGTGGTTTCCAGTTCTTTGTTTGGTGAGAATGCTGTGCGCTTTGTTTGGAATAGATGTGTAAACACATTATGATGAATTTACTCATTCCAACTACAAGGTTATTATAGGTTTTTTATTATAAAAAAAGTTAAACTATTAGAGCATTATTGTTTATTGACATTAAATTAAACACTACCCCTAATTCTGTTTCAAGAACCTAAGCCAAACGAACATAAGAAATGAACTCCAAAAGCACATAACAAAATAGCTAAAAAAATATAAAAATTAAAAAAGCTTTAATAAAACTGAAAACTATAGTTAATCATTTTCATTTTGTTCCAGACCATTATGACTTTATTTGTGACCCTGGACCACACAACCAGTTACGACACCATGTCTACACCAGATGCGTCTGGTGTGGACAACATTTTAAATAATGTTTTATATTGTCTCGTCGCATCACGCCGCGCCGCATCGGGTGTAGACACAGTGTTACACAAAAAGTTGTACATCACGCTATTCACGCGTTGTTGGACGCATGAACATTTTGAGTTTACATGCTTCATTCGCACGTGAAATATGCATTATTTGTGTGTGAAATTCACTTCACAACGAATTAGTGTCATGGGAGGGGCTTCTGCCAGGCCGCTCCAGTCTCGTTGCGAAACGGCTGGATTTTGTTGAGAGGAAAGCTGCGCTTTATGTGCTGTGGAAGGCTGTAAAATGGCATTGACTTGTTCGGCGGCGTGTCTGGGTCCGTCAACCAAAGTAAAATATGTTCAACTTATATGCGCAACGCAGAATGTCTATCATGTCTTTGCATGGACTTCACATGTAAATCACTCGCGCTTAACGCTTCATTCGCGTCTGTTAGTCTCATAAGTATATTTGCAGCAATAAGACACAAAACGCTGTCAAGGTACATTTACATTTATGCATTTGGCAGAAGCTTTTTTCCAAAGTGTCTTGCATTGCATTATACTATACATTTGATTCTAAGTATCTAAGGATCGAACCCACAACCTTGGCATTGCTAGTGCCATGTCCTAACCACTGAGCTACTGGAAAGATTATAGCATAAATAATTAGGATACGAAGTAAAGATCATGTTCTATAAAATAATTTTGTAAATTACCTACCGTAAATATATCAAAACTTAATTTTTGTGAGTGAATGCAGCAAAATGGCCTGAAACACGCCTTCACTCGCCCCTGCCCGCTCTTTGGGAATTACCCAATCAAGTTCGGTATCTGTGTAAAACTTTCGGGTTCATCCACTTTCCACAAACGTCATTACAGCGGTAAGCCAAAACGGAAGGTTAATTTATTTCCCTTAATTAGTAATATGCGTTGCTAAGGACTTGATTTGGACAACTTTAAATGTGATTTTCTCAATATTTAGTTTTTTTGCACCCTCAGATTCCAGATTTTCAAAAAGTTTTATTTCGGCCAAATATTGTCATGTCCTGACAAACCATACACCAATGGAAAGCTTTTTCAACTTGATTTGTAAATCTTAATTTCAAGAAATTCCCCCTTGTGACTGATTTTGTGGTCCATGATCACATTTGTCGTCTTTGTTTACATTTATGTATTTGGCAGAAGCTTTTTCCAAAGTGACTTACATTGCATTATACTATACATTTGTTTCAAAGTATGTGCAATCCCCTTGGTTCATCCCCGTGACTTTGTCGTTGCTAGCACCATATTCTTACCACCGCGCCACGGGAAAGCCACAAATGTTACGCAGAATGTCGTTCAATAGTGAAAACAAAAGCACATAAACGCTCAAACATATGTTACAAGTCTTATGCCACACAACAAACTCATGTGAATGTGAATCTGTGTTGCAGGGACACGTTGAAAAAGGTCTGGAGATGAAGAAACTGGTGCTGTCTGGTTTCCTGGCCAGTGAAGAGATCTACATTAACCAGCTGGAGGCTCTGCTGCTGGTCAGTACATCTGTCATAAATCACTCTCGCGACAGCCGTGTATTGTGTCACACTGATAGTGAGGTGTTCTGACTCCAAACGCTAAAGGGACAGTACACTTCTGAACTCTTGTGATTTCCTCTTCTTGTTTAAAGCAGCGTGGAATATCTTGATATAATGTCAATAAATCGTTCACGTCTAGCCAATGAGCGAGCGTCATTCGCTATTTATAGATAGCGCTATGTGATGTTCGCATGTACTTTGTTCCTCTTCTGTTTGAGCGTGTCATTTCCCCTCTTGTTTTACTAGTTCAAAGCATTTATTATTTGCCATAACAAAGTCAAACATCCACTTCCACTTCCAGTATTGGCCCAGTTTCCCATTATTTCGTATTACTGTCTAATGGGTATCTGAATGCTTTGCCAGGAGTAACAGGGTGCCGAAATGAATCGGAGGAAAGCTTCCACTGCCGTGTTTGAGCAAACCAAACCAGTAACCAGACACACTAAAATCCTTACAAAAATGTTATTTCATAAGCATGTTCTGGTGAAGTCCAAACATTGCTCGGCACTTTAAAACCGCTAACAAAATGGTTTACAAACAGCACTGCAGAGCTGGATATACATACAATAAATAACGTTTCTGAAATCAAGCTGCTGATAAGAAATGAAAATGATGTCACACTCGCCCTCGAGTTATCTCAGACCCGTCTAAATTTAGGGCTGTGCAATTAATTGAAAATGTAAAGTGGTTCAGCGGTGCGATTTCTTTACATACATTTTTCAGTTAAATTCACAGTTTAAAAGCCAAGTTTTATTTGTTAATGAGTAAGCTTGTGAAATAATCCAGATCTCAATATTGGCTAAAATAATCGTGATTATGATTTTTGTATACATTATATACATTACTTGGTTCTCCAGAACACAAAGGAAGATATTTGGAAAAATGTCAGGAACCATACAGATCTCATCCCCCATATTAGGGAAAATAATAACGATATGAGATCAGTTACTGACATTTCTTTCTTTCTTTTTTTTAATCTCACTCATACGTGATTCAATTCTAAATACATTAACATTCTCAGTGGGTTATACACGTTCTGTGGTTGTATTTTGTTTAAAGGTTAGTGTTGTGTTGAAAAACGGAAACAGGAAGTTCTTTTGGACCAGCGTTGTCATCCGAAGTTTATAAAACAAGCTTAAATGACTATTCCAGAATGTCTGTGACAGATGTCAACTGTCTTCATTGTTTGCAAAAAGGTTTTTTAAGGTTTAAGGACCAAAGGGTGGACTCTCACACTCTATGTTGGTCTGAAAATAACCACCGTGCACTTTAACACGGTGTTACTAGCACTGGAGAGGAGAGGAAGTCTAACATATTAACACATGCGTTGCGAAACTTTCTTCCGCCCTGAAGCCACTTTTAGATGGTCGGCATGTGAGTTTCCTCTTCTGCCTTTTCCAATGATGCATCGCAGAGTAAGATGTCATCGAGACAAACAGACCACAGAGGCGCTTCACAATACTCGTTTCAATTCTCATGTTTCCATGACCCGTTTCGCTCGCAGCTGTTCTCACAGAATGTCACATCACAATGTTTCTTTCTTCTTCCTCAGCCCATGAAGCCTCTGAAGGCCACGGCCACCACATCAAAGCCCGTGATGACCATTGAGCAGATTGACACTATTTTCTTTAAGATCCAAGACATCTTTGAGATTCACAAGGAGTTTTATGACGCCATATCTCCCAACATTCAGCAGTGGGATGAGAAGGTCACCGTCGGACACCTCTTCCAAAAACTGGTGAGTGCGAGACGTCACCGGTGTGTCCCGACAATTGGGGAATTTTTTTGTGTGTTTGTTTGTGGTTAACAAGATGTTATAAGTGAAGTTAACAGTGGATGTGTTAGCATTTGCTCTTAAGTGATCTGTTGCTGTCTCTGTTATAATAAGTCTGTTTATTTCCAAAACACTTGACAGTAATACAGTTAAAAAATAGGGAAAGATGTGAACAAAATCGATGAATCATTTTTTGTTGATGGTCCAGCCCTATTGGAACCGAAATGCTTTATTTAATTTAAGCTTCACAATTAAATTTATTTTTTGAGTCCTTGTACCCAAAACTTCAAGTGTGCGGTGATATATGAATGTACGCCGGCTGGAAAGTGCGAAACAAAACATAGTATTGTTGTTTTGTTTTCTGTCTGAGTGGTTTCTGACTTATTTTGTTTGACGAATTGTTGTTGTGTTTTAAGATTTGCTTTTCTGTTTTTAGATTTGTTATCGCGTTCTCAGATTTGTATTTTTGCTTCTAGATTTGTTTTCGGTTTTGCACCTTGTTGTTTTGTTTTGCACTTCTCGGCCACGGTATGAATGGGTTTGCCGATTATCTAAAATTGAATTAATTCTTTTCTGAAAACCTCCTTAAGGCAGTTCTTTCCTTCTCCATCTGTTGAGATGGGAGGAGAGAGAGAGCACAGTCTGAGATCATGTCTCAATATGTCCAGTCTTGTTCAGATGATCTGTACCGCCAGATGAAAATGAATGACTCCTCTCTTTTCAGACCCGTGTGTTCCTGTCTGTGTGTGTTTATTGATTGTTCATTTAAAGGCACAGCACTTGTGTGATGCCCGCACATGCTTTCTACTGTAGATGGGCAGCACACTACTGTACATAAATAATGACAGTTGCGTTTTTGCTGTTTGTCCTTAAGCCAGTGATTGTGTAAGGAATGAATTTGCTGGAGCTAGTTTACTCATCACGTCCTCCTGATAAATGTGCAATAACTTGTGTTATTGTGAGACGCTTCATGTCTCTCTGGGTTCTCTGGCGCTGCTAAACAGATTAAACGTCTTATGAAGGCTGGATTGTCTGTCTTAAACCTGGTTAAAGGTATTTTTGGCGTCTTAATGTGCTAATGGATGTTAGTTGCCGGTAGCTTTTGCAGGTGTGATACAATACTGGTTTTCTGACTCGGATGATACTTTTATATTTGTTTTTATTTTTGCTTCAATTGTTTACCTTGTTTTTAAATTGCTTTGGATAAAAGCGTCTGCTAAATGACCAAATGTAAATGTATTCTCAGATATTTATGAATGCAAATATACAGCCACGGACAAAATGAGAGAGCGTTCCTAATTGTCATTTAATCAGCATTGTAGATGTTTTGTGATCATTCCAGTTGAGTTTCAACAAATCAAACCTCAGTAGTGACAGAAAGTCATCCAACAGCAATGACAAGACACATGAAAACTGGGATCAAAATCCAGACTTTTTAAATGCATGTAGAAATATTATCGCTGTAAATATTGCCTGAAAAACACACAGCATCTTTTCTGTTATTTTCACATGTTTCTCCAGTTTTCATTTTCTGCAAATAAAAGCAAATAGAAACAAGATTTTAGTTTTGCGATAGAAATATTGTTAGTAGTTTACAGAATGAATAACTAACTAATAACTATACCTAAAGACACAGATCTCTAAAAAGTACATTTTAAATCAGTAAAACTAATTTCAAAAAGGCAAATTATATTATTGCTGGGTTTCATTTTAATTTGCATGAAAGAAATGCAGTAATACAGTATATCAGGTCAGTCAGTTGATCTTTTCTCACACAATGGCTTCCCAGCATGCATTACTCATCGGTACAGGTTACAGTTCATTTATCAGATTTATGAAACACCAGATGGCAGAAGGTTACGCTGCAACACTTTTCAGAAAATAATTTTCTCCGCAACACTGCCAATCATTCAGTTAGCAGATGGAGTACTTACAGCTCCCCCCGACACTTTGAAACGCATCGACAGAGAATGACGAAATGGCGTCAAACATGTTGGGCTTTTGAACAGAAGGGAAGGTTTAACACAAGCAATAGAGTTTCTCTCTTTTAGTCAACATTCTCTCACTCTCCCACTTTTCTTCCCATGTCTTTGTGACATGTGCGTGTGTCAGCGCTTGTTTATGGATGCGCTCGGTAAGTCCTAGAGCTTGATGCGGTGTTGCTAAGCGACGTGTTTCGAACCTTGACCAGGCAACGGGAGAGAAGAGCATGCTGGGACGGAGAATGAGAACTCGTTGTCGGGTCATTCTGTTCTCACAGCTATCATTAACATTACAGAAGTCGAGAAATCACAGCATGAAGGAGAATAGTGTTTGGGTCATGAAAGATACTGAGAGAAAAGATTTGAGATGTTATCATTCAGTCTGTTTTATCTCTCTGTATCTCATCTGAGGTTTGCAGGATCCTCTCCTCTCTCTCGGCAGCGTTTTCTGTTGGTTTGTATGTTGTGTAATTCCAGTTTGCTTCTCGTTTCTCAGGCCAGTCAGCTCGGTGTGTACAAAGCCTTTGTGGACAACTACAAAGTGGCAGTGGAGACGGCGGAGAAATGCAGTCAGGCGAACAGTCAGTTTCAGAAGATCTCCGAGGTGAGTTTATCAACACTACACAGCTTAAAGGTCCATTGTATGACATTAAGCAACATTTAGTGGTGAGGTTGTGAATTGCAGTCAATGGCTAATTCCACGCCTCCCTTTTGAAACACTTAAGTGACTGACACAGGAGTAAGATGTCGCCGCGTTTTCGTTTCTTTGCCGAAGGAGATGTAGACCGTTTAGGGCTCCTGTAGAAACAACACGGCAGCCTCCACGCAAGGGGACCCGCTGATGGATGTAGTTTTGAAATAACTCATTCTAAGTGTCTTTATACATCTCTGAAGAGATTTCCGTCAATAGATCCTTCAAAAAACCTCACACTGGACCTTTAAGCAAAAGTTCATCTTGGTGCATATTAAATATGTTCATAAGACACATAGAAGCAGAACATCACATTTCTCTATTTCACACTGGATGTATAGGAGCAGATGTGGCGTCTTTGTGTGGATTGTCAGCCAGTGTGTATTTATAGCGAACACTCTTGTCTCTTGACAGAATCTGAAAGTTAAAGGACCTAAAGAATCCAAGGACTGCACCACAAATGCCACCATGGAGGGTAAGAGGAGGTTTCATTGAGTGAATGCTTGTGTATAAATGAGCGCAGTGTCTCTTTAAGAGTGTCTTCTGCATCCTGCTTGTGTATGCAGCGTCCACAACTCAAGTGTGTGTGTGTGTGTGTGTGTGTGAGCGTGTGCTCGCTCTTTCCCAGTGAGATGGAAGTGTGCGAGTCTCTCTCTCTCTCTCTTGCTGTGTGTGTGTGTGTGTGTGAGAGGGATAAAAGCGGGTGCAGAATGAGAAGTAGTGCGAGAGCAGTTTGAGGACTGAAGGAACGTGGAAGTTTATCATGGAGGTTCTGCTGGTTCTCCGTCTCTGTAGTAACTGCACTTACGGTAACTGAACCGCTATTCAATGCATTGATGTGCAGGTTTTCTGACAGCTGCACGCAACTTTCGATGCTTGTTTCTGGATTGTTCTGTGGTTTGTCTTTAAATTGTTTGGCTTTGGCTTTCTGCGCAGTTTCGATGGAGAATGATCTGATGAACCGATTTAAATCAGAATACTCAGAGGATAAGTTCTGAATGGTTGCCGTTGATTTACAGTTGTGTAGGTAGAGCTCGACATTAAGCTTTGTCATGTTGTGCCTCTGACAAGAAAATGATATTTCACTTGAAGTGTCAATATAATTGTTTTTTATATAAAGACGCAGCTCGGTCTGATGCACCTATTGTCATTATTCTTAGCACAGACAGATTTATTTTCTTAGCGCTGTTATCATTTTTATTACAGGTTGTCCGGTCATGCAAGTAAAATTCTGTCTCACTTACCCATATCAAACATTCACTTGGTGTTAATGACGTCGAGCCCTGGCAGGTTGTGCCGTGATATTTTATTGGGGCTATACGAGTAAATCTAAAGAATAGAAAATGAATTCTGTTATTGTTGAAATGTTCGTTTAACTTAAAGGAATAGTCCATCCCTTTATTTACTCTCATGTCATTCTGTATGACTTTCTTCAGCAGAACACAGAAGACATTTCAAGAATGTTTTGACTTTCAACAGACGCAAAAACCACAGAAACATTTCTTCGAATTGTCATTTTTGGGTGAACCATCTCCATTACGAATCTGCTTTTTTGTACAAAATTGATGTCTTTAATATTTAATACTCTCACTTAATAGGAGTTTGTGTTGTAAAGATCGCATGGCCAGTTATCTACATGGATTACGAAGCATGTCATCTGCGATTGGCTGATCATCGCTCAAATATTGTAATTGGTTTAATTGCTTCGATCTCAAGACATGTCAGAAGACCGAGCCGTCCGTGTGTGACTAATCAAACTGAACACAATCTGATTAATGCTGATACATGAGTAGATATACAACCTGGACAATGCTCACTTCTGTTTTTGTCAGAGGATCTCTTGAACGAATGAAGTTACTTTTGGACAAAAACATAATTATTGTATTACATTTTCGGGCACATTTCTTCATATAATACAGAGTCTTGTTTAGGGATGTTCATATTAATCGTTTAACCGTTAACCGATAGTAAAACCCTATGACCGCTTACTATTATCAGTTATGGCCGGGCAGAATATTCCGTTCCGAGATTTTTCTCTTCCGTGTATTCCGCGTAATGTAAATAAGTGGGCGTGTTTAACTCGGCGCTCTGCTAATTGGGCTCTATTCTGAAAAAAACAAATGAATTAATCCACCCGTAACAAATGAACCTATCAAACATTATTTTGACCTTCTTTCAGTCTGTAGTTTAGTGATCCGCTCCACTCCGGCGATTCTTCTCTCATGCTGGCATCTGCTCCAGCATAGAAAAAAGCTCATTCTCAACACGTATTGCAGAAGTCAGGTTGTTTTGTAAAGCTGTTAATAGCTTTAATAAAATTGAACTTCAGGCAAGCTAAGGTGAAACTTGCATTGAAATGCGCGATGACGCTCGCTTTGATGTGACGCGCTAACATCCAGTTTTGGGAGACGCGAGAGGACTAAACATAGAGAATAAACAAACCTAAAGACAGAGACTATTGCTCATCTAATAGAGAGTGAAAACGATAAACAACTACAGTACAGACCCCATGAACACCAGTTTATAACACGAGTCAAATACTCTCATTGTTTGTGCATATTAAAACTTCATTATTATACATGCTGTCTATCTTCCTACTGTATACATGTGATATAGATATGAATAAATAATACATCTGATTGTCAAAACTTAATTTGATATCTTCAGTACATTTTCATAATTTGCCTACATTTTAACTATGGGGAGCATTTAAATAAACTGTAATAAATAAATTAAATCAATCTAAGAAAAATTCGGTTTAAAATATAGCATTATAATGCGAGATTTCATGAATATGTCCTCACCGTAAAATAATTTACTCATTCCGTGAGATAGATTTTTGACCATTCCGCCTCTACTATCAGTTAAACGGTTTAACTTCTTTTAATAGAGAAAAAAAAAAGCAGATAATAAATAATAGATTTTCATGTTTTTTGCATGACGACGAAAGATGTGCTAATACTTGTTAATTTAAGTCAACACGTGAAAGACGTCGCCGTGTGAAGCCACACGTGCCAACAGACATTTCGCTTAGAACGCAAAATGAAGCGAGCGAAATAAAGTAATGTGTGGGAGCATTTCAACAGAAATGTGCATCTTTGGCAATGGCCACTACAGAAGATGAACAAGTGTGTCGGATGATGCGGCTGCGCAAGCGCAGGCATAACAGTTAACAGGCTGCGGTCCAGATTATCCCCGCAGCATATTGATATGCTCCTTTTTTTTTATATTTTAAAATCTTAATTTGTTAACTATTTAATTCATGTGATTTTTTTCAGTTTAGGTTTATTTATTTTCGAAATTTTGAAATGATATTCTTCATTTATATTGTGAATAATATTATGTTTGTTCGTTGTTATCAAGGTTTTCTTGTGATCGTTGATGATCTGTTTTGTACGCTACTGTTTGCAATTTCATAATAAACCCATAAAAATGAGTTTTTACTGGGTCACAGACAATCGGCAACTGTATTTTTTTTCAACGTCCGATTTATATAAAAACCTCAGTTAACCGTTAATGTTCGGTTAACGAGCGCCGGTTGTCGGTTAAGAAAATTATCCGAAATGAACATCCCTAGTCCTGTTGTAAATGACAGCAACTGCCATCTGAATTTCACAATGTTAGCCCACTGTAATACTGACATGCGTGTCTGAATGTCTTTTGAAGTTCCTCTTTCCATCCCAAGGTGACTGGAGGATTATTTCCCACAATGCACCACCGGCAGTCACCACAGCCATAGATGATAGACAGATAAAAGAGCTCTTTCAACTGGGCAAGGTGTGGGGAGAGAGAGAGAGAGAGTGGATCTCAAGTAAGGGTGCTCGGATTGATCGGTCATTAATCGATTGAAATAGCTTGATCGGCGATCTCTATAACGGCTGATCAAATGACACTAATCATGTGGACCGTAGTGTGTTTAACTGCGCTGTGCAGACCGAGTGGCGTATGAGGTCTGGAACGTTCAGCTCACTCGCTCAGCTGTCTGTTGCCTGTCACTCCTTTTTGTTGCACAGTCTGAAGTAAACTAATACACGACGTACACAATGCAGATAAATTCGGTTTACCAGAGTGATAACTGCATTCTGCTGTCGAATTACCCCCCAAAAATGCAGATAGTGACAACAGCATTGCCAAAACCATACGCAGTGTGTACATGACGTTTCTAAACGCTCATCAGAGATGTGTTTTCGTCTCTATGTGAGGTGCTAGAAAATGAAAGAAGTCTTTCCTTTCCCAGATTTGACTTGGGGCTTACGTTGGCTGCTCTCACGAGCCCATCGCTTAAGCGACAGTGTTGCCAGATCTTCATAGAAAAAACAGTCCAAAATATAACTTACAAATACAAATCATTTATATGTTATTAGACCCAAGAATCTCTGAGCATTTTTAACACAAAGACCAAACAACAAACATAAAAGTGGTTAAAAATGTAATGAACTTGGCAACAAAGCAACAAGAAAGAGCGCTCTCCAACAAAACACAGCGCGACTGTCAGAGGTACTTTTATTTAATTGATAGACAAAGCCAATCTCTGAAAATAACCGATACCAAACCGGTTATATTCTTAAAGCGGCGAGACGCCAGAACGTTGCGATGGAACTATCAGGGCATTCACTCCCGCGTTTAAATGGGGTTGTCATTCCCGAAAGTTTGCAGTTTCTAAGCGTTTACTTTGTTGTTTTTTCATAATTATTAAACGGGAAAGTTATGTTATACTCTGTTCCTGTGGCTGCTGTCACTTATGTTTACTTTCTAAAACGGAAGAGGAATATGTTGTTTGCAAGTTGTCAATTTATGATTCCTTGTCATCACTTAATTCATTAGGTAATATGAACTGTTCTTCAAAATTGTTAAATAAATCAGTCTACATGATAAAGAGAAGGCTGTAATAGGTGATCGTATCGGCCGATAATGGTCCTAAAGATGTGTAATCTATGAACGGCCCCTGATCGGTGCGACCTTAATCTCAAATCTGTCTCCGTGTATGTCCTGCAGGTATTGATTTTCTCAGGCTTCATACATCTCTAATAACTCCTGCCACTGGCAGCAACTGCTTTGTCCAATCACATCAAAGAGTGATGCACAACCAGGCCAGTCAGAGAGCTCCATTAGTCCGTATCAGACCCCCGGCTGGTGTGACAAGAATCCTAAAGCGCATTAGAACTTGCACTTGAATGTCTTATGTGAGTGCGACACATATAGTGTCAGCCCGCAGCAGTTCTCTGCAATATCTGTCGTCTTGTTTCTTACAGAGTTATAGTTATGCTGTCAGGACCGCTTCGAATAAATCATCACCCAACACCATGAATCAACTGCATGTGGGTGGTTTCAGTAAATACAGCGCTGGAAAAGCCAAATGTTAGAAATGGTTATGTGTGTTTATTTTAATACTTCCTACCTAAATATATCATACTTGACTCTGAATCATTCACGAACGTCCTGTTAGGTTTTTTATGTAATAAATGATGTGAACTTAAATGTGGAATCTGTACTGTAGCTTTTTTGGTTAAAAATAAAAAACAGTTATTAGGCAATCAGTTTGAAGACTTCCCTGTATTACTATGATGCGTGACAGAAAGCTTCCAATAATATTTTATAATACTGTCGTGTCGGATTTTGTTAAACATGTCAGTTTGTTCTGAGTGTCCTTTTATTTAACTGTTTTTTATTTTATTTAGTTATTAATGGGCAAAACATGATTTAATTTAGTTAAAAAAATGAGAAATGGATATAGCGAGATGACAGTGTCTCAGATGACTGAGAATCCTGAGGTCAATATTTTATTTTATTTTGCTTAACGTTGCATTTGCACAGAATTGTGTTGCCTTCTGTGTTTTTGTGGATTGATTTTCACGGATAAATTGTTGACCACGCTATAAAATGAGTCAATTTTGATTGCACATGGACTTTACAGCGACAACGAGTGACTCCTGCTCACTGTTGCCCCACGTGGTTGATAAGTGGAATTGTCTGTGTACAGTGTAGTAAAAACCGTCGCAAAGATTTCCCGCTGGCAGCTCAATACATGAGTTGACCCAGATACATCGTATACAGCACATAGCATGTACATGTATTTTATTCTTCATTTACAAGCACTTCATGACGAGACACGACAGCATGCTAGCTATCGACACCGGTAACAATATATTATCTCTCAGCTACCTTAGTTATAAAGAGTGAACCTGTGGTGCCCCAATGACACAGACTAATAACAAATTTGTCAAAAGTACAGGACAGTAACAAAAGAATTACAAATCCTGGAGCAGGTCCGCTAGGTCTTCATCCGTTTTGCAACCCGTTGCCTCTTGCAGTAATCCCGTCCGATATCGATTTGTCACTCTCTCGCTTTCTCTTCTTTGCTACCTCTTTGGTATTTTGGCTGGCTCTGCCATGGTGATGTTTTGGTTCGTATCGTCTTACTGTTAGCTGGCTAACTTCTCCCAGACTACGAGTAAAACGTCACGTATGCGTAAAGCAGGGGATAGGAGGGGCTTGTACCGACCTGAACACCAAAGTTACAAGTGCAATTCCTGCCGATACGAGGCTGCCTTAGGTATCAACGGCAGTAAAATTCGTTAAGTTTAAAGTTGTCCTACCACTAAAATAGTTTGAGACATTATTTTAAGGGCCAAAAAGTTGCTCGTTGTCGCTTTAAAGTCCCCATGAACCGGAAGTTGCAACCGTTTTTACTTCCATATTTCTGAATGAAATGGAATTTTGGAAATAGTGAGCGTGGCGTTCGTCTTTCTCTGTGATTTGATTGGATGTATAAAAACAGCCTTTGCATTTTGAAATGAAACTGGCATCAGACTGACAGTTGAAGGGGAGGAGTTAACGGATGCTCCGCCCAAGCCGAGATGGATTTGAGATGCATAGTCACTACATTTTAATGATGTTTATGAGGCCACACTGTTTTTAAAAAGATAATGACCCACATTGATCAACTATTTACAATAAACGCTGCAATATTTTATTAAAAAATAAGCATTTTTTATTTCACTGGGACTTTAAGAACTGGCATACACACCTACATACTGCGCACACAAACACACACATCATCTTTCCCTGTTGTTCCCTTTCGCTCAATCAGCAGGTGAATGAATAGAAATCAAAAGCTATTGATCACGAGAGGTTTATTCTTGGACTCTTTTTGAAGGGCATGTAGGAATCGAATTAGTATGCAAGTGTCTGTGCTGAGATTTGTGCTCCAGGATTGTGATTGCATGTCACAAGCGATGTCCTGATTGGTTCCTTTCTAATCACCTGTGATTGGTCAGTCTGGGGTGGAATAAATCAGAGAAAGTGGAATGAACTGATTTTGTGTATCCAACCACACGAACTATGTCTGAAATCTAGGCATTTGTCATATGCAGAGGATTGTTCGATATCCCGAGCAGAAAAATCACACGGCAGAAGTATTGTTCTTATACTCATGTTAAAACTCTCTCCCTCTTTTCACTTTCTCTCTCCAGTCATCCATCAGCCCTGCAGAGACTCACGGGAAATATTTCATGTCAGGCTGTTCGGTCCTGTCGTGATGTGATTAGATTGTGAATTGTTTGTAAGTGAGGGTGGGCTGCTGGGAATTGACGTCCATTAGTGAAAGGCGTCAAGACCACCGCGGGTCGCCCGTCATCATTTTGTCAGATGATGAAAATGTGAGCGATTTTCCCACCACAAGCTTCTCGCTGAAAATTGTTCACGGGAGGAGACTCATCGTGAGCATGATGTACAACTTGGTCTTGGAGAGCTGTGATGTTGAGACATGGTGCTCACGGTGGAAGTACAGATTCAGTTCGGTCCTGATCACATTAGTTTTCTCTTGACTGTCTCTGTGCACTGCTGCACGCTTCAAAACGTCAAAACAAGGCTTAACTAAAACATATTTTAGAGACATTTTTGAAGAATTGAGTAAAAATAATACTAATACAACAATTGAAAAAAAAGTGCGTTATTTATATTTTATTTTTACTGGGTCATTCTCACGAAACCACTGAAACATCATGGCAGTAAAGATTTGAATTATAAAACGTACAGTTCGATAACAAAAAATGACCATAATAAAGATAATTGTGTTCCTTACCTTGGACAAACATCATTTTGACAGGTTTTAAATATTTAGATATTTTATTGCTTTTCTGCGGAAAATCTCAAGCGTAATACATCCCAGTTTGTCTTGAGTGCATTATGTGTTGTGAGTTATACAGTCAAATTAAAATATTTAAAAAAACAATTGGATGTCCAAAAAAATGATTGACAGAATATTCATGTGACTACAATAAAAATGAAGAAATAGTTGAAGAACGAAGTGTCCATGACTAATATTCTCATTCTCCGTAACGTTTTTTAAACACACACAATGATATTTACATTAAGTTTGATTGTACGTGTAGAAACACATCTAGTTTCTTTTTAAATGCAACAAGTTAACAGATTACTTTTTTCTAGTTGCAAACATAATATTCTCTTGTCACGCTGTGTACACAACTTTTTTGATCTCATTACCGATACAGGTAGTTTTCCACATTTAAAAAATGATAGTCTTTTAAAATATATCAAATATAATGAATTGATGTCTTATGTATGATTGATAAACACTTTCTTAGGCATCATTGCTTGGCTTGTTTTTAGCAAAACATGCTATGAGATTGACTGTTTTAAATGGTTACGGTAATAAGAATTTTATTGGTGTGCAATTTGGGCGTTTGGGTTGTCCGTTAAATAAAACGATGATAACAACAAAAATCTACGAATTGTCCGTATTTAGGTCATTTAAAAAATATATGCGTACAAAAGCCAAAATGTTTTTGTAAGGGGCTTGTTTGTCGGGTTAGGGAGTTCATTAAATCATTAGAAAAATCCATCAGCTTTATATTGAAACGGTAAGGTAACGTGGCCTCGTGTCTGTCCCGCCGCAGTGCTCAGATTCACAGCTCTTGGTTTGAGAGATGGTGCTGATGCTGTGAACTGACAGGCCGGGGCGTAGCAGCCATTTTAAAATTGGGGGTCAGCTGTCGGATGATGTGACCCTCTAAGGCCAAACTAATTATGCACATAATGTACATGTTCATATAATGAATTCTATATAGTATACCAGTTGGCATTTTAGAGCACCCTTGTTAACGCGACATAACTCATACTTACAGTGTGTGTTTGAGAAAAGGACTTTTTCTGGGGTGCCACCCCATAACTGCCAAAGGAGCAATGAAATGAAAGAAATCACGAGCGCAACTCCCATTAACAGTTTTGAAGCTTTTGGCAGACTCACAGAGCTGAAGATGTAAACTCTCTGTGTTTATTGAACCGATCGTCTGGTGTTTGTGGAGCACACAGAGATGCTGATCTCATCCTTGCTCTGTAATAGATCTGTGATTGGATTTGATATGAAGTCATAGACGTTTGTGTGAATGAAAGTGTGTGTGTTTGGCTCTGTATTTGATAAATGATCTACTCTATGAATTAATTTGATTAACTTTTTCTTTACAGCTCTCCTCTACAAGCCTATTGATCGTGTCACCCGAAGCACTCTGGTCCTCCATGTGAGTCTCTCTCGCTCTCTCTCTCTCTTTCTCTCTCTCTTATTATGTTTGGATTAACTCACCAATGTCTGTGTTTGCTGCAGGACTTGTTGAAACACACCCCAAAGGATCATCCGGACTTTCCTCTGCTGCAGGACGCTCTGAGAATATCCCAGAACTTTCTGTCCAACATCAATGAAGAGATCGATCCCCGCCGGACGGCTGTCACCACACCTAAAGGAGAGGTGTGTTCATTACAAATATGATCTTATGATTGTCAGTGATGTATCGTGACCTTTTGCGCACAGCGTTTGTGTGTTGTGATGGGTCCACAGGAATAAATGGCGTGTGTTTCTGCATCCGCAGGTTCGACAGCTGATCAAGGACGGTTTTCTGGTGGAGGTGTCGGAGGGGACGCGTAAACTCCGTCACGTCTTTCTGTTCACGGACCTTCTGCTCTGTGCCAAGATGAAGAAGACCGCTGTGGGGTATGAAAAACTGTCACACTTTCACTCTTGTGGTACATAACCTATGCAGGCGCAGCATCATTTGCTGTTGTCATGGTTACAATGACAGAGAGGCACTGAGAATGATTGATGGCTGCTGTAAACAAAGATTGTAAATCTCATAAGAACGAAATAGACCCATGTGTGTTTTTGTGCATCTTTAAAATACAGTCATACCTATCTAGGTTTATTTCATTTATTGCCTACCATTAAAAAAAGATATAATTATGGGTATTCGTTTTGTATGCATACGAAGTATATTTTAGTAAGTACTTCAATATGATCAGAATTACTTTACTCTTATTCTAAAATGTAAAAAAATTAATATTAAACTTAAAAATCTGCATTTAACTATGGGTGTTATGTTGTGATTAGGACAGTCAAGCCATTACCATTTTTGATCTAATTATTTACATGATATGTCAGTTAAATAATCAAATTATTCACACATCAAGTTTACACCCGTAAGAAAAATTAGTAGCGTCAGAAATATATTTAGATTTAACATTTATTAGACAAACCATGAAGATAAGTAAATAAGTGATTTTTTTTGGGTAAACTATATTTAATGTTTTTAATTAAAATGGAAGTATGAAAAGACACTAAATACCACACTAATTATTACACTAAATAATAAACTAAAACTGCCATAAGGTGGGGTTTAATGTCGTTCTATGTATGTGTTTTTATATATACATTATTATAATACACCGTACGCACACAAATAACCTTTTATTTATGAGACAATTCATTCATCTTGGATTCATGGTTTGACAGGCCTTATTATGAATGCGTTCATCTGATCTGGAATCTCATTAGCTGCTTTTCTTTATCATTTAGTTCAAGGCATCCGTTTCAAAGACACTTTCTGTTGAATGATGGCTGGCTCCTGGTTTCTCCATAAGTTTAGTGTATAAGTCCATTTTCAGAATGTCTTCACTGTGTGATGTTACAATCTGTGTGTGTGTTTGTGTGATGACAGGAAACATCAGCAGTACGAGTGTAAATGGTACATCCCTCTGGCTGATCTGAGCTTCCAGACTCTGGACGACTCGGACTCTATTCCTCACGTCCAGATGCTGCCCGAGCACGAGATCGAGGAGATGAAGATCAAGATCTCTACCATCAAGAGTGATATCCAGAAAGAGAAAGTGGGTTTTCACCGTAATGCTGTTTTTTGCAGGGTCTTTAAAATCGTCTTCACTCCACGAATGGTCCTTCGAAGATTTGCTTTTTAGGGGCCTGTTTGGTATTTGGATTAACCGCATCTTTGTGTTTTGTTTACTGACGTTATTAAGTCAGTTTTGAGCACATCATGACTTGATAAATGTCACTTGTACTTGAAATTAAATCGTGTGTTTCTGACAGATATTGAAAGTCATGTAGCGTATCACAATGACATGCATTATATCAAGATGTAAAATGATGAAGACACACAAACAGGCTGAATGTTGTGGATTATGTTTCTTTAGCTGTTGAGCATCGATAACCATCATATGGAAATGCACATATACACACACACTTAACTTCTAAAAGTCTTGTATACACGAAATGCAAAATACTTTCTATGACCATTTTTTGTTTAACAGAGTAAAGACATTTATAAAGACATTTTTGGTTACAAGCATTCGTCCAAATATATTCTTTACAACATCCTGACTGTCTGACTCTGAATGTGTGTACATTGTGTATCAGTGAGACGTTTATTCATTAACTGGATTCCAAGAAAACTGACCGCGACAGATGAGAGAACAGCAGGGGGAAGAGAGCTCATCAGAGTAGACAGTTTCTCTGATTTAAATGATTATAGTCATGATTGCTCATGTGTCTCCTGCTGCCGTCTGACGTTGTTCTTGTCTCAGAATCTCTAACACAGACGCATGAATGTCTCGGCCATATTGTTCTCGTCTGTTTAATGCACGAATAACAGATTGATGTTGTGTGTGGACAGAAATCACAAAAGGGTCAGAGTCGGAACCTGGACCGCCTGAGGAAAAAGATGAACGAGCAGGAGTCGTATCTGCTGTTACACTCGCCCACCATCCCGTTCCGCATTCACAACAGACACGGCAAGGTATGATACAACCTCTCAGACGGCATGTTATTGATCTGCTCCAACAAAAAATATTTTCAAATGCATTTTACTCATTAATTTTTATTTTTTAATAAATTCATCTTTAATGCTGCATGACAAAGGTGTGGAAACGGTTTTAAACTGGAACTTAGACATTCATTTATATTGCATTAAATTATTTTTGTATTTTTGAATATATTATCTAAATCTATCCTTTAACAGCATGAATGGGAAACCCACAATGACTCTTGTCTTTCTTTGGGACGTTTTAATGCAAGTCTTGTGTCAGTTTTGTAGCTGTCCACCAGGTGGCGCCATTGTTTTTATTCACTATGTTCACATGCCCTTCTCTCTCCATCTGTAGAGTTGCTGCCTGTTCTTGCTGTCGTCAGATTACGAGAGGTCAGAATGGCGCGAGAGCATTCAGAAACTGCAGAAGAAAGGTCAGAACATTCCTGTCTCGCACTGATGGGTGTGTACACAGAACCTGGTGCTTATTGTGTGTGTATGTTTCAGATCTGCAGGCGTGTGTGTTGAGCCCTGTTGAACTGCAGGTGCTTACCGGCTCCTGCTTTAAACTCAGAACCGTCCACAACATCCCCGTCACCAGCAACAAAGATGGTAAGCTATTTGAAAACACACATTTTCTGTACACTGTTCATAGTTGCCAAGTAAGTTAAATCCCCAAATTACAGTATTTTAGATTATTACAGAATCAGTAAACTCAG
Organism: Barbatula barbatula; assembly: GCF_947034865.1. Classification (NCBI taxonomy): domain Eukaryota; kingdom Metazoa; phylum Chordata; class Actinopteri; order Cypriniformes; family Nemacheilidae; genus Barbatula; species Barbatula barbatula. Next base: position 1,028,781 of record NC_136767.1, read on the forward strand.
AATATATAAATGAACATGATGTCAAAGTGGCGCTGTTTTACCAATGCTTAATCTGGCTCAGGGGTCTTGAGTGGGTGTAAGCAGTTAGTGTTTATAGTCTTCATGTTTCATAAGTGACATACACAGAAGACCCCCCGAGATCACCCTCGGAACCCCAAAACATCCCTCCTGCTGCGAAATATAAGATGGAGAGAATGAGGTGAAATAAAGACCAGCTGCTGGAGGAATGTAACCTCTGCCACATAGACTTACAAACCCAGCTCTCCCCTAACACCACACACACACACACACACACACACAACACACACAACATCAGATCAAACACAAACTACACCTGCACGCCGAACACACACTCTCATATCAAACACAAACAAACACACCACCAGATCACAAACTACACGCACACACACCCTCAGATCAAACACAAACAAACACACCACCAGATCACAAACTACACACACACACACACCCTCAGATCAAACACAAACAAACACACCACCAGATCACAAACTACACGCACACACACCCTCAGATCAAACACAAACAACACACACACATCATGAAATGTATTCATGATAAGCAAATGAGAATAAATAGAGTAGATCCCCTCAGTTGTAACATTTTTTATTTTAAGGTCAGGATTTGTTTTTTGTATTGTGTTTTTGTTGTTTATGTGAATACTTGCCTCTGGTAAATGAATGAAGATGAACTGGACATACATCATCTGATGAAACACAAACACACACAGCCCTCTCAATCTTCTCCTCAGAGCTTTGAGCTGTCAGATGTAAGTTCTAGTTTAAGTTTGCATGAAGACAAAAGTCTGCTGCTCTTATCACCACAGCGAGAGTGTAGATGTGCTCACGGTTCAGGAAGGGTTATTTTCAAGAGATTAAACACATTCTTTTTTCATTATTCAAAGACAATGTTCCAGATGTTTCCCATAATACTCTGTGAGGTGTTTGAGGGGACATGACTACATGATGCTCAGGTTCAAGTCTGTTGACTCCATCCGCACAATGTTTGGACCCTCCACACAAGCCTCTGTGATTGTTTATCCTCTCACGTGTTCTTCTGATGGACCAGCGGATGCTCATAGAGCTTTTCGGCTAAAAGATTGTAGCGAAAGGAGTCCACGACTTTAGGAGTGCCACCCACTGCTAATGATATTGATGCGATAAGTTGATACGTGTGTGTGTGTGTGTGTGTGTGTGTGTGTGTGTGTGAGGTCGGCCGGGGCCACCCTGAAGTGACCGACTGCTCATGTGCAGCAGGTCTTCTCTCAGGAGTCTTTCAGGCCGTAAGACGTTGAATCCTTGCTTTCTCTGGGGCTGAGCATAAACATTGTTTTCATGAATCGTGTTTTTATAACCCACTTCACATGACGTTTAACGCTTTCGGTGTGGACATCCAAACTCCGGGTTTTAGTGAAGGCAGCTGTAGACTTCCTCTCATGTGACGCTGTTTAGATTTGCTTTGACATCTGCTTTCTTTTCAACAGCTCCTTTTACAAAAAATCACTAAAGTCAAGTGGTTGTGACGTCTGATCTTTATGTGGAGCAAGACATTTTTTATTCTGGCTGGTATTTAAACTGATTATATTGATTTTAAACTGGATATGCACATTTATATTCATTTGACCACTTAAAGTTACGGTACCCCACAAAGAAATTCTATATCATTTATTTATTTACTTGTTAATCCAAACTTGTATGACTTTCTTTCTACTGCAGAACACAAAAGAAGATCTTTATGAACTTGCTGAATACGGAAATCACATTTATTTATTTTTTATCATCGACAGTATTTAAAAAAATACTTTCCACACATTATTATTACTTTAAAACAACAGTTTAACATAACAGTTACTGAAAATGAATCGTCCAAAACCTGTGCACATAACATTTGATGTTGTTTGTCTTTTTCTGTCCTCACAAAGTTACAGACGTAGTCACCCATCATCGCTTCATCCCACCTTCCCTTTGCTACAGAAATTTCTAGAATTTTCTGACAGTGACAATAAGAAAAGTAATATATTTTTAATATGTGCAGTGTTTGTTCATTTGCAATATTCCGATATATTGTAATGAATGAAAAAGGCTCAATATTTACTTAAATATACATTAAACAGTGATTCTACATGAAAATAAACATTACCACAATAATTAGCACCTCAGAATTATACAAGAACTACAAAAAGTCTGGCAAAATAACTGTTTGTAAAACTGATATAGACGGCTAGATTTATTATCCACATTCCAAGCTAAATCCTCCATCAACACCAGCACAGAAATGGACCACACAGACAGGACATAAGAATAATGTTCAGACGTAAACACGCATACAATACTCTCGCCAACAGCTCGAGTATTTATCTCCGGCCTGTCTCATGTGCACAGAGAACGAATCGGAGGTGAACCGATACTCAGATGCTCTTCCCTTGATAAACAACAGCAGGTGTTTTCTTTCCCTGAAGGAATTCTCTCATCTCCTCCATACATGAACACACTCACATGCTTCTCAAAGTCACTCTTGGGTGGTCAGTGCCATGTTTCCGTCCTATTTTACTATAAAGTTTGTGTTTAGCAGCATGTGGGTAACCGGAGACTCTCGTGTCTGTCTAGAAAATGTCTAAAAAAATGAAGCGTCAATAAATCAATGATGATGCTTCAAAGGAAAATGATTTACTTTATTTATTTATTTGAAAGAAAAAAGGGGACAATACGTATTGATGAACATTTTCACAAATGTTAATACGTCAGATTATAGCCTTAGGCTAATTTCCATCTGCTTTTCCAAATGATGTCACCATTTATTCACCCTCATGTGATTTTATATTTGTATGATTTATTTTTTTGGCAGAACACAAAAGAAGATATTTTGAAGAATGTTGGTAACCGAACAATGACAGTACCCATTCTCTTCAGACCCAAAACCAATGCAAGTAAATGGCTACCATCGTTGTTTGGTTACCAACATTCTTGTACGGATGCAGCGATACCGGTATCGGCCCCGATACTAAGCTCATGTAAAAATCCACCGATACCTCATGTGACATCAGTGACAGAAATGTGTTGCCAAATTTGCTTTGAAGGTTTGTGACGAGCAAATAAAATTGAAACATTTTTATAAAGTGTTTAAGGAGTTGTTTGTAATTCTAAAGCTATTCTGCTTGTCTCATTAGTCTCTGTATCAACGAGTACCAGAAAAAAATATTGGTCTTTAAAAAATGGTATCGGAGCATCCCTTCTTTAGAATATCTCCTTCTGTTTTATGCTGAAAAGAAAGTCATATAGATTTAAAATGACATGAGGGTGAATAAATAATGACAGAGTTTTCATTTTTGAGTGAATTATATTAAGGATGAATATAGCTACAGTAGTTGGGCACTTTGTAAATTCATTCATCTCTTTTTTCTTTTGCACACCCATTTATTTATATTTATGCATTTGGCAGACATTTTGATTTAATGCAGCTTTAATTGATCTATTCGTGCATTCTCGAGAATCAAACGATGGAACCCTTTGACACTTATACTACATGTTATAATTACATGTATTTCTTTTGTTTTCCAGATGAGGAATCTCCTGGTCTGTACGGTTTCCTGCACGTCATCGTCCACAAAGCCATGGGCTTAAAGGAATCAGCCAGTAAGTCCAACCGTTTTGTATGTTTAACACTCCTCTGAATATACATGGATGGAAGGCTGGATATACACAGCGTGTAAACTCCAAAACAATTTGCCCAGCACACACACCATCAGATCAAACACAAACTACACACACCATTAGATCAAACTACACACGTGCACACACATACCATCAGATCAAACTACACACACACACACACACACACACCATCAGATCAAACTACACACGTACACACACACACACACACACACACACACACACACACACACACACACCATCAGATCAAACTACACACGTGCACACACATACCATCAGATCAAACTACACACGTGCACACACACACACCATCATATCAAACTACACACGTGCACACACACACACATACCATCAGATCAAACACAAACTATGAGCATCTTGTTTTCTAGGATTATCGGTCGTCGTGTGTGTGTGTGTAAACATGTGTTAAGCATACGCGGGTGTTTGTGTGTGTTTATATTTAGATGGACGTCCGGTTGTAAGCGGAAGAGGTTACAAGGCTTATTGATTTCTTCTGTTTATTAAAGGCCTTGATCCTCTTGACAGGAAACACATCCAGATCTTTTGCTTTGGGCTGTGAATGCAAACTGGGTCGGTGACGTTGGCTTCCTGAAGAAAAGAGCTTGAGGGAGAAATACTGACCCAGAATCTCAAACCACAACTTAACTTTTTTCTTAACGCTTCCAGTAAATGGCTTCTCTCTGCCTGATTTGTGTGTTTTTGGCTCAGTTTTATCCATCTATCTAATCAACTCATCTCTTCACATTTCACACAGTTTTCAGTTTAATTTGATTCGGACCACTCTGAGAAATTCAGTTATGCGATTTGTTATCGCAAGACCGTGTAAAATAGCAGAAGACATCACATCCATTTCAAACCCAAAGACTCTCAGCCGTAATATAAATTCATTATTTTAGACGGTAAACATCATCTGATTATAATAATAATAATATATGCACAATATCCAGTAGTTGTACTTCTGGCATCAATGCTGTAAAGAGAAATGAGGGTCACCCAGCTGCCATACGGCTTTTATCACCATCTCATGTCATCTCGTAGCATCGGCCTTTAGCACATTTGTTTCTTACCCATTGTGTGGGTAAACTCTTTGTATACAACAAAAAAACACACTTCAAGATTATTCTATGTACTACTGAGGCCCCCTCGTATTCCTGATTCACGCCGGATATTTATGTTTTTATAAATACATCTGCGGAGCTGAAAAAACGAGCACTTTCCAAACCATTTGACCGTAGCAACACAAATTCATGTATAAACTGAATTCATACACGGTTAAAACTTCTTTGAAAATGAAACAATCAAAAATTAAGACAGCTATTTCGTTTCCACCACGGTTCAAAGGCTTTAATTATGAAATTGTCGTATTGTTAATGTGTGTTTGTCTTGTAACATGACTTGAAGCGTGCGTCTGTGTGCTCATACAGTATCATTATGAACCAGTATAACCTCCCCTCATTCGTTAACATGCATATCACACACCAGACTATCAATTTCCATCGGCCGCCTGACCGACTGCACGCGCATGTAAAACCTTCACCCACGGGACTCACGGCGCGTTTCCTTAAGTCGAGCACTCGCTTGTGACAGCATCACCACACTAAGTGACCATCACCTCATTTCTCACCCTTCTTAAAAATACACCACACATGTTCCTGAGGTCAGAGGTCACAGTGGCTTGTAATCCATCATGCTGTCGGTAGGCCACACCCACTAAGGCGATGTGATAAAATATAGTGTCTATGAGAGAAGTGTGTGTGACGGGAAGCGTAAAGCATAGCCAGATAAATTGAGTCTCTAAACGCTTTGTGTACTGGTGGGCCCAACATGATTCTTTCTTCATGTGTGTGTGTGTGTTCACTGTATTCTGTGATAGTATTGACACGTATGGATGTGTTTGATAATTGATGGTGTTGCTGGAGAGAGAAGGTTTTATGTACACGCATGATGTCGACGCATTGAGCTATTTAGGGAATATTTACAGTTCTTGAATTAGCACTTCTAGGTGTATTGTGGTCATTTCAGTCCTGTGTCTGTTGAATTTTTAACAAAATCAAATCTCAGGAGTGACATCATTTAACATTTTGATAAAAATCTGGCTTATCACATCATAAATACATTTTGAACTTTTACTAAATACTGTACATGTAGAAATATGACTTAACTGATATATGAACTTTGCATCTTTTCTGTTATTTCCACCGGTTTCTCCAGTTTTCATTTTAAATGCAAAAAGAAACAAGATTCGTATGAATCCTGAATACTGAATATAATTAGATATATTGTACAAATAACAATACACATTATACACTATATACTCTAAAGACAAACAAAGTAGACAGAAAACATATAAATATATAAAACTATAGACATTTGCATCTCATTCAGCCACGTGTGTAAATCAGCCAATAAGAGTTTTGCGTTGAAGCGCTCAGTCTTTTCATGATGTCGTTGTGTGTTCTCTGTAGATCTGTACTGTACACTTGAGGTGGATTCTTTTGGGTACTTCGTCAGTAAGGCCAAAACCCGCGTGTTCAGGGACACAACAGAACCACAGTGGAATGAGGTGAGAAGTTTGTTTACTACTCCAACCAATGACCCGAGCACAACATGTGTCATTTGACCAATCACAGCCGTGTATCTGTGATTGATCGATTCGTTTCTCCTCCAATAGGAGTTTGAGATCGAGCTGGAGGGTTCCCAGTGTCTGCGGATCCTGTGTTACGAGAAGTGTTACGACAAAACCAAACTCAACAAGGACGACAACGAAATTGTTGACAAGATCATGGGAAAGGGTCAAGTACAGGTAGGTGCAAAATACCATCACACGCTGTCCCGCCAGGCTGGATTACATTCTAGTAGTTTGCTGTCGTGACTCATGTAATTGTTGTCTGGTATTAGCGTGTGCTGCAGATGTGGGCGGTGGCATATCTTTGACATGGGAAGCTTTACTGCCTGAGAACTCACGGCTCCAATGCACCAATTAAACTTAATAGTGTGTCTGTGTGTGTGTGTTTGATGAGAGCAGAGTGAACAAAAGTGTTGTGTGGTGTTTGGGAGACATTTGGAACAGTGAAAGTCCAAATCAAGGACTTTTTTACTGTAATAAATTCCTTCACTGATCTCGTATTCCAGTGGCGTGGCATGTGACGCTAATAGTGTTAGCGTGACAACGTAGCTTGACGGCCAATGTTAGCAGCTAATTTTGCTCTTCGACTGTCATGATCAGTTTTGTTTTGCTACTGTCTACGATCCAACCTGCTGTCAGATGTTTATTCTTAAATGATTAGATAGATGATTCCTTGCATGCTTTTAAATCTGGGGCAGGGATTTACTGCAGTGAAGGTGAATGAAGAGCAAAAGAGTACATTCTTGTTTTCAGAAAATATGATGTGCATTTCCTTCCTGTAAACACACACACACACAATGCACCACCACGGGCTATTCACACACATTTACGCTTTTTACATCAGTGTTACAGTCTTTGGGGAATGGAGACGCCACTGAGATGTTGTTTTGTACCTCTGAGGATGTAAACAAAATTGCATTTCAAGAAACTCAAAATTGATTTGGAAATGATCAGAATGCGAGAGATCCAAAGAGAAATTGAAGAAATTTGACTTGATACACCGTGTGAAAGTGTGGTTGTTCTAGGAAAAAGCACATCTGCTGAACACTCCCTCGTAATTGAAACCAAGTCAAGTGGCGCGTCAAAGTGAGAGTACTGTTGGTACAGTAGGTCTGTTTCACAGAAAACTCTTTAGTGTGTGTGACCTCTGGCCCTCTTCAACGCTCTCTTGTGGCGTGACAGATATTTTAAAGAGATATTCGGTTGCTTGGCCTTCTAGTTAATACCTTCCTTCCTGCACAGGAAGGCTTCTGATACTGAAGTCAGTCTTTTCCTGCCTGTGAGGGGCTCTGTTCGTGTTTCTGCATCTTGAAATAAAGGAGGCGTGTCATTTGGTGCTAAGAGCGGAGCTTGTGCTGGGACGGATTTACACTTGGCCAACAAACCTTTAGGCTGTTTATATAAATTACAGAATTTCAAATATAGGGAGATGTGTGCTATTACTTTTTTAATTGTTTTACTTTTCTATTAAGTGTTCTCTTCTTGAGTGCCGGCAGATAGCAAACAAGCTCATCCAGAGACCAGAATAACATAGGCCCGCTAGCAGCCTTTATAACACATTTGCATCTGCACAGCAACACCTTAGCAACCACCCAAAACCCCCTAGCATCGGAATAGTAACCACCTAAAACATGTTATAATCTTACCCTTAGAAACGCCCAAACATACTAGCAACACCATAGCAACCACTCAAAACATGCTGTAATCTGCATAGCAACACTATAGAGACCACCCAAAACACTTTAGCAATCTGCATAGAAACACTTAACGCATGCACCCAAAACACCCTCGCATCAAGTCAGGTTTATTTCTGTTGAATTTTCATAATTTAGTATTTTTGCAAAACCCATGGCAACACCTTAGCAACCACTCGTGTAATGCCTCAGATATCAATCAGAACACTTGTAAGTAACATCTGTAGCACTTTGAGTTCATGTGTCTGTCACACGTCCTGTATATATTTTTCAGTCATTGACTGATGTACGTCTCTTGTGAAAGCAATGATGCTGATGTGCAGTATGATCATTTGTAGGTACACAGCTGTGTTGGGACATATGACTGATTCAGAGACAATGAGACACTTCATCAGGTTTAAAGTCATACTGCAACTGTCCACTGTATGTGCAACGACCTTTATTCTTCTAAACTAATGAAGGTCTTTCATTCAGGTTATGTAATGTTGTCAACGTTTCAGAATGCAGTGGCAGGTCTGATCTTCTCTTTGAATCTTGCCCTCTGTGCCTCTGTTTTCTTAACCGCGCTGCTCGAGGTGGACGGAGCCTAAATGTTTCCCTTCCCTCCCTGGAGAGATCCTGATTCATTGAACAACTTTCTGGCTCCTACATCTTAAAATCCTTAAATGGTCACATTGTAGCAGCTCCCTGTTGCTTTTAATATACCCTGTTACTGAAGTCATGTTTTACAGAGAGACGGGAAAGCTTATTTATCTCTTCACCTCCACAAATAAAACAAATGAGGGTCGGTAACAAAGATGAAATAAGTTCATTTGTTTTGGTTTTGCAGATTGACTCTAGTATGATCCATTTATTTCACCCGTGGCTGGTAATTGCAGCATATCTTGAAGTCTTGAGACCACTGGGAGACGACCTTTGACCCCAGTGTGTTTCGTCAGCAATTATTCACTAAAGAGTCTTCAAGTGCTCTTGCATTTGTACGGGTCTGAAGAGAGAGAAGCTACTTATGGAAAACCAGTCAATAGCGTTTAACTACAAACACACACGTAACATGTCAAGTTAGACTTTGAGGAGGTTGATTGTAAAGTTCATGTGATGTTCCCCATTTGTGTTTACTTCCCATACACGTGTTCATTCGCTGTTTCTTCTGTCACCAAATGTAAAGGTGTTTTACGTCACACTTTATCGGATGTTTTATTCACATTCAGCATTGTGTCTAAACAGTCAGCAGTAAAGCTACTTGTCAAACTAGATATTTTTACGCTATTCAATAGTGTACTACTTAAATAAATATAAGATTAATTTATAACTTAATTTATATTTAGAGCTACAATGTCATACAGCTGTGGAAAAAAATAAGAGACCATTTAAAAACTATTTTATAGGTGTGTGTTCAGCTAAATGATCATGTTTGTTTCATTCTTTGAACTACTACCAACCTTTCTTCTAAATTTCATTAAGAAATGATCTATTTGCATAAAGATATAAACTGGAGAATAACAGAAAAGCAGTACAATATTTCTACATGTGTTTAGGAAAGGTTCAAAAATATTGTGACAACCTGGATTTAGAAATGGTGATCAAATTAAAATGGGATTTGTCCGCGGCTGTAAATACTGCACGGTACGTTTATTGAATATGGATGAATGTTTTGATTAGTTGTTGCTTCTAAATTTATATTGCAAATATAATTCCTTATTTTTCTTACAAAAACAGACGTTTCCTATATTCGAAGCACTTCATAGATTTCACGTTGAGTTAATTTTATGTTGTACGATTTAACATCTTTAATTGTTCTCTCTTTAAATCAGATGGAATTTGTGCTTCATAAAGGATACTTGATTATTATAAAGCACTGAAAGGACTTCATTCAAAACTTATGGAGGTCTAGTTTAGTTAAGGAACATTTGAGTGTTTTTATTTCTCTCTCTATAGCTGTCATCTCATGGTCTTCTCATGTCTGCTGAGATCTTGTGTTTTGTAGTTATAATCATCTCTGAGGTCAATGTATACTGTTAAAAGAAGTTACGCTGAAATGGGCTATAGGGTTGAAAGTAACAGCATTTCTTACTTTGGATCAAATGTTGGTTTGCAGTTGTTAATTTAGAAACTTTGATTTTTGATTGTTTTTGTGTGCAAATCTGATGATGTAAACACTCTTGACAGTCATTAATCATCGGCGCTCTGACTGTCATGTAGTTTTGTACTGTCATAATACCTCTTTTTTTTACCTTCTCTGAAACGTCTCACAATCCCGCAGGGGTTCAGAATCACTCAGCCCAGACAGATGGGTGTTTTATAGGACCTCCACATACACACACTTGCTCGCTGCAGGGTGTGAACAATAACAAATTGGCAGGACAGATTTGTTGCATATAAATGACATCAATTAGCCAAACCCAGCTGATGCTAGCAGTGGCGGTCTGTGTTTACACCAGAAGGAGAGAAAAGATAACACACAAAAATAGGGCTGTTAACGTTTTTTAAGTATGTGAAAAAAAAATCAGATTAGCGCGTTAAAATATTTAGCGCAATTAATTTAGCCTCCGTTTATTTTGTCATCCTTTGTCTAGCGTTACATTATATAATCACGCTCTTATTCATGTAACTTAAGCGAGATTTGAAACAGTGGCTTTGATGTTCAGTATGGATGGATGGATAGCTTCTAGCAGTGGGACGCGACAGCGGTCCTGTCTGGTGTGTCACATTAAAGATCTAAAAATTCGTATTTCTATCGGTATTTTCATTTCATACTATTTGTATGAGATATTAAGTAGTTATTTAGTAACTATGTGTGGTGTTTATCAAATATTATAGAAGGTTTTTACTCATTAGTTTTTTTATTTATTTAATATTTGTTTCATGATATTCGTTTTATGATTTTGTATTTTATTTCATTTTTGTTAAATTTCTAAGAAAGTTTATTTCTTAGGAAACTGATCAGATTTGGTTTTTATTGATTGTTTTATTCCCTTAGCGGTTCTCTCTCTCTCTCTTTATCTTTGTGTCTTCATCTCTCTTCCAACTGAAGTATTAATGCTTGCTTAAAGCGCTAAAGGCACAAAGATTAAAGGGATTCGTGGAGTAACGGAAGAGAAAAACATGGAGTTTTCTTGCTGTTATATTCCACATCACTAGTGTAAATCAACACTTACGAAAACAACCTGGATCCCTAAAACACCAGCCGCTTTAACTTATAAGCATTTAAAGAGACACACACCAATACGGGTTGCTGTGTGTTGACTAGGCAAAAAAGGTGTTGTTTACACAGCCATTGAGTGTTTTTAAGCAAAATATGTTACAGACATTTCATAAAGACCCTAATAAACCAAGCCAACTTGTGTAAAGTGTTCATCCGATGAGCCCTTTATGAAAAATCTGCATATTCACATTTTCCAAGTTTGCAGTGAACACAGCAACCCTGCCGTTCAAAACATGTCATGCGATTCATTTAACATCCACATTGTCACATATTATAATCGATTTTCAACAGGCTCTCAGTGAATCATTACATCCTTACTAACATCAAACCTGCTCTCTCTGGACTGTTTCTGCTGGCTCATTGTTAATCTTTGTAAATGGAGTAGTTGCATGTGTCTGGGTACCAGCCCCTCGTTCTATAAGTGAAGATTACGCTACACTGTTTTTACGGAGGTGGAGTTCTCCACTTTCTTCCTTTTCATATTCTTATGTTTTCAATTATATTTTCCAGACATTCAATATCTCAACCTTAAATCCCAACCTATTCTCAAGACTTTTTTTTAAATCATATATTTCAACCTGAAAAAGTTTTTTGATCATTTTTAAAGGTAAGCAAAATATAACTAGATTTAAGTCGGTTCAATATCATTTCAGTTCAAATGACTTAGCTTAAAATGTAAAGGCAGCTCTTATCTTACGTTTTAAGTAGAATTTGAACATTTCACTACTTTTGAGGAGCTTTCGTTTAATCTAAGGTTCACCTTTAGTTTTAAATGCGTACAGTAACATTTGATATATTGCACAGTCATTTTAGTTTACTTCAAATAAAACTTTGAAAACGTTTCTGTTCATTGAAATCAAATAAATAATTGACCTCAAAACGATTGGACTAAAGGAAAATTGAAATGTTGCCTCAAAATGTGACTGTAATAAGTGTAAAACACTTAAATTATAATAAACAAAAATGTTAAGCTAAAATAAAAAGAAAGAATACTAAAATGATACCAAAATTGCTTAAACTAAAATTGTAATAAAATAGATACATTCATAGATAAATCTTAAAATTGATTAACTTTTTGTTATCATATGCAGGTATGTCCATATGCTATAGGTGTGGTTTATAATGTCTTGAAGTAACTATAGATGTGTTACTGATCAGAGAAAGCGAGTGAGATTGTTAAGTCTTTTTCTTTTGGCACACTTGTCTTTACTCGTGGAGATGGGTGATGCCTCCGGGCTTCCATCTCTATTCGCCAGACAGCTAATCAGATTTCCCGTATTAATAGTGCCAGATTTTTCCTCTCAATGCAATCCATCTTTTCTTCTTTTAGGAACATTTTGTCTCCTGCTTTTCCCACTGTTTTGCTTTCAGATGTTTTATTTCCCTCTTGTTGTTCCTGTATTTCTTCAATACTTTCTGCTCTGGCGCTCTGAGCATTTCCTTTTCTTCTCTTCTAATTTCCTGCCTGTCCAACTCCTATCGTAGTTTCCCTGCGTCCAGCCTGATCTTTGTATTGAGCGAAAGACAAACCTTCACAGATGAGATGCGTGTTGCAGGTCTGCAACTGTATAGTAATTCAACAATTTTAAATCTTATTTGTAAGTCCGTTATATTTACCCAAAATATATTTAATAACTTTCATTATTTAATCACCCATGTGCTATTACAAACCTGTAGGACTTTCTTTCTTTTGCAGAACTCAATAAAAGATATTTGGATGAATGTCGATAACCAAACAAGATTGACCCCTATTAACATTTCTCAAAATGTCTTCTTTTGTGTATACAGGTTTTGAATGAAATGAGGGTAAAAGCATCTGTTAAATGACTTCCTTAAATCCCCTCTCTAAAACTTTAAAACCTCTGTGCCTTTGGTTATGGCTTATGTACAGTGGTGGTCGTCCAGATGTGGCCGGTGCTTCCCGCTGCATTGGGAACCATCAAAACATCGGATCAAACTACTGCTGACTCTGCATCAAACATGGACGCCGGAGTCGCCGTGTGATTTTGGATGTTTTTATGACACATAAACGTTTCATACTGCATAGATACAGTTAGAAAATGTCATCTGTGTGATTCTCGACTGATGTCGACAGATTTCAGTACACAGGTGTGTCAGCTTGATGATGTTGAATGGTCGTTGAGAGTCAGCGTTTCTGTGCATTCTGTGACTTTTTCTGATTCAAGCAGTTGCTAATGCTTATTAAAGCTTGGATACACGGAATGGTTCAGGTTTAACTGGGTGTTAAGCACCTCTTATCTTCAGCTCCAGCCCTGGAAGACGAGGATGAACTGTTTAGCCGAAAGGTTATTGCTTTAAATCACTGACGCAACACACATAAGATATTGACGGTAGGAGGATGCCTTCTACATTGAATGCAGTCATACATTTTGTATGAATCCGTTTTTAAAGCTCAACTCCATCGGAAATCAGATTGACTGATGTGTTAAAGCAACATCTTACCTCATCTTTCATTTTCTATTTATTTCTCCAGATTCACTTACACAGACTGAGGAGTGTCTTAAAGGGATAGCTCACCCGAAAAGGTTTACTCACCACCTTGTCATTTCAAACCTGTATGACTTTCTTGCGCAGAACACACAAGAAGATATTTTGAAGAATGTTGTTAACTGGCACCCATTCGCTTGCATTGGTTTTGTGTTTATACATAAGAAGAGAAAGGGTGCCGGCGCTGATTGTTTTCTGTAGAAGATATTAAGTCTTACAGGTTTGATAAATACAGACTTTTCATTGAACTGTCACTTTAACTCTGTTCTGTTACTGTACGTTCTGTGATATGATGTCAGCTCATGCGTTTGATACGGATAAAGTCTCTTTTGCTCAGAGATAAAGACTCTTTCAGCCCAAGTATCACCGTTACATGACATTTGACGTCACGTCATTGAGATTTCCAGAGCTTGTTTTCAGTAGAGGCGTCTCGTGAGTAACGCACACTATCGTGGGAAATTAAAGTATGAACGTTGGTTAGAGGTCATCTCTCACATGTCCGGCCTCTTTACTTTCATGAGTAGTTCTTCACTGAAATGCATAAAGTAAATTGACATTTTGTTTTGTTACCGTGTTCGCTAGGTTCTAGTTACTCATCAAGATCTGTGTTTATGAGCATTTATCATGTTAGCTTAATTTGTATGAATTTATTTTACCTTTTGTTTTTACTCAAACAAGTATACTTATTACATGCAGTAGATGGCATGATTAATTATTACACCAAAAACGCACTAGTCCGTTGGTTAAGTACACGGTTTGCATGATAAAATATTACTTTAAATGTGAACTTATGACTTTCTTTGGGAAAAAATGTAGAATCGTTAAAGTTTTGTTAGTGAGCAAGTTCATAAAAAGTCAGTGTTGAAATATTTTTCTATGTCTTAACATCATAATTTATCATTTGAGCTGTTGGGTATCAACTGGCGAGAAATGTCAGTTTGACGTCATTTGAAAAGTATGTGAACTAATCTGCAGTTTTAAGTTTCAAACAGAGGTGGCGATAGAGAGGCAAACATGTAAAATAGCTTTTTTCAAATCTTTATGAAGAATTAAAATCTGTAGTTGAATGATCACAACTATCTTGTTGGAAGTTAAAAAGCAAACGCCTGATTGCAAGCGCTGAACTTTAACCTTCTACTCATCCTCTTACACACTGCGTGTGTGTGCGCGATTAATTGAGTTGGTAGGTCGAGTGTCCACAGGGATGATTCTTATCTTGTGCCCTTTGACCTTTTATGTCAACAACACAACTCTATCAGCAAGGCATAACAGGAATCCACTTAATGCTTCTAGATTGTGTGTGTTAAGACACGTGGTGGTGTGGTGTTTCATTTTTGCACACAAACACAACAATCCAATTGGGTCAAGACCCAAATAAACACCAGAGTCCGCAGTCATTTTGTGGCACCTTCAAAGTCTCAGCCCTGCGTCTACTTCACAAAATGGAATCAATGCAGATTATTATCCCACCAGGTGTAGGAGAAATGACATGATAATGTCGTAGATATCATTGAAATGTGTCTGAACGCTTTGTTTTATAGGTCCTGACCATATGATGTCACTTTTTGCCGTATTCCTGTCGTACATTTAATGCAAAGGGTGTTACGCCTTAATCTTGGGTCACGGGTACGAACGGGTGTCTCAACCAATCGATGATCTTTTCTGACCCGCTGGACAGTCTTGAGCTTTCAGATCTGTCCTGCATTCAGACTGCATGAGCTCATTGTTTTGACGTTTTGTCATCGCTGTGGAACTCGCAGACATGTTATCAGACTTGTAGTAGATTTGTTGGAATGCTGATATGCTCGGCTTGAAATTGAAGATGAACCTTAATCACGTTTTTATCAGCGAGCACCAATAATGAATGTAACTTATGACTTTAAAAGCCAAGTTTTCATTTTCTGTGTTTCACTGCAACACTGCTTTTGTTTTTTAAAGCATAACTGGTGTCAGGTGGGAAGTAGTCACACGCACGCACACTCTTTCACCCTTTGAACTTCCTGATTCCAGTCGTTCAAAGATTAGAGTCATTTCCGATCCTGTGCCCCTATTTCCTGGTCAGAGTTTTCCAGGGCGTGACCTCCGGGGTCATGACGTGACCTCTAAGCAGGGGTTATTAGTTCTGCCAAAAAACGACTTGGGAACATTTTTGTAGGTGTATATGTGTGTGATCTGACACTCCTGAATGAGCAGAAAGGCAGAAAGCGTTTACGTAACATCGAGTTAAACTACCACACATATAGACGCTTTGTGTCACCCTCCACACCCACACAGGTTAGACACAGCAGCTTTGGACACAGCAGTTTATCTCTGATAGCGCATCTGTCAGCATCCACTGAAATCCCTATCCACAGCTTCATACAGTAACCTCCTCTGCAGTCTCCTACAGCATCACATGTCTGGTATTCCTGAGAAAAGTCTGGGCACAGGGGGCACATCTCATAAAGTCCTTGTAAATCTCTCTGGTGAGATTAGAGAGATGATGCAGTGTTTCTACTACACATCTCCCATCAGACAGCACTGTTTTTGCTGCTTGTTTCTTTGAGTTATGGAGACAAAGGAGAGTAGGAGTGGAATCACAGAAGTAGAAGATGTTTGGGATACATGATGTGGGCCCAGCGCAACTATACACATTTATTATAGTGTTATACCTACTAAATGAGGATGATAGACCGCTGGGCCATCTGCGAGATCTTGTAGCTGCAAGGCTTAGGAGCTGTGTCCACCACGGCGTTTCTGCTGGTGTACGGCGTGTTTTCAAGGGAACACCACATTTATTGAACGTTGGCGCTCAGCGCGTAAAAGCGCCTCTGTGGACCTGCAGCCTTAGTGTATTTCTCAATGAAACCCGTTTGAGAAAAATATGTTGTTTAAATGCAATGTCGGTTGCAGCGATAGTTCAGCAAAAAAAATGTATTTAATCATTTATTCACTTTAAGCATTATGTTTTTATTATCTTACAATATGTTATTTCTATCTACATACACCGCGGGTCCCCCTGCATGGAATCCGCCATGTTGTTTCTACAGGAGCCCCAAATGGACAAACTGCTCTACAGAGTGCATGTTGCAAAAACGTTATCTCCTTCAGCAAAGAAACGAAAATCCGGCGACCATATAAGTCCTGTGTCAGCCACCGTAGTGCTTCAAAAAAGAGGGGTGGAGTTAGCCATTGATTGCAATTCACAACCTTACAACTAGATGCTGCTAAATTTAAGACACTGGACCTTTAATGAAACCACAGCAAAGGCGTTCATAAATGAGTTTTGAAAACTCTTTACCCGCCTCACCCTTCCACCAGTAGCCGTGAGTGAAATCATTAGTGTTAGTATGAGAGAGCCAGATATAACCATGTTACATGTGCGGCGTGTGCCTGAGGATGCTGCTATAATGATGTTAGCGCCGCCTGTGCGGCTCCGTGGAAAAGCTCATTATGTGAATGTATGGCTTGTGTTTTCAGCTTTGATATCGATTGTGTTTAGATGAGCTTTTCAGAGCCTAATGACTGTGTTTGCACACTGATCACAGATCATTCTCTGTCTGTCTTACAAACACTAGTGTGCTGCCTTATGCAGTTACAAACTGATGCCGCCTTTTAAGATGCCTTGTTTTAGCGGTTTAAAAAGGCAGCCTCAGAAAGAAAACAACATTTTATGAATATAGATATAGAGAACATACTTCGATTTTAGTATGTTTCGGTAAAATAGTGAATTGAGACCGATTGTTTCACATTTACATTTATGCTTTTGCAGTCCAAAGTGACTTTTTACATTCTCTGGGATCGAACCCATGACCTAAGCGTTGCTCTACCAGTTGTGTTTTTGTGCTTTTCTGTCACAGTGGAAGTGTAGAAGTCCATTTTTAGACGTCTGTCTCTGCTGATGACAAGATGTTCAAAAGATAAAAATGAAGCATACTACTTTTGACAGAACGCTGGTTTAGAAGGAAGTGTGAAGTGTAGGTCGCACGCAAGGTTGTGCAACAGTGGTTTTATTTCTCTCACTGGCAGACAGATCGTTCCTCAGCGTGTTCTTAAAACTGAATGATGAACTTGTGAATGTTCTCACAGCATCTGTCTGGAAGTAGGTCACGGCACACACACAGCGTCCACTCGCACATCCGTTGACAGGCAGGTTCAGAATCAGCATCGGGGTGTTGAGTGGTCCGTAGACCGGTGGCTGACAGATCAGAGGTCAAACTGGTTGACCCGAGTTCAGTGGTTGAGGATCACGTTCAGATGGATGAGTTGGTGTCTGATGTAGGCGCGAGGGTTATTGGATTTTCTGTGAGTGACTGAGAGACATTTCTCTTTACATTACAGCAGTCATATGAAATGGTGAGACGCTCCGACCGGGGGACAGTCAGTAGGTTTGGATGCTATGTGGGGGTTTGTTGGGTCACTGGAGTGTCATCAAAGTGGTTTATGTTGACAAATTGGCCAGGAAGATTTTCCCTAGTCTGCTTGTCATAAAAATAACGGTGGATTCCAAAATATGCATCATTTTCCTAATGCAAAATATACTAATGCAAAAAGTGACCCAGTTTTAGTAATATTCACACAGAATCCCTTAGTGAAGAACTTTGAAGTCCTTTATCACTGACACTAGAGAATGTAACTGGGGCATTATTCATGTGTTGGGCATGTGAGCCGTGTGTTCTGTATTTTGCGTGGTGATTTAGGTTAATTGTGGAAACTGTAATCCGCTACGTGTATTGCGGCTTATCACGTGGTGCTTGCATCAGAGGAGCTGTTATTAAATTTAACAGATAATTATTGATTCAGATAAAACGCTTAGGATGCTGCTAACCCAGCATTGTCTAGGAATGTGTTTCATGGAGCACTAATACTTTCTGTGCCCCTCCGGTGCTACACAGAGAGAGAGAGAGACACAGAGAGAGAGAGCGAGAGAGACACCGAGAGAGAGAGAGAGAGAGAGAGACAGAGAGCGAGAGAGAGAAAGAGAGAGAGACGGAGACAGAGAGAGAGCGAGAGAGACACAGAGAGAGAGAGCGAGAGAGACACCGAGAGAGAGAGAGAGAGACACCGAGAGAGAGCGAGAGAGAGAGAGAAAGAGAGAGAGACGGAGACAGAGAGAGAGAGACACAGAGAGAGAGAGCGAGAGAGACACCGAGAGAGAGAGAGAGAGAGAGAGAGAGAGAGACAGAGAGCGAGAGAGAGAAAGAGACGGAGACAGAGAGAGAGAGACACAGAGAGAGAGAGAGAGACAGAGAGCGAGAAAGAGAGAGAGACGGAGACAGAGAGACAGAGAGAGAGACACGGAGACAGAGAGAGAGAGAGAGAGACACGGAGACAGAGAGAGAGAGAGAGAAAGAGAGAGAGAGAAAGAGAGAGAGAGAGAGAGAGAGAGA
>NC_136767.1:1048086-1361310 GCF_947034865.1 Barbatula barbatula
CAAACAGATCTTGGCCTCCATTGACTACCATGGTAGGAAAATTTGCTACTATGGGAGTCAATGGTGGCTGTTTGGTTACAAGCATCTTTCTCCGTGTTCATCAGAACAAAGACATTCATAGTCAGACAAGAACTGTTTAGCTCCGACGGTTGTGAATGTGTGCAGCTGTGTGTGCTTGTGTTGAGATGTGGGACGTGTCCTGCCAGCACTCTGAACAGTCGTGTGTGTAGGATTTCTGGATACTTAAACAAGTGTTTTAGACACCGCTATCAGTTCCCCTCGGTCAGGTCAATACTCTCACTGATCCACTGACCCGGGACTGACCGTAGAGACAGATTACACATAAAACCCCTCGGCTTTACTGTACTCATCTGATCCTGGACCTGTCACTCTATGAAAAATGGGCACAGCACGGTTACCCAACCACAGATTTGTGAACTTGAAGGAATTTGTGATAGAACGGCAGGGGTTTGTGGGATTGCGATGGATGAAATACATTTACAATAAAAAGTGTGATTTTAAAGAATACAATCAAATATTATATTATATTTTGTGTGTGTTGTAATGCGTTTTATGATGTTGTTTTGTGTTGTTATGTTATGTTTTATTATATGTGTGGTTTTTTGTTTTGTGTGTTGTTTTGCTTTGTTTCATGTTAGGTTATGCTTTGCTTTGTATTTTGTTTCGTTTAGTGTTATGTGTTGTGTTGTATTTTGTTTGGTGTTATGTTTTGCTTTGTTTTGTTTTTGTGTTTTGTTTCGTGTTATTTGTTGTTTGTGTCGTGTCTCGCTTTGTGTTATGTTATGCTTTGTGTGTTATGTTACGCTTTGCTTTGCTTTGTGTGTTTTGTTTTGTGTTATTTCATGCACAATCTGCACAAGCTTTGTCTTCTGTCATGTATTGAAACAGAGCCGTGTCTGTTGATGTTAGACGCATTCAATCACTCATATTCAGAGACTGGTGTCATATATAAACACACATAATCACTAAGTACCAATTAGATGTTTAAACAAACCTCATTTTGAATCTCCGCAGACCTTCTATTATACTTTTAAAGGCATTGAAATGCACTTTAGCTCTGAGCTTCTCTCAGGTGAACATGTTGTTAATCTCTGGAGATGAGCTCGTATCTTCTGTCTAGCCTTCACAAATGGAGCTTACAAGTTAATAAGTGAAGCGCTGATGAACCTTGTTCCTCCGTAAAGGCCTTTAAATGCCAGCTATATGCTAATGCCTGCTTTTATTCCTCACATTAATCTTCCGTTGGCACCAGACCCTACGAGGGGCGAGTGAACCCCCTCACGTCCTGAACAGGGCTCTGATTATTGGGCTGATGATGTAGAGAGGGTCAGAGGGTGATTCTGGATGTTGGGAGATGATGGCTCAGCTTCTTTGCTCTCTGTGTTTCATTGGCTCATTCTCTCCTTGTTTTATTTGTGTTTACGTAACGTGTTCGTGGTTCAGTTTTAGCAGATAGGTGTTAGTATCTGTTAGTCGAAAGTGGTTCACATTTATAACCAAGGAAAGCATTAGCGTCTGATGTTGAACGCCTGTTAACATCTATTGTATTTATTATTTATGACCGCTGAATTTCTAAAGGGAATTGGAGAAGTCAAGAGTGTTATTTAAAACTCCACAAGAGCTTTACATGTTTAAGAACTGTCTACCAGCAAAATAAACAGTATATAGAAACAAGTAGATTAGTTTCACATTTTGTTATGATGATGATCATTCAGAGCCGATCTTTGTCATGAGCAACGTTCATTTCTGTTTCCTGGGAAAGGCCTGTTTCAATCCGTCTCATATCCTAATGGATCATAACACAAAAGAAAACGTTAGTCTGCTATTTATATATGATGTTGCTGAGCTTTGCTATACAACTCAACCTTGTGTTGGTCGATTCAGTACACAGCATTGTCTGTATGTTTTAAGATGAACAAAGCTATTTTATTATTTTTAATCCTATAATATTACAAATAATAATCCTAAATATAAATGAATAGAATGAGATGAATAGATGTGTTTTTGTGCTTGTTAGTATCATGTTTGTATGTATGCGCGTGCTTCTGTATGTTGGTTAAGACAAGGGATGGGCATAGCGGCAAGTTTTACTGGAGGAAGGAGATAATTGATTTAGTTGTGATCAAACAGACGTCTGTAATTGTGACGGAGGGAGAAGACTGGGAGCGTGTTCCTGCAAACATGACCTGCTCCGTGTATGAAAAAGGTTTCCAGACAGTGTTTGGTGCAATACAGAGGAAAGAACAATGATAACAAAACCACACAAATACATTTGTATATTGAAGCGTGTGGAGAGCGAGAGAGAGAGAGACGGACGGACGGAGAGCGAGAGAGAGAGAGAGACGGACGGACGGAGAGCGAGAGAGATAGACGGACGGAGAGAGAGAGAGACGGACGGACGGAGAGCGAGAGAGAGAGAGAGAGACAGACGGACGGAGAGAGAGAGAGACGGACGTACGGAGAGAGAGAGAGAGAGACGGACGGAGAGAGAGAGAGAGACGGACGGAGAGCGAGAGAGAGACAGAAAGAGAGAGAGACGGATGGATGGAGAGAGAGAGAAAGTGAGCGAGACTGAGAGAGAGAGACGGACGGACGGAGAGCGAGAGAGAGACGGACGGAGAGAGAGAGAGAGAGAGAGACGGACGGAGAGAGAGAGAGAGACGGAGGGAGAGCGAGACGGATGGAGAGAGAGAGAGAGAGAGACGGACGGAGAGCGAGAGAGAGACAGAAAGAGAGAGAGACGGATGGATGGAGAGAGAGAGAAAGTGAGCGAGACTGAGAGAGAGAGACGGACGGACGGAGAGCGAGAGAGAGACGGACGGAGAGAGAGAGAGAGAGAGAGACGGACGGAGAGAGAGAGAGAGACGGAGGGAGAGCGAGACGGATGGAGAGAGAGAGAAAGTGAGCGAGACTGAGAGAGAGAGAGACGGACGGAGAGCAAGAGAGAGAGACGGACGGACGGAGAGAGAGAGAGAGAGAGAGAGAGACGGACGGAGAGAGAGAGCGAGAGAGAGAGAGAGAGAGAGACGGACAAAGAGAGAGAGAGAGAGAGATTGACGGAGAGAGAGAGAGAGAGTGAGCGAGACTTGAGAGAGAGAGAGACGGACGGAGAGCGAGAGAGAGACGGACGGACAGAGAGAGAGAGAGAGACGGACAGAGAGAGAGAGAGAGAGACGGACAGAGAGAGAGAGAGAGAGACGGACAGAGAGAGAGAGAGAGACGGACGGACAGAGAGAGAGAGAGAGAGACGGACAGAGAGAGAGAGAGAGAGACGGACGGAGAGCGAGAGAGAGACGGACGGACAGAGAGAGAGAGAGAGACGGACAGAGAGAGCGAGAGAGAGACGGACGGACAGAGAGAGAGAGAGAGACGGACAGAGAGAGAGAGAGAGAGACGGACGGAGAGCGAGAGAGAGACGGACGGACAGAGAGAGAGAGAGAGACGGACAGAGAGAGAGAGAGAGACGGACAGAGAGAGAGAGAGAGACGGACAGAGAGAGCGAGAGAGAGACGGACGGACAGAGAGAGAGAGAGAGAGACGGACGGACAGAGACTGAGAGAGAGAGACGGACGGACAGAGAGAGAGAGAGAGAGACGGACGGACAGAGACTGAGAGAGAGAGACGGACGGACAGAGAGAGAGAGAGAGACGGACAGAGAGAGAGAGCGAGACGGACAGAGAGAGCGAGAGAGAGACGGACGGACAGAGAGAGAGAGAGAGACGGACAGAGAGAGAGAGAGAGAGACGGACGGAGAGCGAGAGAGAGACGGACGGACAGAGAGAGAGAGAGAGACGGACAGAGAGAGCGAGAGAGAGACGGACGGACAGAGAGAGAGAGAGAGACGGACAGAGAGAGAGAGAGAGAGACGGACGGAGAGAGAGAGAGAGCGAGAGAGAGACAGACGGAGAGGGAGAGCGAGAGAGAGACGGAGAGAGAGAGCTAGAGAGAGACAGAAAGAGAGAGAGACGGATGGAGAGAGAGAGAAAGTGAGCGAGACTGAGAGAGAGAGACGGAAAAATGACAAATCAGTGAAAAAGAGCAGAGAACGAGGACTGAGATGTTCTTTCTGTGACTCTGTGCTGAACACCTGATCATCTATTTGACAAAACATTACAGAGTAAAACATGTGTTAAGATGTGTAGCTCAGCATTACCATAGTATTCTTACCCAAGTAATGTAAAGTACTGTGATATGATGATGTACTATAGAAGTCAGTTGATGTGATCACCACAGACGAGCAATGAGACGAGAGGGTCAGATGAGGCAGTTCTAGACGTGTCATGAGCCTGTGGTTTGATTCCTTATATTTGGAATAAAGTGCTGTGGGGATTTCTGGAAGGTAAAGCTCAGGTAAGGTTTTTGAAGCCTGTGTATTTTGGATCTATAAACGCACACGTTGTGCTGTATAGGAAGTAATGCAGATTGAGACTGTGAAATACTTGGCTACAGAAATAGTTTGAAGGATTCTTTGTTTACACCAACAAAACACAACTCGACACTACACACAAAGCGCAGATTTCTGACAGAGAGCTAGACTGGTTTATTTTTGTGCGCCTGCATCTTGTACAGTACATGAGTGTCTGTGTTTGATTGACAGGTTAGTTGTAGAGATGGGAGTCATTCTCATCATCCATCTTCTTTGTGGCATGGGAAAATGTGTCGTGTGTGTTTTCCTGTGAGATTAGCATTTTGATCTCTTTCTGTCAGAGAAAAATGTCTTAAGGATTGAGAAATACCCAGGTACCCTATTGTTAATCAAGTTGTTTATGGTTTGTGTATGAATGTCATATTTTATTTCTTATATGCCTTGCTAATAGCTTGAATGTTAAAAGCGCCGTGTTATTTTATCTTGATATGTTTACAGTCTTGTTTATACAGGAGTGTCATAGAGTAACTTTATCCGATGTTTACAGTACAAATTTTCAAGGATGATAAAGAAAAAAGTTGTTCTTTTTTTTGAGAAAAGGCGGTCTGGGAACTTTTCAGCAAAAGGATCATAACATTATGAATCTTCTTGTCCTTTAAAGTCTCTTACATTTCAGTGTACATGTTTTTGTTCATTTATTTCTGAAATTACAATGAAATGAAGCCAAACAGTGTGTTTAACACTGATGTCTCTCTCTCTGTCTGTCTACAGCTGGACCCACAGACCGTTCAGTCCAAAAACTGGCACATGGATGTCATAGAAATGAACGGGGTACAGATTTATTTCTCATCAGAATAACGTGTCTACACTCCCTCGTCTTTTGTGTGATGCTCATGTGCTGTTTCTCCTCAGATCAAAGTCGAGTTTTCCATGAAGTTTACAAGTCGAGACTTGAGCTTGAAGCGGACGCCGTCTAAAAAACAGAGCGGCGTGTTTGGAGTCAAAATCAGCGTCGTGACAAAGTGAGTAAAGTTCTGAGCCATTAACATTCATGTTACCTGTTGAATATTACACGTGTCTCTGTCGTTCCCTGTCCATCATGTTCTGTGTTTGCTCAGGCGCGAGCGCTCCAAGGTGCCTTACATCGTGCGTCAGTGCATTGAGGAGGTGGAGAAGAGAGGGATCGATGAAGTGGGCATTTACAGAATCTCAGGAGTCGCCACAGACATCCAGGCTCTCAAAGCCGCTTTTGACACCAGTAAGAGATTTTCAGCCAATCACACGTCCTCATACGAGCGCTCGAGTGACTCAAAATAAGGGTTCACAATTGCGTGACACAAATGTGTGAGGATAGTAAGTCGATTTTAAGTGTGTGGTTGTTTCTGGACTTAAAGAGGAGGAACGCATTGACACCACATAATGAAACAACAGCGTATGGAAAAGATTCGAGAGGTTCACACAGTATGCTCTTGCATTGAAAAGTAGTTTGACAAAATGCACTGCTGGGGTCTCCATACTTTCTGTAATTGTATACTTAAAATAATCACATTTATTTCCATTGAAAACTTTTTTTTATATTTCTTCCACGTTTTTGAATAATGGTAACAATAGGAATTATGTTCTGCCTAAAGAAATCGAATCTGTCATATTCAATTCCGTCACCCTGTCCAAAATCAACATTTTATCATTCAGCTTCTTAAAGTCTCATCTCAAGATGATTTTTAAGGTCTATTAAGTGATGCTTTTTCATTATTTGTCCCAGTCATCAATCAAAAAAATAAATGTGAAATTATACACACTATTATAGTTTTATCATAAGCACACACCTTTAGATTACGTCAGTTTTAAGATCATGAAAAACATTGCGGCTTTAAAACTTTTTATATCGACAAATAGACCCCCAGAGCGCTTGATTTCTTGCATGGCTGAAGATAAGTTCCCGTGTTCGCATGAAGGTTTTGTTCCTAAAGTTCGGTTTTGAGTCTTTCTCGGTTATTTTCAGTCTTCTCTGTGGTCATGTGAGGTCACTGTGTGTTCTGTTTAAAAACAGCAGCAGTGTTATGGGAAAGGCCATACAGGGCCGGACCCTCCAGCTGCATCAGCTGCTTCTATAAACACACACACTGATTCCACAGCAGTATAGTCAACAAACAAAATGTCATATTTATAATCTTGAGTGTTGCTAACATCATTTATTCTGACTGCTTCGTGTCATTTACTCTCTTTCTTAGACACCAAAGATATCCTGATGATGTTGAGTGATATGGACATTAATGCCATAGCAGGGACGCTGAAGTTGTATTTCAGAGAGCTGCCAGAACCTCTTCTCACAGATCGGCTGTACCCGGCCTTCATGGAGGGCATTGGTATGACCTTTCACCTCTGTTACACCTATTTCAATCACATTAGGATTCAAAGAGTCGCACATCTTCATGTTTTTTAACTTTGTGGTTTTGTTTATTCGGTGGAAAACAAAACACAATGTGAGGAACTGACAGGCCCGGTCACCATTAACTCTCAATGAAAGTGATTGTGACTAAGCTCGTAGCCTGTTAGTAAAGTCAAACGGGTTTACATCAACGTGAAGCCAAATAAACATCCTGAATTTGACATTTGTACATGCTCTTCCTCACAGCCCTGTCAGATCCTGCAGCGAAGGAAAACTGCATGATGCATCTGCTGCGCTCACTACCGGACCCAAATCTCATCACGTTCCTCACCCTGCTCGAACATCTGAAGAGGTGAGAAGGTTTAGTTGGCGTCACAGGGTTCTGGATTTTTTTACTGTAAAAACTGCCAGAATTAGCTCCAATCTGTTAACAAGTAGAGTCTCGACTTGAGAAATACTCTTAATATAGAACTCAAAAGGAGAGTACCCAGAACACACTGTGCTGCTGAGGACACCTGCTGGCCGACTGCCCACATCACAAGATTGAACCGGACCAATAACACACTGTGAAATGTTTGACGTTGTGTGTCTTTTTGTTTCAGGGTGGCAGAGAAGGAGCCGGTGAATAAGATGTCATTGCATAATTTAGCCACGGTGTTCGGTCCCACCCTCCTGAGACCCTCAGAGTCCGAGAGCAATAAAGCTCACCTCACGCTCGCCTCCGACATCTGGAGCCATGACGTCATGGCACAGGTCAGAACGCACTTTAAGACATGCAAATATACAGAAACAACAGCATGTACATTTGAAGTGGTCTGTTGTGCTTCAGGTAGATAGGGTCATATACAGGTTTTGAGGGTCAATAAATGGTGACAGAATTTGTAACTCTGGGTGAACTGTCCCTTTAAATACCTATTTAATAAAAACACGGTTTTAGAGTCTTGGAAGTCTGTTACACTTTTGAATCATTTGTGTGTCATATATCATATTAATGGGTTGTGGAGTGTAAACATCGACCGTGTGTTTGACAGTTTAAAGATCTCATCCGCTGCTTATAGCCGTTTGCTGCGTTTACTTAACACATCATCATCAGAACCATGATACTGTGATATTAGAGTTGAGATATTAGAGACGCCACTGAAGTCTTCAATCTGTCATGTTAAAGCTGTGTTAGTGCAGACGGTGAGACTAATAGTCGTTGTTTTTCCTCTTTAGCTATTGCACAAAGTGTTTGAAACTTAACTTACACAAGCAACTAATTCATCTTGTATCAGTGTTTACATTTACGCATTTGGCAGACGCTTTTATCCAAAGTGACTCCTATACATTTATACATATGTATCTGCAATCCCCTGGGATCCAACACACAACCTTGCGTTGTTAACACAATGCTCTTACCACTGAGCTACAGGAAAGCAGTGTTGCTGTTATATTCTGTGTATTGGGTCTGTGATATCCCACAATCCTTTGCGAGTAGCTCATTGATCTGTTTGAAAGAAAAATGACACCTGATAAAGTATTTAAGAGGAGCACATTTATTCCTCAGTGGTCGATGAATATTTTCTGGGTTAGGCTCACTTGGTTTTGTTTGGTGATGTTCATCCCAGTTCGCTTTCTATCGTAACTGATGTTACCCACAATGCATTGCAAGTGGCAGGGGTTTAGTGATTCTACTTTTAGTTCATAAATAAAACTTTTGTAAATATCAAATGAAACCATTAAACGTGAAATTCTTGATGGTCACAATGTCGTCTAGGCAACAGAGGTCATTTTTATCATGTACCTGCAGACCTCACACTTAAATCTGCTTCGCCGTTACAAATGGAGTACACGTTTAGGGCATGGAATAAATAAGGGAACTAGAATGAAGCACTTGACTCATGTTGTCTTGTGAAGGAGTGAGAGCACCATCTAGTGTTCTGGATGAAAGCTACTGACAGTTCTTAAGAATCTTATAAGCAGGTGTCATGATGTTAATCTTTCTTTACTCATCTCCATTTTTCTGTGTTTTCCAGGTTCAGGTATTGCTGTACTATTTGCAGCATCCACCCATATCCTTCGCTGAGCTGAAGAAGAATACACTCTATTTCTCAACTGACGTCTAACTCCCGTGCTCCCGAACATCATCTGTTTTTTTATTTTGTACAAAGTCAACGGATCAGCAGGGAGCAGAGAAGAGACTGTGTCCATCCCCCTGCACTTATCGTCTTCGGTCAAGGGTCTTCGTATTGGGAGTCCACGCCTCCAACCCGGTGAAGAACTGAGGAGGAACGTCTCGCGCGAGACCGGGATGCAGCATCATCTTTTAGAATTTTGCACTTATCACACTGGTGTCCTGATACACACAAACACACAACACAGGGATGTTGCTTCCAGGTGCATGCTGGGATGTCTGCGTCTCGCATGACGGCTCCTCTAAACCTCAGTTCAGTGATCCCGGAGCTTGAAGCGACATGTTATTAAACTCTTGTTTTTTTTATTCCAAGAGCAATTCCAGTAAACAGCAGCATTTACATGTTTTATCAATATTATTTGTTTGATAGTTTTTCATATGTTTTTGTGCATGTGATAGAAGGACGGTGTGATGTGTGTGTGTGTGTGTGTGTGTGTGTGTGTGTCTGTGTACGTGAAGAGAGAGAGAGAAAGCTAGTGGACATATTTCTGCACGAAACACTGAGATGGCAGACCTTCCTTTTCCAAGGTAATCCCGGTCAAAAATTGTCCTATTTATTATGAGCGTGTTCTGTTAATTGTGCCTGTACAGTTCAGTAAGCCTAGAGCAGGTGATATTTCTTGTTTATTTTAAACTGTGGACTAGAAACTCTTAACAGTTAAAGCCAGAAGTCACGGTACAGTATGCAGCATAGTGACAGTGCTTGGTAAAATGAAAACGTGATTTAGAGAGAAGTGAGCGGGCGTAAAATCTCTGCCACTTTTGCATGTTTGGCTTGTCTGATAAACAGTGGCCAGGTGAACTGAGAGAACTGGTTTCAACTTTCTATTCGGGTTTTATTTCATTGTTTCATTATTATTTGGATTCCACTGCTGACAGAACAACAACTTTTCTGCTTTTAAGCCAGTAACGTACATCACAAGCACTGTTACAGTAGATCGCAGACTATTTGATATTTTAATATAAGAAGCGAAAAACTGCT
Organism: Barbatula barbatula; assembly: GCF_947034865.1. Taxonomy (NCBI): domain Eukaryota; kingdom Metazoa; phylum Chordata; class Actinopteri; order Cypriniformes; family Nemacheilidae; genus Barbatula; species Barbatula barbatula. Next base: position 1,058,018 of record NC_136767.1, read on the forward strand.
GTATTTTACTTCTGTCGGAAAGATATGCTGTGTTAATAACAAGGATAAATGTTGATGTGACCTTTTTTCCCCTTTTTAGTAAAATAAATAAAAGTGTACCATTAGCACTGCAAGGTGTGTTTGTCTGTGGTGTCGCGTGAGAACACGATTGATTGTGTGAATGACTAGGATCTAATTCATTTTAATGTCACATCACGAATATATACACACAAGATGCACACAACGTTAAGATTGTACACACAAGTTATACAAACGAACACGAAACGGGGGATGGCAGACGTGACATATGTGATACTGTTAAACCGTGTCCACCGGGGAGATAGTGTCCGATTATACATATATATTTATTATATACATATAATAAATATTAAATTGAGCAATAGTATTGTTGAAATGACACATACTATTGTTAATAATCTATTTTGTAGAAAGAAAATGTGTTTAATACAAAGAGCTGACTTCTTCTTTGCACTAATTCAAAGAAAAAAGTGAAACTATGGTCAGTTTTTGTAACTCTGCTATGATTTCACTGATCCGGCCCCTCGAGCTCAGATTAGGCTGCATGCGGCCCGCAGACTACACTGAGTTTGACCTGACCTGACCCAGAGTCATCTTAAGTGTGGCGTATGCACCTGCGCCCGTGTCTCTCATCATCGACACACTTATCCACGTGCTCGACGGGGTGACCTTTTAAAGACCCCGGTCAAGCAAGACGCGCAGAGGCTGACCGCCAGGTGACCCCGAGATCAGGTGCGCGTCGCCCCAGACGGGTGCATTCCTGTCTGGAGTTTTGAGACGGATCAATGACGGTTCCTGTATAAATACCGATCCCGGCTCGTGTGTGACACAGGGCTGATATTCAAGAACGGACGAGATGCAGAATGACGAGAAGAAGGCGGCCATCCCTGCACCGGACGGGTGCTTCCTCATGTGGCACGACTACATGGATCTGCGGACAACTCTGTCCGAGCTGTTCAAGGGACCATCATCCGATGGTGATGCTGCGCCGCGGGATACGGACATCGTGAAGCCCCGCCCCCGGCGCCAGGACATCGGCTCTGCGGGCAGCAGCGTGTCGTCGAACCCGGAGCAGCGGAACCCCCGGGACACCTGCGGCTTCTGCCGGCAGAACGGAGAGAGTGTGGAGGTTTACACGAGCCACAGACTCAAGAGCAGAGACGGACGAGTCGTCTGCCCGATCTTGAGGAATTACGTGTGTCCTTTCTGCTCGGCCACCGGGGACCGGGCGCACACCCGCCAGTACTGCCCCGCGAGAAACACATGAACGAGACTGTTTGTGTATAAACGTGTATGTTCAAATACATAATGTTGCTATTTTAAGTTATATGGTTCGGTTATAAATGAATATATTTTTTCTATGGCATTGATATGTTTAATCGCATTTGCAGGTTTACTATCATTATTAAAAGATGGTTTTGAAAATCTGTTGTTGTTATTTATTTTGCAAAGTTGGACAGATGTAAACTCATGCAACTTTCACAAACAATCTAAATGCACGAAGAACCGAAATATATTTGAACACGATTCATGTCAATATCTTCATATCAGTGTTTATAAATTCGTGGAAGCTGTTTGCATCATTACCAGCATTTGAAACTAATTGAAATCGTTATTTTCTAATTGCTTGCTGACTTATTATTATTATCTAGCTTTTTAAGTCAAAGTTTTCATTTTAAAGGTTGTTTGAACATTGAAATTGTATTTTTATTATACGCATTACAATACCAACAGATACAGATATAAAGCAAGATACTCAAAATAAAAACGCAATATGCACAACATAAGTGTTATTATCATCACAATATACTGTGCCATGACATCTCTTGGTTTGATATTTTGTTTTGTAATTCAGAAATAAATACATTTGTGATCTTCTCCTCTCTGGGAGAGTTATATAGTAAAGAAAAGACTATAGTTGCCATGGTTATCAAAACGGTTTGTAGTTCTCCATCTTGACTGGAGATTGATTTCTTCAAGAACTCCGTCTTTGCTGGTTTTTATTAGGAGTCAGTTCTTCCAAACGCACGCTAGATGGCGGTATACTTTAAACCTACAGTACGAAAGATCTCATGATATATATTTTTGCAATTATATTCAGAATTTTTAGTTATGATCGACATCATACTTGTAGGCTATTTGCTTTAGCTTCCCTGCTCTTGTTCTGCTTCACTTCCAATTGCGTGTCTTATATTTAAAATGTTGTATTATGCACGTGACAAAACATTAACAGTGACAGTATCTGATTTATGTTCATTATATTGCATATAAACATACTGTATGTTTCCTAGACATTTTTACGAAGAATTTACAAATAAACAATCCGAGGCCTACACTTGACGTAAAGCAAAATACGTCATGAACAACAAAGCGCATTTCTATGCAGCGTTCTATATGTCCGATATGTCGCACTACAAATCCCACAATTCCGTTCGTCCTTTCAGCGACATCCGGAGACGCGGGAGACACGAATGCCCGTGGTAAACAATGAACACGTGACAGCATGAACTTAAGAAACGAGACCTCAGCAGGTACTATATGTCCGTCCTTATTATTATAATGATATATATATATGTATATATATAATGACTAAAACTGACGAACACGTGTAGTAACTTTGTATTAGCATCTATTGCTCTTTTATGACGTTTCGCTTATTGCTACTGAGCTTTGGATGAAAGCGTCTGCTGAATGAATACATTTGCTAATAGTAATAAATGAATAGGCTCTTAACATAAGTATAATAACTATTAACAGATGATTGATGTCCTTGAGTGTCGTGATGGGCTCATGTCTGCTGTCAGTGGCTGAACAGCTCTTTAAAGACCTTCAGAGGACCTACACACACACACAACACAGTAAGATCTCACTCACACACACATGTAATTGTGACTTTTCATTTGTTGTGGATTATGTGTTATGTCTGAAACCAACAGATGATGGAGCACTGAGACTAGTGTTCTCATCATGGTCCTGATGTTCGGTCAGTGGGGTCCGAGGTTCATACTGTAGAAATCCAGACGAGTCTTTTTGATGCCTTTCTATTGAAATACAGACATTTTAAAGAGTTTGTCTGTTTCAGCAGATCGCCTTTAAAGGGGTCATATGACACGGCTAAAACGAATATTATCGTTTCTTTTAGATGTAATTTGCAATGTGTATACACGTATTTAATGTGTATTTAACGTTCAAAACCGCTGTGTTTATATACCACAAACCTGCATGTTTCTATCTCTTCCTTGCCCCGCCTCTTTGAAACGCGCTGAATTTTTACAAAGCTCATCACTCTGTGCTGATTGGCCGGTTAAACAGCGCGTAGTGATTGGTCAAATACCGCAAGCGTATTACTATATTTGGAACATCAGGTTCTAAAGCGATTGTACTGACAGGTACGCCCACCTTACTTGCGTGTACATGTGGGCGGTCTTAGTCACGAAGTGATGTAGATTTGTGGGGGTGTGGCTACACGAGGCGTTTCAGGCAGGTCTGGGTGAGCATTCGCTTTTGGATAAAACGCATCTTTGTTTTCCGACACTTTTGCTATTTTGCGTGTGTAATGCATACTTATGGGCGACTTATAACACACCAAAGACACAGAAATACACGTATTTGCGCCATATGACCCCTTTAATTGACGTCACAGCCAATAGCAGGATTTTACACTCGCGAGAGTTATATTATGTGAAGGGACATTCTAGTGGATCAAATGAGCAAGAATGCTGTGTTTTTCCTCAACAGAAGAGACTGATGGATAGTCAAGTCACCTTTATTTACAGCAGTCTTTATAATACAGGTCATCAGTTGAACATTTTCAGTTGTACACATAGAATAGAGCGGCTATCATCTTTAAAGTCATCAAATGTGTAATATGTCATCTTTTTTATACCGTGTATGTTGAACATTAACAAACTTAATACAGTGGTCAGTCAGTGTGGTTGAGAATATACTGTACGCCTCATATTAAATAACAGTTAAGAGACCCTATGATGCATTTCTTGAAATAAATGTTTTGTTCAAGACAAATCTCACATCTGAACATCTGGTTAAGAGTGATAAGAGTATCAGGGGACCGTTAATGTTTAGAATAATAATCTCAGTTGTGTTTTTACATCGAAACGTCATTTACATTTCTGGCAAATTGCTTGTTTCAGTCTTTCTCTAGAAAACCACAGTGACCAACATAAATAGCGGAAATGTTTGTGCTCCTGGCTGTTTCGGATGATAGATAATTGCTTATTTGGTTCTCCCTTGAATCCAATATTTATTAGTTTTTTGCAGAATATAACACACATGTTGCAATAATTGTTTAAACTGCATTTACATTTTAGTCAACGGTATTTTTGTCTCTTTCTTTTCTCAAATGGATGGCAGTACCAGATGATCTACTGATAGCGTGAGTATTTTTCCTTCTTCTTCTGAATACATTTACTACTTGGCTAAAGAAAAGTATGTGAATATCCCCTTTGAAATAAAACAAATGGCTATTATAGAAATGTCCGTAAAGAAAGATCTCACTACTATAGTCTCCAGATTAAATGGAGACCTTTGCTTAAATCCGTCTGAGAAAAAGAGTCATAAAAGACGTCAACAATATGTCAAACTGAGCTCAGATTGGTCAAGTCTGCCATCTCAATGTGAATATTTCTCATCAAAATGACCCAAATCCAGATAATTTTACCTTTACAATCCACGTTCATTTCACTTCCGCAAACTCAGTAGTTTCTGGATGCATCTCGCTGAACCACGGGTTTAATGTATCTCATGTATTTTTATTTCGAACGAGGTCTATTAGGAGAAACGTGGAATAATCCAAACAATCAAATCTGAGCTATAAAAGCTCAACCTCTGAGCAAAAAAACATTTTTCATCGTGAAATGCAGATTGAAAGGTGAGGTCCATAAGGTTCATATGGTTTACTGATGACGTAGAAGAACTGAACACAGCCAAGATTTCAACCCCGTTAAACACATTGAATTGGAATGGCAGCCAGACCCCATCACCATCAACCCCATTGAGGCTACGCCTACACCCATCCAGATACATCAAAAAGCTTTTTCATATGTAATAAATATAAAATAAGTAAACAAAGTAATATGTATAAATAAGAATTATATTGGATGGCTTTGCTTTGGGCCGAATGGGCCATGTGAGTACAGTTTATCCCCTTTGGAGAGCTTTTTCTGAAATGCTTGGTTTTTGTTGACACAAATCTTAGCGTGGAAGGAAAGGTCAAAACGGAGCGAAGAAGATGCAATTTAGTATGGACAGGGTTTGATGCTTCTGTGTTTGAAATCCCTACAGTCACGTTCCAGCATCAAGTGAAAAACCTTCCCAAGAGATTAAAAAGGAGTTTAGGAGTTTGAAATAAAAGATCTCCTGAAATGACATTTTGTGGTTTGAAGTCTATGCTTATTAGCTTTGAGGTCATCTATAATCCTGTGTAAAATTAACCTTATGGAGATATATGCTTTTAAAATTTGTCTTTATTCTTCTGGGAAAATGCACGGTCAATTCCAGTCAATTTTCATGAATCAATCGCTTTTTAGAAAGGGAAACGTCTCTCTTCCGATAGCATCTGCACAGAGCCAATCATAGTCTTGTGGGAGTGAGCGGTCCTTTATTTTGGAAAGTCAAAATAAAACAAATCTTGTGCAGTTTCATTATTTTAAAAATGCAAATTTAGTCCTGTTTCTAAGATTACAAATCTTAACCCTGTCTTGCATAACATGCTAAAATGAGTCTAAAATACTGTGTCTATAACTCCAGCGGTATTACCAATGTGCAATGTTGAAAAACAAAAATAGAGATGAATTATGGGCATTGATCAAATCGATAAAAGCTCATTTTCATCATCTGTTTCATCAACAGAAAATGCATTGTGCGCTGTATATAGAAAATGTTAAATAACAGAACCAGTTTGATCATTTGTTCAATATTAATCGTCATTAGATGAATTAAAAACTTTCAGAGAGTTAAGAAATATTCATTTAATCTTCTCAATTCTGAATAATGTAGTGGAGTAATGTAGTATTGGTGCCTCTCTTAAAAAAGTAGTTTTCACAAGCCTGTGATGACATGTTCAACGGTCATCAGCATCATAAATCCTCTGTTTTGATATTTTCATTATTAAAGATGTACATTAATGTACAGTATGTTTATAACACTATTCTTTGTATTATATTACCTTTGCATCAAATTCCTAAAAAATAGGGTGTTTCTTATACAGCGTCTATGGAAGTCACGGTCATTCTCTCTTTTGAATGACGTCATCAGACTCTATTTTGTTCATTTTTTTGAAAGTAGTCACAACACTATCGTTGAGTTTTTCTTTTGCTATTTGAGAAAATGAGAATTTGCCATTCACCGCTATAGAAGTTTATCCAACTATGACGACTTCTGAGACCCGGAAAAGGTCTATAGCCAATATGTCAAAGGTTTCTGAATGTGTCAGACATGTTTGTGTGAACTGTAATGTTATATTTCACTTTACTGTGAGATCTGGACACAGGTGAAGGTGTTGTTGTTGGTGCGTTTGACCTGAGCTTGTCAAAGGTTGTTATTTCAGTTTGTATTCTGCAGTCACAGCAGACCTTTCCATGTACTTAATCTGGCGCACATGCATTTACATTCAAGCATTCGGCAGACGCTTTTATCCAAAGCCACTTACGTCGCATTATCCTATACATTTGTTCCTAAGTATGTGCAATCCCCTGGGATCGAACCCGCGACCTTGGCGTTGTTAGCACCACTGAGCTCCAGGAAAGCAAGTACTTTTACCCTCCAGACGTCACGGCTGAATAAATGATGACTTTGAAAGCATCCTCAGAACCACAATGACGGTCATCAGACAGCCACAGTAATGACTCTTCTGTGGGAACCACATTCACACGACCAGAACTTCCTGTTTTATTTGCCAAAAGATTTTTTTAGGTTGGATAAAGTTTAGAAAAAACACTTTTGCTCGCTGGTTGTTTATTATTAAACACGAAGCAGCGCTTGCACACCATAGAGAAAAGTAAGAAGAGTCTTCTCGTGCAGATGAAGACATCACTTATCACGTGATCTGTTTTATAGCTTGCCTGTCTTTCTCTCAGGTTGCGGTTTGTGTTCGGCCCGTGCGCCCTGCATGCATTGGACCTGGTGGAGAAGCGCTCGGTCAAGTGTGTGACATCACCCAGCGGTCGAAAGGTTTTTCAGGTACAGTAGATGCAATGTTCGCGCTATGAACAATATCAGCAATGACGGTTCACCCAAAAATAACAAATCTGCCATTTCATTTAAAACCTGTATATGACTCTTTCTTCTGTGGAACACAAAGAACGAATTTTGAGAAACGTCTCTGTGGGTAACAAGCCATTGACGGTCAGTGTTGTTCTTCAAAATATCTTCTTCTGTGTTCTGCAGCAGAAAGAATGACAGATGTTCTCCGATCATACAGGGTTTTTCTAAATATCCTCACCACGAGTCCAGACACCAGTGTTCTGTAACGTCCAGCTTAAGGTTTGAGAACCGTCCCATTGGTTTGCTTATTTTTTCCCATAATTCCATTGTTATACTGGGCACCCGCTGGTAGGGTTTCTGTAAAACACCCACCCGGGGACAGCACAGAGCAAAAGAGAAAACATTACAATAAAACAAAGGAAAAAAGTTTAGTAGTAATAAAAGTTAACGGCCGTTTTACGACCCGTGTGATTCAGCGCTAGTCATTGATGTCTGTGTGTTTATATAAACGTGTGTCATCTCTAATTTTACATTGTTGGTTTTATTCAAGTATCGGTAAATTTCTTTTTTCCAGTAACTCGAGTGTTCTTATAAAATAATGTGTCAGTGTTTGTGCAGTCGGGTGATTTGATATGCAGAAATGTAGCGTCTTTGGAGCCCGCTGACACACCACAGGAAATCTTTATCTGCGAGCCGATGGTGTGTAATGTCAGTCCGTTGTACAATCATGAGGTTTGGCAGACCCTTATACATTGCATAATTCTTGACGTAGAGTTTTCAGATTAAAGGCCAATGCACATTCAGTCCCAAATTTGCATCAGAAATGTCCGCACGTTTAAAAATAGATACGACCTCATGTTGTGTCAATCACATTTACACTCTGCCTCCGATATTTTCGTCCATCATAAGAAATTCGGACTGGGTTTGATTTGCTGCGTCTTTCGCATCCGTAGCGAGCATTTTGAGAGGCGTTTTGACAATTCAAAGACACCAATCAAATATTGTGTCATGATTTGATGATGCTTTCACATGCAAAGTGCAGTATTATATACCACAGTTATAATCTACCTGTTTTAGTATTAAGAAGTTTTCATAGGAACATTGGAATATGTGGGAGTATTAGTGGTATGATCAGAAACCACATTTAACCAAAGAAGAATGACTAAGACTATGCAGTTGATTATGCAATGATTTAAGGGCTATGATCAGCATACTAAGCCATAATCAAGTATCATTTATTTACATTTATCAAACATATATATTTACACTTATGATTTAAGAGCACAACACTGTTTTATTCTCACTAATTAAATACTCACACTTATGGTTTAAGAGCACGGCAGGGCACAGCATTTGAAAAATTCAGGGTTGTCTAAAAACGCATGATCAACACTTTTTGAAAACTTGAACACCTGCACATACACCACACACACTTTTGTGGACAAATTTAATTAAATATAACTTATCGCATGTAGTCAAGGACGCCAGCTGAACATGAGTTCACTAGGCTGCTCAAACATGAGCTCATTTTTAATAAAAGCCAATGATAAATCATGTTAGTCGGAAGACCCCGGAAAAGTGTCCAAATAAGGGCACATGAGATGTTTGTCTATGAAATCCTGATTCTTTATTGGTTGACTTGTGATAATAATGTGCCAACCACGATTAAATACGTATCCTGTTGCCTTTTGGATCTTTTGGTGGCAGAAGCAGGGTTATTGGTTATTAAAAATAAGAGATAACAGGAATTTACGCATTCGAAAAGACCTTAAATGTGAAATATACTGTATGCTGTAAGAGGTTTTGGACTGTGCTGGAATGGTCATCATTAAAGGAGCGATGTGGAGATTGTTGCGGCTCCTAGCCGTGAGGTTGAGAATTGCACCCAGCGGTAACGTCACAGTTTTAGTTAGTTTTGGTTTTATGTTGCGGTTTGCTAGTCTGTGTTCCTATTTTGCCTGCGTTCCCTCATTAGGGTCCCTGTTTGCCTCACACCTATTTCTGTTCTCCCTTATTACATTCTCCTTTGTAATAAAGCCTCGTGTTTGCCTGTGTTGTCACGTTTGGTGTTTCAACTTGAGTTAAGTCAGCTTAAAAATATAAGTTATCTCAATGACACATTGTGCTGACTTACACCTTTAAGTAGAATTAACTCAACGTTTTAAGGCAACCCAGGTAACTTATTTATTTAAATTAAACCAATAGTTTCTTAAGTAAAGGATGAGAGAATTTTCACATTTAACCTCTCTGAGTTATTAGTATGTAGATGAATCCGTCAGGTGTGTGTGAATTGAAATGATGTGGAGGATGAGTTTAGCTGTGCTGAATAAAGATGAGGCTTTTATGTCCCCCGACATGCAAAATCGTTTTAAAAAGCTTTCAGTCGTGTTCCAAACTCAAGATTGGATTTTCCGTATCATCTGAAGCCCATTCACACCAAAGCGAAGGTGAATTTCTATTGTTTGAATTTGCTAAAACCAGTTCACTTTTTGATATACTTCTTCATCCCTTATGTTTGTTTGTCCATGTAACAGATGTTCTCTTGCGGGTCATTATGTAGGAAATGTTTCAGTAGTAGATCCCCCTCCGTCTCTTCTCTTGGGTCGGAGGCTTCATTAATATCACATTTGGATTGTCGTTCTGTATTAGGATCAGCTGTGTTTAATAACATTCTGGCCTGAGGTCACTGTCCAGCTGTCATGCTCTTCTCACAGACCTCCTCCTACCCCCTTTATTGAGACCTGACCTGCAGATGTGATGTGACTTTTTAACGGATGTTTGCCAAACGCTGTGACGTGCGGTTTACAGTGATAAACGAAACCTCAAACACCCTCAAGTGTGACTCGCGGCACAGTTTCACTGATGTGATTTAAAGGGATAGTTCACTTAAAAATAAATATTGGGTTGACTCTTTTTACTGTGAAACACGGAAGATATTTTGATGGTTTTTTGGTTATGCAATGTTGTTTGTTTACCAACGCTCTCAGAAGAGGTGTAACTGTGCCATTTTTGTCTGTTATAAAGCCTTTGCCGAACCACAAACATGTAAACAGGACCGTGCAACTTCTCGCTTGACGTATGCTGAAATCCCTCCGTGTAACATCGAGTCAAACAGTGTATGAGGGTGATGTCATAACCCCTCACTGACACTAATAGCACGTCTGGCCTTCAGGATGCTGGTAAATAATGCCGCTCTTTGTCACGCCGGCTGCTTTTCTGTGTTTTAATAAGGTGGAATTTTTCCTCGAAGGGCAACGGATGCAGGAATGCAGGTATTTGGGTAGGAGAAAGGGATTTGGGTGTTTTTGAAAGGTTATTTTTGAGTGGTGGAACCAACGGTGGACTTGTTAACATTTTCTAAGTGTAGGCGGTAGACAAGACAGAAATGTTGAGGAAAATACACTACACTTTAAAACCCTCGGTTGGTGCAACGAGACCGTGAGTTTGGGCAAGACTGTGCTTGCTCAAACCATCCGAACGCATGTTTAGTTCCTTTGGGCGCTTTACATTACATAGTGTGGGTGCCTGGAAATGGAGTGGGACACTTGAGCATTTCATGTTCAGATTTTGACCCTAAAAATGTGTTACTCGCACAAACCCTTGGGTTTAAAGACAGATGTCATTTTGCAAGTTAAAAATTTAATTCTTGATGTTTAGAAAGTCTTTGTGTCTAAAGATGAGTTCCTCAAATGGAGTAAAATGTATGAAACTGTTTAAATGACTACAGATTTGCCAGAACTAGTTATACCGTGTCATTATAACAAATAAAAGTAATATTTGTGCGCTGTATATACAGCACATGCTCTCTTTAATAAATTGACATCATTCATTTCTTTTGTGCTATTTCTAGAAACAGGGTTTCGCTTCTCTACTCCCACATGCTTATTTGTTCTCTCTAAGATTGTAGACCCACATCAAACCTTCACCTCTCATTTCAAACCGTCTTTTATCTCATGGTTTATGCATATCTGTACAGTAAGGAACAGTAGCATCTTGTTCTCTAAATCTTTTCCGTGTCTGTGCGTACCCGGGGCATGTGGAAGTGTGGGGGAGGTCGACTGGGGCTGATTGCAGATCTGCTATATCAAGTTCAACTCTGTGACTTTGACAGCTTTGTTATTTCGACACGCGAAAATGTTTCTTATTCACTTACCACCAGCTGTTCAGTCTATCTGCGATGCACCGGTGTACACCAGTGGTGTTGCAAAGCCCCCCTAAAGTTCAAGCTTTTCCCCCCTAAAATATTGTAAGTGTGATCTGTACAAGAATTTGAAATCGCTTTAAAGTCCCCTTAAAAACTCTTATTATGAAAACTGCGACCGGCTGCGTTATTTAGCGCATTCTTCAGTTCACAGTGACAGCAGCACAGACTGAACGTCATAAGCAGAGTACAAGGTGACATCTGCATCTTTGCTATAAAAGATTTTGCTATAAATGCAGTTTACATAATATGATAAAAAACGTTTTGTCTGCGTTCACCCCTCGTCACACTGTTAACTAGTTGTTTATGTTACCTCCAGAAATAAAAGCCCTTCACACCAATGACTAGGGGTGTAACAATATATTGATATGGCGATGTATCGTCGTCCTTCTCCGTGCACCAAATATCAATCTATTTTAATTCATTTAATGAATTCAAATATATTTCCATGCGTTATTACATCATGGCTCCACTGGGTGGAGCTTAACACGCAGACGAGGGAAACGTGAACAAACTAGTCTGAGAAAGAGTTCGTGATTGCGTGTAAAATAAAATATGCTCCATGCGTATTTGTTAATGAACGTTAATATGCTTTGATTTTACGCAAGTTGCGGCACTTCAATGTTTTTTTAGGTTTATTTTATTATATATTTATTTACCTACTGAAAAAGTTTTGTGGACTTGAATAAAGAGACAAATGTTGCACATAACCTTTTCATGGGCATTTGTTTTTCCTAGTTAGGCAGATATCATGATGTATGGTTATAGAATTGCCAAACAATACATCACATCATGATATTATCTGCAACGTGAGCCATGTATCGCGATCCGTATCGTATCGTGAGGTACCCTGTGATTCCCACCCGTACCAATGACGCTATACAACGATCATGATGATGTTATAGCGCACAGAAACGCGTCATTCATGACGATGTACGCTCTTATTTTTAACGGTAGATTGGAGAGCCTCGGAAAGACGACGGGCAGATAGAGTAACTGTAGTTCAGCCTGCTGTGTTGTTCATTGTTCTGAGGAAACAAAAGTGTACCTAGAAGCTCTTTGTCGTTTTTCAGACGCTTCAGTATATTTATAAATAATTTAAAGCGTATTGTGGATGTAATAGATGAACACGCTGGTCACGCACAGGAGTGACAGCGCTCGTGCTAGTAACAATGAATGGCATCATATCAAGTTCCTTCTACTAAATAATGATCCAGCAGTTGATTGTGACATTTATTATATGGATCTGTGGCTGTTGTTGTCACTTTGAATTATGAATGTTGCAGATTGATCGATTAATGTGATATTCATTTAATAACAATAACTTGTCTTAATTCTGCATATTTTTTCCTAATGATTTATTTGAGTAATGTATACAGCATGCGGTGCTAAGAGTGGCTATGTATTATATATTAATATATATCCTCATTGGAGGCTGAGCCCCCCAATATTGAAAACCTAGAATCCCTCCGGCGTACACCATATGCATTCACAATAAAAGATGTTAATGTAAATGAGGGTTGTCATGGTTTCTGAGGTCAACTCTGTTCGCCTGGAGCGGTTAACACTGTCTACAGAAAGCAGGTGGCACATGGAGTGTTTGGGTGTATTATTTATGAGTGGTAATTTTTCAAAAGATGGAGGAGATTGTGATAATCGAGCACATCAGAACTGGAAATGGAGGATCGTTCTCTTTCTTCAGTGGGACACAAAAGAAGATATTTTGAGAAACGTCTCGGTAGTTTTGTGTTCATAAAATGGAAGTCGATGTTTTTTGGTGACCAACGTTCTTCAAGATATCTTCTTTTGTGTCCTGAGGAAGTCATACTGGTTTGAAACGACATAAGAGTGAGTAAATGATGAAAATGTTTTCAAACTTTCCCATTAAAACATATCGCCATTTGTTTTTATTGCTGTTTCTGTTCCTTTCCCTTGAGAAGACATTCTAAAGCTTTCTTCCAGTAGGTGTCCCCCTGTTGTCAATTTATGAAGTATGTTTACATCACACATTGTCCTCGAGACCGTTTTTGTCTAACCAAGTCTGACCTCCATATTGAATACAAGCCCACCAGATTCACTGGATTTTGCTCTTCAAATCAAGTTTAACCAAAATCCACATCAACAGCCCCCCGGAGGGTCTTCGGTGTCATCCCTGTGGTCAGATTAAGCGGTCTTTCCAACCCACCCAAACTAATGGTATCATTGGCTTCCAGTCTGTTCTTGTAAATCATTTTTATGTTTGAAACATGATTGGGTTATGTGGCAAGTTGAATGGTGGCCAGATCTTAAGAGCAAAGATTAAAGTGGGCCTGAACTCAAGTCGCTGTGTCAGTCTTTGTATTGTATTTTCTTCTCCAGGTTCTTTAAAATCTTCACCACGCTGAGCTTTATTTTATACTTCAAGCTCATTTGAATCAATTTTTAATAAAGTGTTTCAATAAAGACAGCTATTTCCATGAGATACATGAAGAGCATGGAGGTGAAGTTTGGTTCAATTCGATGTTCATCTTGAGATCTTCACTAATATTGACTTTTGATCGCAGTCAAATCTGAGCTCAGTTTGACACACTGTTGACGTCTCTTCTCAAACGAATGGAGGAAGATCTGAGTCGCAAATGTTCCCGTTACATTTAATCTGATTGATGTCTTTGAGAATCAACTGCGATTTTATATGTGTACAGAAGTCAAAGTGGATATATTCTGCATGTCTTTGTTTTACTTTCCATTAGTTTAATGCTGTTGTCAGATATTTTGTGTCTGTCATTAAGTGTTGCGTCTGTAATCAGACTTCATTTGATCGAAACCATCCGTGAAATAACCAGACATCTTATCCGCTTTAGCTGACGTCATACATCCGTCACATTTTTGCTCTCAAAGCAAAAGAAGAAAGCGTGGCGTAAATACGGTGTGAGTTTGTGATCAACACTTCTTCAGCGTCAGCTCGGTTCATGAGCGTCTCGACAGCTCTGGCCTTTGCGCCGCTTTCTCTCCCGCGGCCGCTCATGTCTCCATGTTTCTCATTATCCGTCCTGTGACTCGTCCACAATGAGGTGTCGCCGGTTGACAAAGCAAGGGTACTTTTCACAGGGTACAGGAGAAGCTTCGCAGCAGTAATTCATCAATGTTTGTCTGATAATGGACTGGGAACTCTGATGAGATTTCCAGTACGGCAAGATTTATTCTTCTAGATAATTCACTCGTGAGTTACGCTCAATACTTGATCCGAGAACCGCGGAGAAGACGATGGCAAGAACAGTTTCACGTTATGAATTGATGGAGATGTTGACCCAACACCGGTGCACGGCCTTGATTTCAATTCAACATTTTGCTGCAAAACAGCTTTACAGAGAAAAAAACACATTTTATAAGACATTAGGGACGTAAGGGAAATAGAATCTTAAAATACTGAGGAAATATGAAGAATGCATGCTGTCATAGAATACAACATTTTATAAATAAAGATACATGTAAAAAACATTCCTGATTTAATCATCATTTCTAGATGTATTGTGGTCATTTTAGTCATCAAACTGTAATGTGAAAGACTGACAGACTGACAAAATCATTTTAAATTCATTTGGGAAAAAACATTGTTAGTAATTCACAGAAGGAAACAAAAATGATCATTTTTCACATATAAATAGTAAATTAAGAAAAACTGAAAGTTATTTTGACAGGGCGGCTGTATAACTTTTGATTATAATAATCATGAATAAATGGCCTTAAAATGAACCGTGATGATCTCTTGTGAGAGATTGATGATGGGTTTGTATCTGAAGGATTCATCTGAGGATTACTTTGTGGATTTATTTCTCTTTTTTACTTTGCTGATATCTAGGAAAACAGGAGATCATTTCTTTTTATTTCTGCCCTTCTGAGACTTCATATTTCTTTCTTATTCCAAAATGTTACAGTCACAACTGGAAATTACAGTAAAGCCTCATGTGGAAACTGTTTGTCCATCTTTTTTTAAACGCTGCTGCAGTGGAAACTTATACTACAGTCTTACGTGTGTTCCGCCCTGTATTTTATTCTCATTTCTGGAAATGTTTGCATGTGGGGAAGAACGTCTGCTGTCATCTTCTAGATGTTATTAGATCTGATGTGTGGCTCGTACCAAACAAACAAACGTCCTTCTACAGAGTCATTTCCAGACTTGCACACTAAACACATTCAGATGTCGTGTGGGCATCAGGATAATATTTGATGACTCTGCCCGTCCTCGGATCTACACATTAATGAAATCTCTCTGGGAGAGATTCTGGACCGAATCTGCTAGAATTCACTCATATTAATACAATGACAAAATCTCAAAGCACATTTTATATTTTCAAGATTTATCGGCTGTTTTTGAGTGAGTTGCATGTATTTAGATGAGGTCATTTATTCTGTTTTTCTCACAATGGTGTTTGTGTATTTCTCTTGACAAGCAGAAGACTCATTTAGTTTGTTTGTTTTCTATGTTGATCCATGTGATGGATTCTCTCGAGTGTCTCTCTTCATTTGACAACAGTCAAACGCTGTTAAAGCATGAACGTTGAAGTTCTGTAGAGAGTTGAACTCTCTCTCTCTCTCTCTCTCTCTCTCTCTCTCTCTCTCTCTCTCTCTCTCATCAGGTTTTGGGAGGATCGGGACGTCTGTACACCTGTTACTCGTCCTGTCACTACTGCCCGTGCCCCGCCTTTTCTTTCTCTGTGCTCAGGCGGAACGACAGTCTGATGGTGAGGTGACTTCCTCTTCCTGTTCCGCAAACATTTACACAGCTGCCCTCACAGGTTAAAGATCACACACACAAAACACATGTTCCCTGAGTGTATTTCTTGGTTTTTCACTTGTAAGGTTGTAAAACTGGAAAACAAAAAATGATCAAATCCGTCAAATTAGATTCCCTTATAAAAATATGTTCATTTCAAGTTCATTTTAGTAAGTATACTTTTGGAAAGTTCAAGTATGTAGAAAGCACTTTTTTCAATATTGCTTGCGGCTAATAGGACTAAACTACACTAAAGGTGTAAATGTATTTATAATTGAAGTGTAACAGTAGAAAACTTTGAGTATACAACTAGTTCACATGTCTGAGAAGTAAATAAAAAGCATTTTAGACTTTAGAAGTATACTCATAATTGTTAAATAAACACTTCTGTAAGGGATTGTATCCAATGTGTATTTATATCTTTCAAATGATTCAAAGAGAGCATCAGACTAAATAAAAGGACTAACATGCTATAATAAAATATACATGAATAATCTAATCTGACTCAACAGAGCAAGAGATTATTAAGTGAGTTGTTAGTTTGATATTTTCTATCCTGTCAGTTTTGTCTCCTTCTGACGTGTTTTTGGTTGCTGTTGTGTTTTTTGTTTTCTGGTCTGCGTGGACCGTCTGTCCCGTGATGGTGTGGTCCCGGGTTCCGTTGGGGCTCGACAGTCTTTTGCTGCACAGTTGCATGCACATCAGCCTGATCTTGAGCCCAAGGGAGAGGATGAGACTAAATTTAGTCCTCCAGTATGAGAAAGAAAATCCAAGAGACCCGCCTGAAAAGCTGCTGCTCGCTCCGACCGCGTGACCTCACTTTATCATCGAACAGAAACGAAAAATAAACACCCATGTGATCCGAAAGGAAAGGTTTCCTTGTTTGTTTACCATGGAGTAACGTTATAAGCGTTCGGATGATGTTCTGCAAGGCTTTTTGAGCGCTCTTCTCAGTGGCACTTTTACCAGAAGATAAACACAAGTAGAAAATCTGAAATTCTCATCAGCCGTGGGGCTCAGATCAGCAGTTATTGGGTGGGTGGTGCATTACATAGATGTGTGTATATATACTGTATGTAGATGCCACATTTAACCACTCCGCACACGTTGGAACGTGTTGCATTTGCTAGTTTAGCATTTGTAATGTTTTCCATCTTTTGGCTGTTGCTGTGGTCTCTCCGGCGATATTTTATTTCCCAGCAATCCTATTTATTTTTTCCATTATGTGATGAATGTCTAGCTATTGGAACTGCGTAAAATGCATCGGCCTTAAATTGAAAATAGACGCTCTGTGCTTTTATTATCCTTGCACATGATAAATGTCACTGTCAAACTTTTCTCGTTTCCTTTTAGACTGTATTAATGTAATAATGCAGTTTTATATCCATTAGACAGAATTGCCTCCGTCGGTAGGCCTTCTCTTCTCGTGGTCTTGTGACGGTTTCTTGAAATGTATCTGACATGTGTTGTTGTGTGTTCTGCAGTGTAAGCATCTCCTGGCTGCCCGCTTGAGTCAGGCTATGGGTTTGTGCCAGCAAGAACAGGTCTCAGATCAGCAGATGACACACGTTCTCGCAGGGCAAACGGAGGCCAACACATAAATAGCTGAGGGACTCCAGAACATCGGAAGTCAATATTAGGAATTCAGAGATTAATAGTGACTCTATTTCATGCATTTGTGATGTGTGTGAATTTGACTGATGTGTTTTTGATTGAAATTTGACTTATTGTGCAATGTTTTTGTTTTGTACATTTTGATTTATTTTCCGTGATCAGTTTTGCCTGATAAATGGCTTGATATGCTAAGCCTAAGTGTATGCGTTTGTGAAATATTGCTTGCCAGAGAATTTACATCTGTTCATTGAGCATGACTGTGTTTATTTTTGGAGTTTCCGTTTGATTGTAGGTTTGGCAACCTTGACCAACAATGAGGCCACGAGGCTCTGCTGACATGTACGAGCGTCTTCCGTTAAAAGTTTGACTATATTTTATGAATCCGTCATGTATGTTTTCCTTGACATTCTATAAAGCAAATGTTGGAATAGAAACTTAATTTTGAGCCTTCTCGACGAATTGTCTTGTCTTGCTTGACTGCATGTATTTAAAATGGACTTATATAGACTTATATCGACTGCTCGTATACAGCCACGGAAGGAATGAATAGGCCATTTCAAATTTCCATTTCAAATCATTCCTAGATGTGTTGTAGTCATTCTAGTTTAGTGTCTGTTGAATTTCAAGCAAATCAAACCTCAGGAGGGACATAAAGTCATCCAACGGCGATGTGAAAGACTGACAGCATGACGAGACTCATGAAAACTGGGATCAAAATCCAGGTGAACATATAAAACATTACTTTTAGACTTCCTAAATACATGATTTTGTCAGAAATATGACTTATATTATATATAATGTGCTTAAAAGTGACTCTGAACTTGTTTTCATTGCTGTATTTGATCAGGTCATCATCACCTGTTCCTCTGCACTTAGAAACACAAAAGGTCATTTGACCTACACACAGGCCGCCAAATAGTACATTTGAAAAAGCGAATATCTGATCTCTTTATTGTTTTCACAGCTATACATGTACCGGTTCTATACTGTACATCCGTCCAGTAACACTGCTAAACATTAAAATGACGACAATCGCAGGATATAATCAAATGAAGCAGCTGTGAAAACAGTCGAGGGATCGCTTCATGAAATACGGTTGCGTACAGACAGTGTGCGGTGATCTTTTCATAACTACTGTTTAACAACAACATTGCTTTCTGAAGAACAAAGACTGACCCTAAAATATAAACATGTATTGGTCCAAGTTAGATTAAATCTCTTAATGCATTGTAGTTAAAACATAAAGCGTCGTACTTCCAGGACTGTATGTGTACATGTGTTGTTTTAGGGTGGGTGCATCATTATATTATAAATATATATAAAACCCAAATGTTTACTTTGACTTCATTCCTATTAGAGGGAATAGAAGCACCATCTGTGAATAATATCTACTGTGTGATCTGAAAAGAAAGTTGTTTTACATTCATGAGCCAAAAAGTTGCCTTAGTGAGGACAATATCTAAACCACAAGTGCAGTCATGCGGGAGTTTATTTGAACAATGGTTACTTGCACACTTCTTCTCACGGCACGCACGTTTAAACGCACACGTTCCTTCTGAATAAACAGAGCAACTGAGATCAGCAGCACAGCCGGATCAAAACAATCTGTCCTTTCATTAAAAGAGACGCTTATAGAAACAGCTTTTATTAACAAAATACTGGACATACAGATTGATTCATGTTAAATAACAAGACTTCTGTTCAACACGTAAAGAGCACGTCACAGTGTATGCCATGACAGATACGCACATCAAAAACATACACGTTTAAAAGCTCTGTTCGATCTCCTAAAGGGTTAACACCAGAAACACGGGGAGTAAAACATCAGCGACAAGACAAGTTCAGTGCGGTACAGATTCGTCTCCATTGGAATGTCCAAGATGTCTGGCACACTCCTGTAGTTTAGCCCTTACGAACAGTAACAAAGCAAAGATCTGTACAGTAATGTCATTCGAAGAATACAGAAAAAATACTGCAGAACATCACGTCACTCCTGAAGCACACGGCTCAATAAATAGAAACACTGCCGGCTTCATCGCGAGCAGAGGACAGCGCTGTCAGGGTACATCTGTCAGGATAGCAAAAATGAATATGATGCTTTTTTGTATAATCCACACACTGTTGAGACTTCACGCGCAACGCAAGGATAAATCAGACATGTTTTGCTGGATTTCAACGAGGTGTCAGTCAGGGCCGGGTCTCCATTCTGATGTTCAGATTCACAAGCTCTCGATTCGAGTCAACGATTATAGATTTAATACAAATCCTATAGATATTTCTAAAAAAAGATACCACATTACAATGGTGAATAAAAAATGAAATGAAGAGCCACAAACCCGTGTATTAAACTTTAAACACACTTGGGTATATTGACACATCACATAACAGTCACATACCTTGATCAAACAGGATCCGGTTATTTAACATTTAAGATACAGTATAACAAACTAACTTAGCTGTAAAGAGAGACTGCGATCATATGAACCGCTGTCTTTATGTGAAGGTGATGTTAAATCCCACGACATCCCCTCGTACGGCGTGATCATTGAGCAATTAATGAACGATACGCTCCCGTTAAAACATGTATAACATTCACCTTAATGAATGTTCAGTGCTTGCGGAAAAAATCGATATTAAATCAACCGCTCTTTAAAAAAAACATGAATCTATTTTATTTCCCAGCCCTAGTCTCAATGAAAGATGGTCGCGTTAGGTCATTGCCAATTATGCATTGTATAATTTTCTTTAGATCTGGAACGCCAGATCAGACCGTGTGTATTATCATTTGTTCCCTGTTTTATTATACTGATGTATCGTGGATGTAAACTTGATAGAACTATTAGAGGTCAGACTTGAACCTGCATTTCCCATATGAGCACCACAGCTTAACATACTGTGCTTGACAAATGCATTAGACCACTCACACTAGTCCGTGTCTCAAAATCAGTTTTATGTTTCTGTAACGGTAAGTGTGCTGTAAGCTCTTTTTTCAGGAATTATCAGTTTTACCAGAAAAGCGGAAATAATTTACCTTCATTATTTTTATCATTCAATACGGCCAATTATACTCGCAGTCCTTTAGAGAAAAAATATGTTTTAATGGTTCATTTCTGACTCCTGAGAGAAGTTAAATGGACCAGCTGAAAGATCATTTAGTTTGTTATTTGCCTAATAAATAACAGTTTTTGACAGATTTCTTAAATATTTCTCTTTAATGTGGTCGAATAAATTTGTCAAGCACCTTAAGTATGTGCACTGACCGCTGTAACTCATTTTATGTTTGTAACAAAATGTTTTCCATGTGTTCTACAGAAACTTAACAGTTTTGGTCTTAAATGAGAAAGAACGTCAAACCAATTGACGTGTAACAGAATGTGAAGTGATGAACAGAATAAAGTCACTGTATTGACACTAAGTCCAGATGTGATGCGGTCAGTCTCTCTCTGTTCTGGACGAGCTGCGGTGGTTGTGGTCTGGATGGTTTGTCACAGTCAGACATTCAATGACAAACGCAGTCCTAAGGGCCGTGCAGACAGATATCAGCTCCCAGTGTTGTAGCATCACATCTGGGGACAGCGGGAATGTTTGTTAGGATAAAACTGGGTGTATGACGGTCAAATGCTATAAAGGGAAATTTCATAATGAGGGACAGTGGAAATGAGACACTTATACAGTATAAAGTGACCCCCAAAGTCTTTGGACGTCTAAGCCAAACTTACACATGTTATTGTGATGTGCAGCGCATCAAATATGAATCCAATGGGCATTTATTATGACGAAAGAAAGCGTTTCAGAACGTTGGTGTGTTCAGATCTGCTTACGCTGCTGTAACACATGCCATTCACGTGATGGACGTAACATCGCCGTACATCACACAGCTGAACAAGACTTCTTGAATGTTAAAGACGCATGGAGCATGCGAGCTTATTGGCTGACGGGTTACACACCTCAAGAGCCAATCACAGCAGAAGACCAGTCTTGGCACCATACGCGCACAAACGTGATGACTTGCCAAATAATAACTAAGATGTGAAATGATCTCGAATTCAGTGATTTACATTTAAGTGCAACTGAAGCGTCCAGATACTTTTGGGGGTCGCCGTACGGTGCTGTCCTTTGATGTCCTTCACTTAAAGGGATAGTTAACCCCAAAATGTCATTCGCCCACAAAAGCTGTTTACATCGATATATGAAGAAATGTTTCAGTGGTTTTGTGTCCATACAGTGGAAGTCAGTGGGGTCCAACTTTGTTTCAAAATATTGGTTTGAAGTGACACGAGGGTGAATAAATGATGACAGAATGTTCATTTTGGGGTGAAGTATCTTTTCAATTGTGCTGTGGAGTGACAACCAAAACCACAGAAGTCTTTAAACTGACAAAGACTAAAAGCAGAGTCATTTTCCTCACCGGCCTTGTACGGCATGGTTTTATGGTTCCTCTTTTACAGGTTCTTAGAAAGGTTTTTGTTTTACCTCGTGTGTATTCCTGAGCACTCAACCATCGGTTCATAACAAAATCATCAAATGATTTCAAGCATGGCACTTAGAACAACACTTGTTATGACGGCGCTCACGATCAAACGAGTTTTCTTACGTGGCAGATTGGATTTCTGGGCTCTTCCATCTCCAGAGCCTGTTGTGTTATTGGTCCACAGGTTTATATATTAAACTCGTACTCGAGTTCTCAGGCATCACGTTGATCCCTGTGCTGATGTGCGGAGGTTTAGCGCTAGGCCAAGTCCATAAATATTTCCAAAGAGTCGTAGGGATGAAAGTTTTTTCACAGTTTATCACAAGTCTTCGTGAATAGTGAAGTTCTTTGGAATGTAAACATTTCTCCTCCATGTTTCACCATCATCCGCATCTATAGCAGAGGATCAATAGTCATTGTGATCTGGTCTCTGTGACTGCTGCTACCTTTGGCGCTGAGATACAAGTCGTCCCGCCGACAAAAGAAATGACGCCTGAGGATCTTCCTAAAGGTCACTCGGAACTCCCGGAGGCGGTAGGCGTAAATAATCGGGTTGACGGCGGAGTTGGCGTGCGAGAGTATGATGGCGATGTTCATGACGAAGCCGGGTTTCTCCAGCTGTCTGTAGAAGAGCGTGAGGCAGTTGAGGATGTGAACGGGCAGCCAGCAGAGAGCGAACAAGCCCACGATGATGGAGAGGGATTTGGCGGCGCGGATCTCGCGCTGCAGCAGGCTGCGGCGGTGACTGTCTCCGTTGCTGGCGCCGCACTTCAGCTCGATCTGACGCAGCTGCCTGCGCGCCACCGTGAAGATCTTGGCGTAGATGCCCAGCATGATGAGCAGCGGCGGCAGCACGCAGCCGAAGAAGTTGAAGTAAACCATGTAGCTCATGTCCACCACGTTTTCAAACTGACACTCCAGGCAGCAGCTGTGCAGGAAGCCCGCTTCGGTTCCGCACGCATCACTGACGTTGTCGGCCGGAGTCGAGATGTTCGGTTTTCCGGAGCAGGACGCGTCTCTACGGTTCCAACCCACGAACGGGATGAGTCCAATGATAAAGGATAGGATCCATAAAATGGCGATGATTTTGTGCGCTCGTTTTCCAGTGACGAGCTCCTTATACCTGAACACAAGAAAGAGAGAAGATGAAGACAGAGCAAGTCGAGGGATTTGACGTTCGATGGACGCGTCACCCAAAAATCATCGTTTACTCACTCTCGTGTCATTTTAAACCTGTATGACGTTCTTTCTTCCGAACAACATTAAACCCCATTGACTGAGACGTTTCTCAAAATATCTTCACAAGAAGTTTACAACCACATCCCTTGAAGATCAAAACATTTATACACGTTCGATAAGCTCACATGAAACATTATTTGCACCAGACAGAAGCAGAGAGATAGGGATGGGGGATGTCGGGTAGGTTTAGGAAGAACGCTCCACGTAAACACACTCGGGTGACTGATGGCTCCAACTTTCAATGAATCACACAACCACAGATGACTCAGATTCTGCCGCCTCTGATGGAGGGAGGTGAGCGGTACAAGAGGTGCATTATTTATCCCTGAGCCGACCTCTGAGACCCGAGACGCCACTGCCGTCACCGCTGCCATCCCGGTGACCGATACAGCCAAAGAGAAAGTATCGTGAGATAACCTCAACATCTCTCTCCGCAGATAACTACATGCTCCTATTTTCTTTTGTATATTATTTATGTTTTCACTCATGTTTGATGTGTACTTTGGACACATCGTTTGTTTCTTAATTCAGAAAATTACTGCATTGCTGTGTTACGAAAAGCAGATACTAACCATATCTGGGCTCTAGATTATCGCAGAGACTTGCGGGTGGTGCCGGTAAAAAAAACACCTACTGTACAAACCAAACAACAACAAAAACACAATGAACACTATAGAAACTGCATAGCAACAATCACTCGAGTTAGATTTTTCGAAAGTCAAACTTGAAATTGTGTCGTTCACATATGCTTAAAGGGAAACTCCGCCCTAAAACTAATTCTGTCATCATTTATCCTCCCTTAAGGCGGACATACACGGTGCGATTTTGCTGTCGCTCAAGCTCACATTCGGGAAGAAATCATTTAAGCTCGTATGGTCGCGGCTCGTATCTTGTGTGTGGAATTACGAGCCTAGTATGTTACGAGCACTTCCTGACCTCCCGATCATTTGTGAGCTCTCGGTCTGAAGTCTTCATGTGTATGAAGTTAAACGAGCAGATCTGTCAATCCGTCTGAAGTTGACCAATCAGAAGTGGACTTGGGCAGGACCAGCCAGCTGTAGCTCAGTGGTGAGAGCATTGTGTTAACAACGCAAGGTTGTGGGTTGGATCCCAGGGGATTGCAGATAAATATGTATAGATGTATAGGATAATGCAATGTAAGTCGCTTTGGATAAAAGCCAAATGCATAAATGTAATGTGAATCTTTCTCATTCTTGCATGTTTCAAAACCGAAAGCAAAAAAACAAACGCTTGTTTGCGACATTGCTTATTCGCTTCGGGTGGGCATGCATCGTAGGATAGATTTAGGTAAACATCTCAGAAAACGTACAAATAAAGATCATTTTAGATGTCAGAGCACTGGGATCGCTAGACGAGGGCTTGATGTGCTAATTTTTATGAAGACCTCAAATTCAGTCAGACAATTTTGAACTTGGAGGAGAAGATGAGATGGATTTTTTCGCCCTGCCCAACCAACGTCAAGCGTGACCTTTTCTACGTGATTACGTATTACATGAAGTCGTTTGTGTTTATGAAGCATATACATTTTTATTTATTTTAGAAAATGACCAATCGTCTCGCTAGATAAGACCCTTATTCATCGTCTGGTATCGTTTAAAGCCCTTTGAAGCTGCACTGAAACTGTCATTTTGACCATCAACCGTTTGGAGTCCATTGAAGTCCACTATATGGAGAATAATCCTGGAATGTTTTCATCAAAAACCTTAGTTTCTTTTTCGACTAAAGAAAAATACATAAACATCTTGGATGACAACAGGCGTGAGTAAATTATCATGAAAATGTGTGTTGAAAGTGAACCATTCCTTCAATAAAGAAGATATTTTGAGAAATGTCTGTGTGGTTTTGTGCTCATACAATGGAAGTCAATGGGGTTTGATGTTGTTTGGTTGCCAAGATTCTTTAAAATATCTTCTGTGTTCAGTAGAAGAACGAATGTGATACAGGTTTGGAAAGACAAGAGTAAAATACTGTAAATCAGGAGAAACTTCTCATGTCTCAATTTTCACACGTTTATCTGTTATGTTTATCAAATTCTCTGTTTTTTTTTTCCTCATTTCCATTTTTTTGAAGCACTTAAATTGTAAAGTTTGGTTTTAGTTCGTAACATTTTGGTGTTGAAACCCACGTCACAACATTTCACATGGGTTACATTTCACAAATTTCACAGCACTGACACATTGTTGCCCTTTTTGTTGTGGCGCTTGCTTCCATTGTTCATCTCATTTGTCTGTCACTTTGGATAAAAGCATCAGATAAACTATGTAAATCTAAATATGTATATGACATTTAGTTTGTTCCAAAATCATAATGTCACTGTTGGAACGAAAGCATGCACTTTATCTCCAACCTGCCACATTAGTTTTTACATTTTCTCAGAGTTAAACACTGTTGTCAAAGTTGACGAGCGGTTTTCGACACATTTCATTGGTTTAATCTGCAAACCTGCAGACAGACATGAAAATGGACCAATAGTAATGATTCAGCAAAAATATCATGTCAAATTTGAAGAGTTTGGCTCTGAAATGAGATCACTTTTTTATAATGTTAACATGTTTTTATTGTGTTTATTTGTGTTAGTTAGCTGTATTAATTTGGGTTGTTATGGCTCGAATCAAAACAAACCAACTGCAGTTTGATTGACATTAATTGGAAAGCACGATAAAAAAACATGATCTTTAAAAACCTCATTTTGGAACCAAACTCTTCACTATGTTCATACAATATGTGTTTCCCACATGTGAAAAGCATCATATTCATGTGGTTTGAACCGTATGAGACGATGTCGAGGATTTTCATTTCATAACCAAATGGAACCGAAACATAGGACTACAAGAAAACATTGCTGATGATGTCATAGCGTGTATCTCAGAGTGCACAGTCTCCTTTTGTTAAACACGTTTTACATTCAGCCGCAGTACATTATTCTTTCTCCAGCACCGGAGCTCCTCTGCTCTCAGGACACATGAATGGAGAAAGAGTGGATTAGCTGTGGCATGACAACAACCCGCTGGCATCCCCGTCTCAGTGTCTGTGACCCTCCTGCATGCTGTTTTACCCCTCCACACATAAATCCCTTCATCAGGCCTTCCGTTCCGCTTCCGCTTCACACAGCCGCATCTCTGCCAACACGCTCCAGTTTCAGTGAAAAAAACACTTCAGATCCGGACCCAGTTTAATGCGTGTGAACAGGTGCGTTCACAGAATAGTTCAACCCACAAGACATCAAGACTCAAAATCTTACAGATTCTTGTAACTGTATTAAACGTAAGCGGTCTCTGTTCGGAATTCAAGAATGCACACCGGAGAAATTCACGGGAATGGATTTTCTCAGCTATTAAGAAGATCGATAAAGTGACCCTGTGATGCGTCACCCGTCCGTCAATTTACAGCGTTGTCACTTATTTATGTGAAATCAAACGGCCTTTTACATTGTTAGGAGGGTCATTTAATGTGCAAATAAAAACCTTTAGAGATGATGAATAATATATTAAGGCTAAATTAAGCCAGAACATGAGAATTCTTACAGGAATTACGCACCCTCATGTCATCCCCGATTTACACGAATAAAAGATTTGATAATAAAATGTTCTTCTGAACCTGCTTTATTTATACCTCGTCATATTGATGGAAATATACAGATCAACAATGTCAATTTAAATATTGTGGCACATCGATAACGTGAAATGTCATTGGTTCTCGTGTGTCTTTTATTCATATTTGGGTAAACTAAAGGAGTACCTCAGATGACTTGTTTTTATAAGCAAACCCCGGAAGCGAGTTAGCGTTAGAGGACTTCCGGTCTTTGGGTTTGTGGTAAATCACCTGAAATAAGGTCTGTGATAAACAAAACCTCTAAATATTTGTAAGTTTTAATCTATGACATAAAACACACCAATTATAATCTACATGTGATTTTTTTTTAAACCTTAATGTGTCTTTAAAACGGCGGATGCTAACAAGTTGCTAAAAGTGACTACTTCCTTAGACGTCATCGCGCATATAAAGCTCACAAATAATGCAACATGGATGGGCACAAATGCCAAAAATCATCGATGGAGATTCATTCACAGAGTAATTACCAGGGAACGTGTTTTTAATAAAGTTTGAGAATTGGTGGTGATGACGTGAAGCGACTATGTGTAGTCTGTTTATAACCTCGTGATAGCTTTTTAATTCTGCCGATTTTATTAAGGCTTCAAAAAAAGTGTTTTTCTGTAAAGATTATCTTGATAGACAAAACGTGTAAACATCATGAACATTTGTTAATCACATCTTCCGATCTTCAAAAAGTCTATGGGAAAAATGTATAGGCTTTCGGTCGAGGGAACCAACGCGGATAGCCTACAAGAATACGTCATCTCTGAGCTCACAGAGTTCCTCCCATCCTCTAACTTTATTGACATTACAAACTTTAAAACTTAAGTTAAACAGCTTCATTACAATTGTAAGTATAAAAAATAGTCAATTAATCCTAAATTATATTGAACTGATTGAAAATATTTTTCAACTCGATTTATTAAGTCGGTTCAATAAAATATAAGTTCAAATGATTAATTTTAATTTTAAGTGACATCAGACCAATGATGTGTTTGGGTCAGGACAATCTGTTTCAAACCAATGGCAGACGAAATGGAGTGTTTGTACTAAGAAACTTTACTTCCCTCAATGAATGACTCATTTGAGGAAGGTAATGCTCCTTTTAAGTTACATTTGGGCCTTTTTATCATTATGCCTTGGGATCAAACCCATGACCTTTGCGTTGCCAGCACAATGCTCTGCAATTGATCTACAGGACAATGAATCTGGCTGTTCCACCAGCGGAAAGACATTGGGATGCAAGACCACGCTCAATGTTATGTAATAGCTGTCTACTGTTTTGGGATCTAAACTCTCTTTAGTCCCCACAGTCTTAGGCCAAGCAGAGAGAGAGAGAGAGAAAAGTGGTGGTGGTCCAAACTGTTGAACAAAACCAAACTGGAGAAATTTGGCAGCACACTGTGGAAATCGAGTTCCTCTTGGAGGGTCTACTAACAGCGATCACGGCAAGAACCAGTGTTTCCAGTCACCACAGTCCAAGCAGAAGCCAGAAACCAGTTCTGCACATCTTGGCCATGAAACTGTGAGAGTAGCATGACCACCCAGAAGTGCTTTAAACACTTTATTAGAAGTGTTTCCTTATACCAAACTATCACCTGCAGAAATTCAATTCCCTCAAGATACACACAAACAGATTCCGTTTTCATGCGTGTCCTACGTCCTTTGCATGCTGGGAAAATATGTTTGCCTGAGATTACACTCGTGCATGAGATAAGACGTGTACTCTTTGTTTGCATGCTACTCAAAATGCAGCTGCTTTTGTTTGTCTTCTTTATACACATTTCAACTAAGTCTGACCAGAAGCAACACTGAGCATTAAAATGACGTGGCTCTCCAAAACCTGAACGTCAGATTGACATGTCAGGATGTCAAAATCAAAGCCAGAATGTCATTTCAAGTTCATGTGTGTTCAATGGGCATCCTCCTCCGTTTGAACTCCAGGAACAGGAATTCTAGGAAATCTATATCTCAAGACATCAATTGTTCTCTCTGATCAAAGAGTATTTTCTTCTTAGCAACTCAAACACTCACGTTTTCTGCTTTCTCTTTTTATTGATTTATCAACCATGGTATTTGTAGTAAAACCAAGGGCTAAACTACGGCAATATCCCACAACATTGTTACTAAACTTAATAAAAGAATATATTTACATGGAGTGTGTTATGTGGCTATTCTGTCCATGAGCATCATCAGGATAGTAGACATGATGGAAAATATGATTGATATATCTATTTAACGTCCAATGCATTTAATTAGGCTACATGAATGAACATGAATGAAGAAGCGTGTATTACAGTTTTTCTCGATTGTTTACACACAAATATTGGTACTTGAGACACAATGACCACAACATGTAACTCATTCACCAACCCCCTGAACCAATTCTGCTAAACTACAAGCACAATTCCTGCTTTACACTCACATTGCAGTTCTAAAACACACTTTTTTCAAAACACTACACACAATTCTCTGCATTTGGCACAATTTTCAGGCAGAAAAATCTCTTGTTTTCACAGGGAACACACTGCCATTCAAATATGAACACTGACTCATCACATGGGCAAACACCTGTCACAAACGCCTATACCCCTTCTCCAAGCTATAGAAGACGCATGTGGAGATATAACAGCTGATGCTTTTCATGGCTGGACTGAAAAACATTGCTTGTGATGTGGATGAGGTGCTGTGGTCAGACCCAAACCCAAGAGAAGATGCAACAACTTCTTCTGTTGTTTTGTATGTACACCACTGTAGTGCAACACTGTAGTTGTTTTTGTTGGAAAAATAAAATATATTTGTTATCGTGTGTTTGTGTGTTCTGACTATAAAAACTATTTTATATATATATATATACTACAAATATTTTACAACACACCTATGACTGTCTGTAGTAAGTGTAACACTGAACCATATAAAGAGCAAAGTCATTATGATGAATGGAGAAGTGTCATTTTGAAGGAGAATTGAGGGGTTTTGCCCATTGTGTTTGTGTTTTTTGATTTGTTTGTAGAGTTCTGAGAATATGAGGCATGCTTTCAGAAAATGTGTGTAAACAATTGAGAAAAACTGTAAATAAATACTGTAGTATATTATCGTTTTTACTACGGGTTGTTAATTTCCTATAGTTACACCGCAGTAAAGTATAGTTACTTTAAATATAGTACATTACTGCACTTAACCAGTACACCATGGTGTTAAAACTATGGTTCATTTTCGTAAGAGATATGAAACCCTTGATCTTTAAAAGTCAGACGGTCATGCAGAAGATTCTTCATCATCGGATCCTCCAAGAAAACGTGTTAAGATGTTTTTCCGCACTTGAACTGGTACCATTGGGACAATAAAACGTCGGAGACTCACCTCAGGGGGATTTTCACAGCCAGGTATCTGTCGATGGCCACCGCCAGGAGACTAAATATTGAACTTTGAGTCAGAACCAGAACGAAACACGCCAGAAAGAGACATCCGTAAAAGTCCGAGCGCAGCCCGATGCTTATGGTGATGGCGAACGGGATGGCGAGGCAGCCGACCAGGATATCGGCCACGGCCAGAGACACCAGAAAATAATTGGTGGCGTTTTTGAGAGTTGAGTTGATGGCCACAGCCCAGCACACGAGCACATTACCCACGATAGACACGAGCGCGATCACCAGCTCAATAGCGATGTACAGAGAATCCATATCTGCGCGCTTCAGTGACAAACGGCGTCAAACATCTCCGACAGTCTTCTGCAATAATCCCAAAGTTTGTGGTTTGCCGAAACGGCCATCTGTTGAATGGAAAACAACGTTAACGTCTTTACATCAGACTGCGCTGGACACCCCCGGGCGCGCGCAGAGGAGCTTTTTCTACCCAAAGTTGACGCAAAAGTTATTAAAGACCGTCGATGTATATATGTGTGTGTGTGTGTGAGGGTTAGAAGAGAAGACTTACCTTCACATGAGAGTGTTTTGAGTGTCAGTGGCTTCTCTTCATCCTTATCCTGGACAGGAATCGCGTCTCGTGCATGTTGGAGACGCGGCGGTCATCTGACTCTCCGGGAGCGCAACACATGGACTTTCATGCAGCTCGCGGAAAACCGAAAAACCTCTTGCGCCGTACATGACAGTTCACGAGCACGCCCACCCGCTCGTGCACGAGCTGTCAGACAGAAAGGTAATATTACAGTTGTACAGATGATGCGTTTGGTTTGTTTGTTAACACTGTCTGTTCAGGTCAGAAGCCACACGACGGGGTTTTACAAATAAACGCATTTCATTACGCACGAAAACAAGAAGTATTGAGTGAAAGATGTGCGTTTTTATGCAATATGCACGAGATGCTTCTGATGAGATGCCCTGCAGGACTAAAGTACTTGATCATAAAGCGCGATGTTAATGCCTCATTCATTCATAAACTATTTTGCATTTATTTCTTATTTGTTACACACAAATGCAATAAGCACAAGGCAACATGTTAATATGATTTAATATAAATGAATGTTGCATGCAAATATTAAAATGACATATTGCATGCTGTAAAACGCCTGCTTTGTAAATTGAAATGTTTTCAGTCTTTATTGATGTGTCAGGCATTGATGGCATAAATGTTTGCTGAATCTACACAAAGCATCTGAGAGTGTGTGGAGTATTTCAGAGAAGATCTTGGAATGTGTAATGAGGGAGTGAAGCGATAACATCGGGTAACTCCTAAAGATTTACACTATGGACTATTTGTATCTCTATGGGCTGAATCAATACACATCTGTTTTACTGCTTCTGCAGACCTTTTAACCCGTTAACTGTCACTGTTCCATATATGGAACACCTGAGTTTGCTTCAATATTGTGCATGGAATTTCTAGTCGAATCATGACAAACTATATATTTTTGGAAAGGTCTAAGACTCTAGAATACAATTCTTTTTGGTGTTTTTTCAAATAATTTATTCAGGAAGAGTAATTGTTTCTTTTTTACGAAGAGTGTGCTTAGATTTGTTAATGTCCTTTCACTTGTCACCGTTCCGTATACGGAACACCCATGTTTGCTTCCATATTTTTGTGATAATTCTGATCTTCTTATGACAAACTATATATCGTCGGAAAGGTCTGAGACTCTACAATACATATTTTATGATATTTTTATAAAATAAAGTATGTAGGAAATGAAATTGATGCATAAAGGACGAGAGTGTGTATCAAAAATAAATACATTCCGTGGAACACCAACATTTACATCAATACTGTGCATGTAAATTCTTATCTTATCATTACAAACTTTATATTGTTGGAAAAGCAAAATAAACTAGATTACACATTTGATCAGTGTTTAGAAGAACAATCTATTTAGGAAGATAAATGGATACATAAATGATAATTGATTCATAAATTAGTGTGCATCAAAAGCATATTATACAAAAATATTCATATTTTTTTTGTTTTTATGTTGTTTCTGTGCTTTTGTAGTTTTTAATTGTGTCTGGTATGTGGAAGAGTAAAATAAAGCATCTCAATGTCCTTTGTGGTCAAATATTAGTTCAAGTGTTAAAACCAATGGAAGTCTATGGGGCCCCTAAAGGATTTAGGTGGTATGGCGGCTAAAAAACTTTACAGACCCCTCAAAATTTTATGTATCATGACCAAACTTGATACAACACTTGTTGACCCTTGGGACTTTGACCTTCGAGAAAAAAAAATCTGATTTGAATTTTTTAATTGTCTTTTTTATTATTTTTTATACCCTAAACCTTTTATTTATTTATTTTTATAATAAACATAACAAAATCCCTTTCCAAAAATACATTATTTGGTGTGATATTTTTTTTTAGGACTAATCTTCTAATTGTCTTCTTTCAAACAAGACCAACTGTAGGTCTTTATTCCAAAGATTTCATGAGTTACAGCCATTTTAATTCCAACAGTGCGTTTTCATGTGAATGCTCAAAAAGGGCCCTGACGTGGAACAGGTTAACAGAACTATAAAACCAGTACGACTCCTTCATCTGTCAAAACACTTTCTCACTTGTTTTTTCTTCACGTTACATCAGCCAGCTCTATTCCTCATGATTCATGACAACAAACAATCAGGCAAAACACTTTATTACCGTTAACCATAAAGCAAACACATACACACTCATTCACAAATGTTCAATAGTATAAAGTTCATAAATAGCATTTCCATAAGATGCAGTACAAAACATTTCTGCGAGTGCTGTCAGCTATTACAACTGAAAACAGAAACGCATTTGACATATTTTACTCTCATCCCAAAATATGTTTTTTGCACGTCCATTCCTGCTTTCTGGCACAGAATGTATCGCTGGCACGCTCCTTATTGTATTCTTATTGATATTAGTTCGTTTAAACACACCCAATGTCATTTAAACAGGCACAATGAACATTAAATAATCAATAGTCTCATAGTATTCAATCAGAGATTGACTTTCTGACTTGCTTTCAGCGTGATAGCGAAATGGTCTTAGTGTTTGGATGCTTTGATAAATTGAGAGATTTTCAATGAAATGTGTCAAAACTACAGAAACATTTCCATCAAAGCAAATTCAATTCATTTTCATAGCGTAGTCCTTAAAATAATTTGCGGAAAAACGTTAAAAATACTTTCTAGGTGTATTAATATATGTGTATATTTATGTAACAATACTGTCTTCATAAAGATTAACGCTTGCAAAATATGCCAAATACTAAACAACTACATCATGTGTTAATGCAAGACTGCAGTCACTTCAAACAATAAGTTAAATCCAAATTCAAAACGGATCGTCGGTCAGAGAAGATGTTTCTATATGCTGGTGGCATTACGAGAAGAATCTGACTGTGTGTGTTTCCAACAATTAAAGAACTGGACTAAACTGAACCGATGCAGAAAAGTGCTTTGGTGCCGCTTCTCTCTTCCCCATCCTTCTGCTCAGAATTACGTCTCAAAGTACTTGTAGATCTGAGACACATACTGCATCACCCTCTGCCAGTCTGGTCGGTCCGTGTGCATCAATTCATCTATGTCCTACACAGAGAGAGAAAAAGCATTTAGCTAAAGGCATTTTACCTGGAAGAGACGTTTTGATAGACAGTTAATACTTGATCCTCATGTGATTATAAACAGAAGCGAACAGGACGAATGTCTTTCACAGACTGCCAGAGGTTGTGACATCCATAAGGCACACAGGTCTCTTCTCCTCTAAGGAAGAGCGATTGTGCTGGAAATTGGATTTTCCAGGCATCCGCTAATGTTGCGGTGATGAGATATGAGGATTATGGCTTTAAGAGAGCAGGTCAGAGAGCTTAACTTTAGCATTAAGAGGTCATAATGATCACATGTGCAGGAGCCAATTACATCACATCCACAGGGCACATATTACAGGCAGTCAGGAGCACAGATCTCCACCCAAATCCACAGTCAATATAGCAGACGTCCATACATTATGAGTCCGAAGGATGATGTCTGTGATGCTCAGAGGAAATCAAAATCCGGTTAGGTAAATTATGCTTTTTTGTTTCGTTCTGTGAACTACGAACAATATTTCTCCCAAATTAAAAAACATATATTTGTGTCTATTTGCATTTATTTGCAGAAAATGAAAACCGGAGAACAGGTGAAAACAACAGTAAATATGCTCTGTATTTTTCAGATCTCAAATACTGCACAGAAAAAGTTCACATCCACTTACAAGTAATTTTCCTGTATTTAGGAAAAAATATGTTTTATGTGAAGAGGAGGTTTGACTGAAATGACCACAATACAAATGCTAATTAAATCAAAATGTATGCTGGTCTCGTCATTTTTGCCGGAGCTGTATTTAGCTTTGCGTACCGATATATCTTATAAATCTATATAATTTATCACATATTTAACTATCCAGAATTTGTGTGATATCGTGTGCTACACGGCTAAAGCTATTTTCTGTATGTCTTTCATTTAAGTCAATTACATTTGTGTTAAACCGGCCTCATTGTTTTTTCTACATCCTAGTATTGGCTATTATAAATGCATATGGGTCTTTCTGTTCTTCACATACAGCAAAAGCTTATAAGATGCACGGCGGGCTCTATATTCTAAAGCCGTGCGATAAACAGTCAGAAATTTCAAGCATTCTCGTACCGTATAACACATTTTTCTATACTTGAAATGTGTGGCATCCCGCTCAAGACACCATGCTTAAGTTATTACTAACTGCCTTGATATTCTCATCAGCCATATCGTATGTGTCCATATCGTCTAGTGGATTTTTCTGTAGTATCCGTGGCTGTGTAGGATCCCACAGAATCATTAAAGATTTACAGGTCATTTTAAAAAAGCCCCAGCGGGCGGTGATGCATTTGGACACGTTCCCCTGCATCTTCTCACCATTCTCTTTCTCAGCACACACGTTTTCAATGCCGAGTTATATCAACAGCGCATATACGCGATAGGAAGAAGTAACACAAATCTAACATGTTCGGCCCTGACGTTTGCTCTCTTTCTGGTTTGCTCAAGCACAAAATATTGTGCTGACCAGCGGTCTTCTAAAGCCCATGCTGTCAACGCCTGTGAAGAGCTTGAGCTCATTTCAATAGCATCACGTACACAGATAGATGTTGCATGTGTTTGATGTGTGTCTGTGAGCCAAGACGGCTGCAAGACACGAATTTAACCATCATGAGCAATATGTGCCCCCTCAAAATATTGTCAATACAGCTCCAGGTCACTAATCAAACGGTCTTTTGAATGAAAGGCATTGCACAAAGCAACACATCACAGACAGAATAATTTAGCGAGGTCTGGATATTGTGTTGAATCTATACAATACAATTCATACAAAACAGATTATTTTTAGCCATCTCTAATAGAAACTGATGCCTGATATAAATTATAACACCATTTATCTCAATAGTGCCCTTGTGAACAAAAGAGATGCATTTATCGACTTTCTCCATTCATAATCACCATCCATTAGCTTTTCTGCTGTATAAGCGGCTCTTCTTAGGTCATTGATGCTTAAGAACCTTTCAAGGGTTCTCAAGGGCACATTATCAGGAGCAGTGAGATGGGTCATTACGTCCATTCATCGTCATTTCTGCTCCTGTTAGTCCATGTTCAACACGGTCAACACTGATAGTCCAGAATTCAGCACACACACATGTAAATGAATGTCGTGTGACTTGATAAGACGTGATCAGTCACTACATCTACTGATGATAGTGATTCAATAGCAGGACTAAGAAAACCATCTAAAGTACTAAGAAACTCTAAGCCACCATTTTATAGTAAAACTGACATTAATATTTAAAGGTCCAGTGCATGACGTTTAGCGGCCTCTAGTGGTGAGATTGGGAATGGCAACAAATGGCTCACTCCAGCGCTCACCTCTCCCGTTCAAAGCACTACGGTGGCTGACACAGGACTAAGATGTCGTCACGTGTTCGCTCCTTTATTGAAGGGGATCATGTATTTATGAAAAACGCTCTGTAGCAGTTTGGGCTACTGTAGAAACAACATCAGCGGTATATGAAGATAGAAAAAGATCATTTTAAGTTGATAAAACGCTTCTTTATATAAAGTCTTTATGCACCTCTGAACACAGTTATGTATATTATACAGGGCTGTACGTTAACTTTTTTGGCAAATAGCGATTCTTTAGTTTTTCCCAAATTCGTATTTTCCTTTAAAAGGGAGTTCTGTATCTTCAATACTTTACTATACAGTAGTAAACACATTTGTACATAAAAATGCTGTTGTATACTATAGTATTTACTACATTCAACTGCAGTAAAATTCGTCTAAATAGCATATTTGAACATTACTATAGTAAATATTAAAGTATACTATAGTGTTAACTACAGTTTATGAATTTACTACAAGTAAATCATCTTTCATCTGGTTGAAATTCATCTGGTTGATGATTCATCTCACTTTCTTCTTTAAAATTTACGCCATGACGCCATTATGTGAATGTTCTGTCTCTTGTAGGTAAATGGCATTGTATAATCTTTAAGTATGGCATTGGCGGCTGAATGTTTGGCTGCATCTTGCCGTTACGGTGCATACGCAAACTATGTGTCTGTAAATGTGTTAGTCTGGATCAAACGCACCACGATGTGATTCACGATGTGCAAATTACTTTTATGGAACACCGAAGGTTATTAAGTATCACTTTGTGTTTCCTGTTATCAATATTTGTTTTACACTATTGTGTCATTTGACCAAACGTTTACAGAATTAAAAATTCACTTTGATTTGATTTTAATCGCGACCAGATGCATCCAAAATAAACGTTTGTGTTTACATAATATAAGTCTGTGTACTGTGCATGTTAATTTTGTATTTATAAAGAAATACACATACATGCCTTTATTCACAAAAAATGTTAAATGAAAAATGAATGATAGAAAAAGAAATAAACATGTACTAATCATTCAAATTATTGGTAAATATAAATAGACGCATGCAAATACTTCCTAAATATGTACTGTATATGTGTAAGCGTCTTTAAATACACATGAATATGCACAGTACACAGACATATATTATGTAAAACACAAACTGTTATTCTAGAAGCGATTAATCACAATTAATCGTTTGGAAGGCCCTACAAAATACACCAATTTTATTGAGAAATGTTGGTGGTACCTGGTATAAAGTTTCGAAAGTGACTTTCATCGAGTCCAATAATATTAATACATTTACATTACATTTCAAACGCTATATATATAAAAATGTTTAAATACAGTTTGAATACAAGTAATTTAAATTGAATAAAAAACTAATATAAT
This sequence comes from Barbatula barbatula, assembly GCF_947034865.1. NCBI lineage: Eukaryota > Metazoa > Chordata > Actinopteri > Cypriniformes > Nemacheilidae > Barbatula > Barbatula barbatula. The sequence continues at coordinate 1,095,896 of NC_136767.1, forward strand.
TCTCAGCACAAAACATAAAGATGCGTTCGTAAATGCCTTCCCTAGACTTTCTTTCCTGGCTTTCCTGTGGCTCAGTGGTTATAGCATTGAGGTCATGAGTTCGCTTCCAGGGATTGCACAAAGTCAGACACAACTGTATAGTACAATGCAATGTAAGTCGCTTTGGAAAAAAGCGTTTGCCAAATGCATAAATGTAAACTCACCAGAGAGGGTTTGATACCGATGCTTTCAGCTGCCTGGAAAGCCAGTGTGAGATTTCTGCCCTTTAAAAAAAAAACGAGATTCTATTTAGCAAAACTAGCAACTGACCATCTTAATATTTATAACAGTTAAAAAAATAGATGCGAGTTCTCCAGCAACACTTAAAGCCCTCCAAAACATGATGAACGTGCCATACACTAGGCCTTTTGCTAGCCTTGACATTCACAACACACTCGACGTGAATAATTCAAAAGCATAATGTCTTCCTGTAATCACTATTATACTTATGGCTACGATATGTCACAGCTCTGAAGACCTCGGCTCTTTGTATGTGCATGTGTGATTGAATGAGGACACGGCAAGGCGAGGGCCGTTTGTTTGTCTTGTACGTAGGGTGTACGCCGCTCTATATGCCATCTGTTTATGTATTCTGTCAACAGTACTGTACAGAAGGCAGTAATTCAATACAAGCGACAGGTCAGCGGAGGGGAAGCGTTGCCTGTTAACATGTTGTGTACCATCAAAAAGAGAGAGAGGGATTGAGCCTGGAGACTAATCGCTGCTGTAACCTCCAACGGATGTGTGCGTGTGTACCTTGTCCTGGCTGATAAGTTCCTGGTAAGGGATGTGTGCTGGTAGATAGGTGTGCAACAGAGCACAAAACGCCAGGCCGTCGCTCCAACTACTGCTGAAGTTTGTCACATCTATATTCTGCAAGAAAATGAGAAAAATTGAACATGTCTGTATGCTATGTCACATGCCTGTGTCCTCAAAAATGTAAATGTGGTCAACACTTATGAACCCTTTTTCCTTTCTTATGACAGTGGAACACAAAAGAAGATATTTCGAGAAATGGAGGTCAAAGGAGTTGTTTGGATGTTGTTTGTTACTTAAAAAAATATTCCAACTTCCTCCTGCAAGGGGAAATACGTCAACGCAGGCAAGAAAAATGCTCTTGTCAAAGCATCTTTATGTGACTTATGTAAAAGAGGAAAAGAACAGGTTAAAGGGTGTCTCAAACCCAAAACAGTGTGTGACAGAAGACACAACGGAAGTGGAGATGGACCCCACAATCTGTTATCTTATTGTCTTTTACCAGAAGTCCTGTCCTGTCCGCTATGTCATTCTTCATTGTGTGAACGCGTGCATGTTTGAGTTTGGGAACGGGGCAAAGGTCCTTTGACGGTTCTCTTGGGCTCAGCCCCCAAAAGCCCCTTATGAGCCCTCAGAGTCCCAACACGCCACAAATATCTTTTGATTTAGAATCAGATGTTAGATTTGAAAGGAGACCCCGATACGAGCTCGGTCCTCAACTGGGCCGCTGGGGCTGAGTTGAAAGGGGAAGAGAAGTTCATTAGCCGGGTCAGAAGGTCGGCAGTATGGACGTCACCCACATGAGGAATCCCACCATCTGTGCGACGCGTTGTTGGGCGACATCTTTTGACATTTTCTCTCAGGTGTGCTCGGATGTTCGGCATCTTCACACTGATCCAACAAATGTCAACAAACATAGAGTTGGCGGTTAGATTTATTGTGTTGGGAATTATAACTGTTACATTGCATCAATAAACACCAAGAAACATACACATGGTGAGAGACGAAGAGCATATTGTAACAAGGTTCAATAAAAGAAAGGAAGGAGGTGGGAACCGGCGAACGTAAAACAGACTTTTAATATAACAAATAAACAACAAAACCAAAAGTTTATAAAACATAACATAAAGAAATTCAAATATAATAAAACATAACATAAAGTCCAGGCCTGGTCCTCTCTCGCCCTTCCCTGTTGTCGCTCCTCACGCCGTTCGCCCACGGCTCTCATCCCGCGCTGCTCGCCACAAATATATATTGCATTTCCATGCTTTCCGTGTAATACAGTAAGAGGGTTTTAAAAAAGTTTAAATATTTTCATCTGGATGCGGCGCCTACGTGCCTCCGAAAAAGGAGCCTGTTACATGGAATGCGTGTCCTGACAACGTTGCTCCCTTTTTGAGAGGCGATTGCTGCGGATCAACATTTAAAACAAAGAACTTTTGAATGTGCAAAAGAAGTAAAATGTGAACATCGCCTTACACGCATCGACTCAAACTATCTGCTTGTTTAGTCTGATGTCACGCACCACTGCTTCTAGGTCCAAACGCTCTATTAGATGTTAAAGGCATACAACAAAACACACGCTACACTGTAAAACCGGATGAGTTGGGAATACAAAACAAATGTGTTCCCTCCAAAAAAAATATTTTGAACTTTCATATTTTTATTTAAGATCTTAATAAGTGTGACTTCATCCTCCTCATGAAACTAAGTAGACATCACTTATTTTTAAGTGCACAAACATGTATTTTGAAGTGAACAAAAATTCTTTCAGTTTCTTTATTTAACATATTTCTTAGTGCATAAATCAAACACCTTAACTTGTGCAAGAAGAGACTGATCTCAGAACTGACATTAGCGCAGTCATTGCTCACTGGTGACATCACACAAGTAATAAACACTCATGGCATCCTGTAAAACTATCGGAAAACTACAAACCTTTATCTTCATAAACGAAATCCCAGACGACCGGACAGTCATTCAATTTCTATAAATTATTTAAATATTGATGTTGGAGATTCCCTGTGCCTGGAGACTGTAGTGTACACCGTGAGTTTGTTAAATAAATACAGAACAGTAGTCCTTACATCACAACTTAACAAGCAAATTTTACGAGATTAAATTGTAATTCGTTTAAAACATGCAATATTAGATAAAAGCAAAACCTGAGTACGAATGAGATTACAAATTACCATCATTGCTCTTCTTCAAAACATTTTATTCAACAGAGTAGATGACCTATTCCTTCAACTAACTGACCAAAAAGGCGCACTAAATTCACAGTACATTAGAGTACACACAAAAATCAGTATGTACACATGTACTCAACCAGTCCCTAGAAACAGCAAAACCCACTGAATTGTGCTGGACTTGTGTTTATTTTAACATTCCGTTATGAGAATGACCCTGAACACATGCGGAACGTTCTGCTCTTCTATTGATTTCCTAAGGGCTCCTTCTATCTGTCGGAGGACATGTACCATCACACAGACAGACATTCCTCACATGCCGGCGCTGTATCTTTAGCAGAGGTGGTCCGAGACCCCGATTACACACACACGAGCAAATAAACACCAAGAGGTGTGTTTGTGTGCTGGGCGCAGGAATGCCGGGAGTGAGGCGGTGAGGCACGGAGTCACATCCTGGTCAGCGTGCATGTGAGGGTGACGGGGGGAGGATAATGTCACCAGAACGGAGAGGAGGAGTATGAATGTTATAAAAACACCAGCCTCCGTCGATGCACCATAAAGCAAACACAGCGTCCCGCGCACCGGAAATCACCTTCTGCTCTCTTCAATAGAAAGACGAGTCAGGGAACGAGAGGATAAACGCTGGTGGTTTTCCATAAGCGTTGGCTAACCGATGTGCTTTGCTTTTCAGCCAGAACAGAAGGCAAATGTATTTTCAGTCGCTGCAGTGAGAATAGAAAGCCAGCTCATGCTGGTTTGTGGTGGTGAGCCTCAATTGAAAACAAGTCTTTAGTCTTAGACAGCGTAATTGTACGTGTGTCACATTACCACTTCAGCTGCTCACACGCTGGGTTGAGTAGAGTTGCTTTATAGTGATGTGCGATGTGCATAGATGTGCACCGGCCCTTTAAAACACACTAGCTCATGCACTTTAATTGCCTGTTGAGAGCAAATACACACACATGCACACACACACTGTCAACACAACCGTGACATGTAATAGCTATGAGAATGACAGGAACACACACCCATAAGAATAAAATACAGATGAGATCTATGCAATTTATCCTGGACTTTAAAGGACAGCGAAGTCTCATCTGCGTCTCAGATCAAGTTCAGACATCTAATAAATGTCTCTGTCATTCGAGTTTCAAAAGAGATCAGATTTGTCAAGTCTGCCATCAGAAGTCAAATATTGTTGAAGATCTCAATATGAACCCTGTTGAAAAAAACAGCATATGCTGGTGAGGTAGGTTTTGAAGGATGGAAGCTGGTTTAATGTGGTCCTAAGCCAGATCAGGACCAGTTTAAACCAGAAAATGTCCAGATTAAACCAGCACAAACCAGCTACCATGCTTCAAACCCGGCATATGTAGTTTTTTACAGCAGAGAACTCAAACACTTCTCTTCTCTTCAAATATACCCAAATCCACATTATTTTACCTCTACAATCAACATTCATTTTACACCTCGATTCTGATTATATTTATTCTTTCAAAACCCTCATATGATTCTCGTTTCCTGTTTACACTACTGGTATTTGGGGTCAGTATGACCCCAACAATTGATGGAGTAATTGTAAAAAATATAAACATTTTTAATAATACAAATGATATATATACTGTATTTCTTGTTTACTTGTCACCTATACATTAATGCTGTGATTTGGGAGATTTGAAGTACTTTTGTACCTATTTACTACAAAATTCCTCAACTATACCATTAGCTTAAATGTGAAATATTATATTTTTATGAAAACATCACTTAAATGATTATCCAAATTGAATTAAAGGTGAAGAATTGTGCAATGTCAGCTTTGCTGCTGAAGAGTGATGACATGTGTATAACAACGCAAAAACACTTCCTGTGTCCTTGTAAACTTAATCACAAAAACAAAACATAATAACTGATGATATTTTAAAAAGAAACAAATTGCCAAAAGGTAAGGGTGATGGTAAGGTTTAGGGAATAGAATATACTGTTTGTACAGCATAAAAATCATACGTAGAGTCCTTGTAAACCACATATACAAGTGAGTGTGTGCGCGTGAACATGTCTTTTCTTCATTGCATATGTGCTCTAGTACCAGGTGTTCATTTCCGTATGGCAATTACATTGAAATGTTTTGTTTTACAAATTAAACAAATGCATTTTTTAGCATTTAACATTCATTTTCAATTGGGGTCACATTGACCCCAAATACCATATTGATGACATTTTTCTTTACATACCTCCAGAACAACTGAATCAAGCCCAGGCTTTTTTATGTGAATATAGATAGGAAATGTAGAAAAGTCACAAAATCTTATTCGACTGAGATGAAGGTAACCAATTTTTTTAACTAAGGACAGTTTAATAAAGAGAAACATCAAAGTTGGATCTTTAAGGACAGCTCTTTCCACCAACAAAAGCATACAGTGATGCACAACCCGTCAAACCACAAAAAACGAATAAAGTCATTCATATTTGTACTGGCATTGGTTTAGCTGAATCTGTGTTCTCCACGCCTCTGGATGAGGACAATAAATACAGGTGGTGGAGAAATCTGAGGTTAGAGAGGGCTAAGACACAAATAAACTAGAAGCGACAGGGTCAGAGCTCCTCAAACAGTTCAGCGCTGTCCGTCTGACCTCTCAGACGCGCCGGTAATCGCTCTTAGATCTTAACTCGCTCATGAGGAGGTGAAGAAAAGAAGGTGAATCCTAACCGACTGCATGATGGACAGATCGGTCAATGACTTTATTATCAGGAAGTGTCGCGTCCGGCACCGTTCCTTGTTATTAAGGGATATCCCTCAGATTTATTGTAAGTGAATTTGAACCCGTGATCTGTGGTAACTTGTTAGAAAGACGAGTAATGAAACCTTAAATGCAATAGCTTGATGAGGATTAATATGCTACTAGTTTTATATATGATGGGACTTTTCACATGGTGGATGCCATAGGAAGAAACAAAATACTTTCATACAGAACTGAGCGATATTTTGTAACCAGAAAATAATGGAGATTGTTGTCGTCTAAAATTAAAATAAAAGTTATATAAAACTTACATTTAAGTTCACAACGGTAAGCTTTCAATAATGATTTATAATTCCAGCTGTCTGGTCGGGTTTTGGAGCAAATGTCGGTTGTTTTTGTAACGCAGGTAAAGAAAAGTACATAAATCAAAGTAAAATTTTACGTTTTAAACAGAGAGAAGCGAAAGTTACATCCTGGTTATACAAAATGCTAAAAATGTCCCCCTAGGCGACGCCCTGGCAACCGGCCACAATGTCCGAATAGGCCCGCAGCTGGTTCTGCACGGTTGAGCGGCGCTCGTGTTTTCTCAGAAAGCACACAAATTTAATCTGACAATTTTAGAGCTCTTAGAAAAAGCGGCATGTGAGGAAGTACAGTGTTTTCAGACATTGTTTGGTCTGGTATTTCTGGATCAAAGTGTCGATGAAGCACCACGGTAAGGAAAACATCTGTGCGCTCGTTTCCAAGAATACCGGCCCTACAAGAAGCTCTACATGTGCGAGAAGAAGAGAAGCGGAGGAAGAAGGCCTCCACTTCCGGCGTCTTCCCCTATCTTGAAGCGTTATACCCCATATTTCTGTATTTCCAAAGGCCATTCTTCATCTCTAAATCTGCCCGGAACGTCCCGAACCCCCAGCGGTGCTGTTTGTGTTTGTCTGAGGGAATGAGAACGACAGAGGGAGGCGGATGCAGTTCAGGCCCAGCTGATTCCTCTGTTTGAAGCGGCCCGCCGACCCCCTGTTTTCATTTCTTATTGTCTTCATCCTGAACAAACAGCTCCGGGGACGGATTTTTGTTTGGATTATTTGGGAAAAAATGCAGCTGACCTAAATAAAGTCCTTCAAAGAAAGTTAAAAAAAGGTCTACAGTGGGAAAAGATTTTTCGGGAAATAATATTGCGAAGGATTACGTTTTGGGGTGAGAAGTTCTTGTTTAAGCCACCGAGTCATTTATACAAAGCTTCTATTCCGATAAACATCATATTTTCAAATGAATCAAATGTTTGACCGCAGATGCTGTTATTTCCTGAAATTAGTTTTTCCCAAAAGAAAATGATATTGCTCACGAGATTTGAGCTTTCCTGTGGCTCAGTGTTTAGAGCATGTCATGGGTTCGATCCCAAGGGATTTCTTGATGAATGTTTGACCTGTCTTAATTGAATATAACCAGACATATCTTCAAGTATATCAGTGCCATTGTTTTGTCTCAAGATGCACACCAGTCATTTTTATAAAAGCGACATAAACATCTTTAGACATAGACCTGGCTTAAGCTAAACTGTGTCTGTGAAACTGGGCCTTAGAATTTCAATTAAACTAATATTCCTTTATACAATGCTAGAACAACAATTCTTTATGCTGGTAGTCTAATTTTTATATGTTTAATTGCATAAAATGTATGATACTTTTCTATATTTAATAAAATGCCATCAAATTTGAGGCCCCCACCTGGATCCATCTTGGGCCCACAGCCCCCGGTTTGAGAATCAAAAGAGATGATTGTTGAAATCCAAGGAGAGTATGGAGGTGTTAAATGAATGTAGAGGATTTAAGAGGTAAAATAATTGATTAAAATATTTGAGTTCTTATTGAGATCTAAAATATTGACTTTTGAATGCAGACTTGACCAATTTCTTACCCTAAGGGGCTTCTTGCAAACAGGCCCTGAGCTCAGACGTTGAGATTAATCCCAGACGCAAAAGCTTCCATTTGTTCTCCATTTAATCTCATTGATGTCTGGGAGATAAAATTTAGATTTTAATGACTTTACCTAAAGCATTTGCCAAAATTGAATAAAATATTGTGATGCGTGACAAAAAGTCTTTGCTTTAAACCCTCCTGAATGATTTACCTCTTTAACTTCCGACATATGCTTGCTTTCACAAATTGAGGGTCGAGATGAAAGTCAAAATGATTTTCTATGGAAATCGACATCATGCCACACAGTCTGTCAATAACACTTAAGTCCTATTGAACCTTGTAACGAAAATTTTAAGCCTTGAAAAACACCATGATGCAAAAATCAAGATTGCATCCTCAACGAGTGCGCACTTAACGCACAATGGACATCGCCCTTAAAAATATCACGAATCAAAAAAACGTCCAGAGGTGAACGCAGCAGACAAAAGCAGTGATTTGTGCGAGTGATTCTGTGGTTCTGCGTGCTCATTAAGTTTCCATCATTCTCACTGTGTCCAGCACTACATTATTAAGAGTCCTCCATGATCAATTCCATTCGCAGACGCTGACATTTTAACGTGGTCTACGTGCAGCATGGCATTCACACGCAGCGTCGAGTCCTGAGGGCCTACGAGCGTCAGAAAAAATCTCTAGAGGCACATAACATTAAGTCTCTCTCTAGCGAAAAGGCCGTGTGTGGATGTTTGCCTGCGCGTATACGGATGAGAGTTATTTGAATTAGGATTAGCGTGGCTGTATCCTTGGCGACGACACGGCCCGTGAGCGCAGTGATGAGAATTCTCACATTCGATACAAGAACAACAGAGGTTCACGCGTACTGTTCAAACATACTGTAAGCGTGTGAAACACTAGAGGACTGTGTGAAATAAGACAGTGTGTGTTATTGACGGTTATGAGGGTCCCGGGAGAAACACATCAAGTGAAGTGATGTTTCAGCGATTGTCGCACTGTGTGCAATAGACACGCTCCTCTAACATCAACTCAATCATCTATAACTATCATGACCCCAGCCTGACCTTCCTCTCACCTTCTTTCTTTCACTAGTTTGTTCTTTCATTCATTCATTTAGTCGGTCCTTCATTAATTCATTCATTCTTTCTTCTACGTTCTTATTTCATTCATTTGATCAATTCTTCGTTTGTTCTTTTGTTTATTTGTGCTCAAATGTAACATTCTTCCATTCATTTATTTCTTTCTTTTATTTGGTTCTGTCTTTCATTTGTTCATTACTTCGTTCGCTTGTTCTTTCTAGTGATGGCCGGTTCGCAAACAAATCATTCTTTTGAACTGGGTCCTTTCATTCAACCGGTTCACCAAATCGAACTGAATCTTTCGATGCACGTTATTCAAAATAATTACTAGAATTATTCACTTTCTGGGGTGTCTGTACCATCCCTCCTACTCAAAATACACCATTTTATTATTTGGTTGGGGTGAAGAGAGAACTGATACTGATCGGTTCTCGACGGTTGCAGCCGCTTTCAGATCACCAGTACACTGAACCGAGTGCTGTTTCTTTCTGACACGTCTGATTCAGAACCGATGATACTGCGATACGAATTCTGCAGACATTTTATCAAACATCAGAGGAGTGATACTATAAAACACATTGGAAATAGTTATAAAATAGGACTTTATTACTGCCAATCACTAATGTACACTGATTTCTTTCACTAATCTGTTCTTTCCTTTATTCTTAATTTTATTTATTACTATTTCTTTTTATTCTTTTGTTTATTCGTTTCTTCCTTTCTTCATTCTTTATAAAGCTCTTTCAGGTTTTATTTGGTTCTTTCTTTTTTTCTCTTAGGTTGTTTCATCCATTCACCCATTCATTTATTCATTCTTAAATTTCTGCAAACGTTTTACGTTCTTTCATTTATTCATTTCTTTTATTTTTTATCTTTCTTTCATTTACTCATGTTTTCATTTGTTCATTCTTTCATTTATTATTTTTTCTTTCTTTTACTCTTTCTTTCTTTACAATTTTCCTTACTTTCTTGCCATTTTTTCTTTCTTTCTTACAATCATTCATTATTTTCTTTGGTTTGATCGTTCTCTTTTTCTTTCTTTCTTTCTTCCATCATTCCGTCATTCGCTTGTTCTTTAATTCATCTATTCTTTCACTACATAAAATAAATGTAATAAAATTGACTTAAATTAAAATGTTTTGCATCTATTGTACAGGGACCTTGCACTGTGTAGAGGGCAGAACTATTGCTGCATTCGCAATTAGTTATTACATAATGTGATAACATCTAATAAATCTTTTCTTTCCGTCTGCGAGTGGGGGTTCAGACACCGGCCATACCGGCTCCAAACAAGACAAATGAGAACAATAAAGCAGGCAGTTTCCGGACACATCAATTGAACTGTGCAGCCGTACGTGTGTGTGTGCGTCTCTGGCAGTCAATACTCATAGCGCTTTACTGATAATGCCTGTTGTAATAGGCCTCATCTCTAAACAAATGGGAGAAGAACTAAACAAATCATTTCTCATACAGTCACGGGGGTCTCGCACGGCACACTTGAGCACATCAACACAACCCACCTGCCGCTCAACAGCTAACGAGACCATCCCACTGAAGTTTGCAGGAGATGTAGGATGGTGATGAGAATGGGAGTGAGATTCAAGCCAGCTTTGAGAGAATGCGTGTTTGTATATTCACAGGTGACAGTAGTGTCCGTCTAAACGTGTTAGCGGGTAATTAGTTATCCTCTGTTCTCGCGGCGTATGTCTCTTATGACATAGTGGACCAGTAGCCTTCCTTGACCTTTTCCTCAGCCCGTATTAAACTCAATTTGGAGCATGTGTTCTTCTGCTAACCTTTTCTCAGCTCTGCCATGTGAGAAGAGGCCTGTGGCCATTGCTGTTCCCATCTACACAATCTTGTCTACGCGTCTTCACGACGGACACTCTAAAAAGGATGGATTTTCATGCTGAGCGAGCAATGAATGAGAAAACACATGCTTACAAGAGACTGGTGATAGAGAATAAATAGGTGAAATATGTCACAGTTGAAATCTTAATAAAAAACACAAAGATAAAATTTGTTTGCTTATTGTAGCCCATGGGGTTCCCTAACCTTTTCATTTCAGGACCCATGAACACAGGTCATCTTAAGACGAAACAAAACATTTGGTCGTAACTTTCCTTTCAAGTAGACTTTTACAATGTTTGTTGCAAATTAGCTCAATTTCATATGTTTTGGAAGATCGCGACAAATAGGATTTGGGATTTGATTAACAAAGAAAAGATTTATGATGTGTCACATTTTGTCTATCAAGATAACATTTACAAATTAACACAATATTTACTATTTTTGACGCCTTAGTTCAATCGGCAGAAGTAAAAAGCTAACATGTGGCTATGAACGGATGTATCGATCAACGTCACCACCATTAAGCCCCCGACAACTTCATCTTTATTTAACCGCGTTCCCTTTACTCCACGAAGGAATCCACATCCACGTCTTTAGAGATTTGTGTCCATGTTGCATTATTTGTGATATGCTTAACCATCAGACCACACAACCTATCCATCATTTTACAGTCATATTAAATGAAACCGTTAGCAGACCCACTGTCTGGCGCAATCTCCCTATCCACCACCCAGAAAAATGTTGCACGCTTATTATTTCAATGCTGAAATCTGCTGCTATTAGTTTGAGCCTCTTATTGCATTCCGGCCAAAGAAACCTCATTATTTCTCCTTCTTGAGAACTGAGGGCTTACGCCAATGTTCGGACAAATCTCGCTGACCTGCCACTACCCCAGAAAGGACAACCAGCTGTAACCAAACTGTCTGTTGTGACTTGCGACACCTGACGTCCGGCCGAACTTTTCCACAAAACGAAGCTACATCTACAATTGTCCGTATGTGCCAGCGCTAATAACAGCCAGAGCAGGTCACCTGAGGGCAGTCTGACGGCAGCTGCTGCTTAAATAGATCACCACGAATGGGCCGCTGTATTCTGGTTACGCCAGCACACCTCCTTCAATTTCTATAGCGTCTGAGGGTACTAGCGTTTATCCGCTCATCTTACTCTTACGCATGATAATGGCAGAGCCTCATACAAACATGACAACTGCAAGAGAAGCAGAAGCAACATTAGCTCCTCACGCACATCTCCAAGTGCCCAATTTTCTTTCAACATCGCTGCCTGACACGGACCCCCGTGGTAGAAATTCCAATTGAGCTTATTATACATCATACCATGCAATAAAACAATAAATGTTGTAATACCATGGTCTGTTTGATTACTCGATTCTTATTGGCTGGAATGTGTGCATTAAAACCCTTTAATGCACGGCTAGCTGTGGATGAACCCTTACTTAGTGATGCAGACACCACAAGACGTCTTCTGTCGATACATGCTCTTTACACAGCTACTGTTTCCCTTGTTTTCTGATGAAATGGCCCTGCAATGGTTGTTGTAATTGGCGCAGACTTATTGGATAAACGCAGAAAGTATTTCTGTGGACCGGTCCGCCGGAAGCCTGAGAAAGTTTGCTCTGCGCTCTAACAAGTGAATTCCTTTGTGAAGATTATTTGCTTTGCGGTGAAGTTTAAAAGGGAACGAGGCTGTGGAATACGAGGAGGATGAGAGAGAAAAGACAAAAATAACGCAAAGTGGGAGGACCGGGAGATAATTCAGGTTGAATTTAAGTAATAAGAATGTCAAAGATGAAGGCCATTAAAATGATGCAATAAAATAAACAAATGTTTACTGAGGTTTTTTAAGTTAGCCGGCTCCAAAACAATTCAGATTTTGATGATATAAAGTAAGCATTCAAAACTTATACCCATTAATGATTTTGATGACATCATTGTGCACTTCAGCTTGTCATCAAATTCCAGACTGTGAGGTAAACTAAACGCCATTGGCCACTTTAAAAGGGGGAGGAGCCACTGATTATTTTTAACGAGGCACTTAAAGCTGTAGTAAACAACAACGAAAGTAGTTGTAAAATTGTTTTATTAGATACATATTCTAATATGTGAACTGTATAAGCATAAGACAAGACAGCTATAAGACATTCGATTCTTCTGTAAAGTGATTCTTTGGCATTGAACTGTTCACAGATGACGTATTTTTGTATGCAAACCCCGGAAGCGAGTTAGCATTTTAGGACTTTCGGTTCCATCGCCCCAAAGTCGATGTTTTTTTTGTAAATCGCCTTAAATAAGGTATGTGGTAAACAAAAACTCTAAATATTTTTACGTTTATTCTGTGACATTAAACACACCAATTATAAGCTGCTTGTGATTTTTTTAAGCCTCATTGTGTCTAAAAAACGCCGGTTGCTAACAATTTGCAAAAAAACGACGACTTCTTTTGCCGGCGATGTTAGACATCATTGTGCATCTTAAGCTCACAAATAATGCACGATGGGAACAAATCCCTTAAAAGGTAGATGCAGATTCATTCACCGGAGTAATTACTTACCAGGCAACATGTTTTAAGTACAGTTTGAAAGAGTCAGAGGCTTGGTGGTGGTGGTGGCTTGGAGTCTATTGGAAAAATGCACAGGCTTTTGGTCGAGGGAACCAGGGTGGCGCTTCCTTCCGGGTTAGCCTACAAAAATACGTCATCTCTGATCCATTGAGTCAACAGATTACATACATTTGGGGCGGAGCTCTTTGTGCGTCAAAACATTTTAAAGTGGAATTTCATTTTGGAAACTCGTGGCGTGGAAGATACTCACTTCACTGTAAAACCCATAAATTACTTTTCACTCAACATTCTCTTTGAAATGCAGTATTTGAACAGTCCGACCGATAAAACGTCACTGACAGAATGAGGGAGTGAGTAAGAAACAGACAGAGAGAGGGGTCAAGATCTGTGCTCCTTACCGGATAGCCCTCTGTTTTCTTCTGGCACCACTTCAGTAGAGCGTTCCTCTTAGATCCACCGTACTCCCGCGCCAGAGCAGACAGAGGGTCTGTTCTTTCCACACTAGCATTGGGGACACAAAGATCCACGTCACTAACACAACATCTGTACTCGGGTGTTATTGGTTTAACTGCGATGACATGCATTCCTACCGGCACAACTAAGCGCCAAACGCAAACACTGAACATCTTCTCACACCGTGTCTACACCGGACGCGACACAACACAAAAAAAACATGAAACGCATTAGAACACACTATAATTGTTAATTTGGTCCTCACTGGATGCAGCGCGACTGTCGCGTCCGGTGTAGACACAGTGTCAAAGAACTGTACATGGGAGTAAAACGTAATGGCAGACTGTACGTGACTTTGGCCTGTTGGAGTGTTTCAGCGCTGCTAAAATCCTCACACACATGTGAGAGAGCATCAGGGACATGAGGGTCGCCGCTGTGACACACAGCATGAAAGACCATCAGATTGTCTCGTGTGTGCTCATGGGAAGATGACACGACTCTGTGAGTCAACACACTGTATGTGACCTCTCTTCTTCATCACGGCTTTATTCTTTTATTGCATTTTTGTAACATACTAAGTTCATGTAAACTAAATTACTTTGCGTTTTTCTAAATTTCCTATTTAGAGGCTGTCCGCAGCTGTATATTTTGTAATAAAGAATTACTGTTTATAGTAGCGCATGCCAAGTTTACCTGAAACATCAAATTATATATGAGATGATTTTAAAACTTAAAAGTTTACGGTCACTTTCTTACTAATCTTTTTGAATGATTCTTGATCAATACTTTTTCCACATTTTAGAAATAATAAAGTAGTTAACTCAAAAATAAATAAAAAATAAACACACATGTAACTTTTGAAACTATGTTTCCATAATAATTCAAAATGGTTATCGTCGTCGTCCTTCTGATAGCTCGGATGTCCAAATCAGAAACGCAATATTTCATGAAAAAATAGGAATAGTGATTTTTTATTTCACTGGGACTTTAAAACTTTTCATTGGTTAGATATTTGTCAAATCCAGACTACCGTTAAGGGCGTTTTAACGGGCAAAAAATGTAAAGCACAAAATATGGAGATACAAGGTTTCACAAGGACGGCAGCGATATCTTTTATCGTCTTCAGTGGGGTCACCCTTTGCTTAAAATTTACAGAAATGTTTTCTTGTCATTTTCTCAAGCAGCTTCTTGAGGTCTCACCCTGAGATGCTTTTTTAAAACCCAATTGAAGAACTTCACATCAATTCTGGCAGATGTTTAATAAATAAATAAATGTTAAACTTCAATAACCTGGAAACAACAGCTGTGTTTTGATGTTAGAACTTTTTCTTCTTATTTTCAGTTCAGACTTGTCTGACGTGATTTTGCATAAAGTGTGAGTCACCGAGGACTGCAGGCACTGTTTCTGAGCAGGACAGCAGGGGTTAGCTCGTGCGAAACAATAGAAGAATACTTGAAGATTCAAGTTCACAGATGAGAAATACAGTTTAGGGCCTTTCTGCTCTGACTCATATTATCGTATCTCCACTTCATCCGAATAAAAAAAAGCAGCCGTGTCTTTCATAGACTGTCAAGACTGAGTCAAGCGGATGAATTGGAAAGTTGCTTTAGTGCATCTAGAGGGAAAGACGTGTGTGAAGCTTACTTGAGTTTGCTGTTGGCTCTGTTGTAAGCGAATGAGGAGGTCCGGCTGTTGAAATGAGCTGGAGTTTTAATCACTGACTCCAGGGACGGACTCTTCCTCATAAGAGACGAGGGCTTCGCTTCATCACATGAGCCTGAGAGAGACAGAACAACAGGTCTGTAGGGAAACATTGTGTCCTATTATCCTCGGTTCTTATCTGGCCTCATTTTACCACATAGGGAATCGATTCTCTCACTTTATGTGACCGTCGTATAAACGTGCTACAGCGAGTCACTATTTACACTGTATTGAATTCCCCGAACCAGATTTGAATGACATGACTTCATTTGGTGTCATACAGGTTTAGAATGACATTAGTGTAAATAAATGACAAGCATTTTTTTAAATAAATGACAAACAATTGAGCAGCATCTAGTGGTGAGGTTGCAATTTGCAATTGACGGCTCACTCCACCCCTCCCTTTCGTACGGTGGCTGACACAGGACAAAGATCTCGTCACGTTTTCACTTCTTTGCGCTCCTGTAAGGGGACCCGCGGTGTGTGTAGATAGAAATTGCTCACACAAAAAATGTAAGGTCTTTGAAGACATAGCTATATGTATTGTTTTGCATTTTTGTCAATAGCTCTTTAACAAAGCAAAACTTAGCATAGTCGGAAGAATTACAACATGAAAAGTTTAAAGGCTAAAATCTCTATTCCCCCTTTGACATTGTTTTTTTTATTTACGGAGCTCAATGGCGTAATATTGTTCACAACGCACCACTTCCATTTCGTCATAAATAATAGGACGGCATTGTGAAAAGCTCAACAGATGAATTGCATTTCAAAGCATCTGAAATCCTGTTTGGCTTTAGCGTTAAGACTTTAAGGATATGTTTTAGGTTCGGTAAGTGTAAGCTCTACCACAGAAACTACTTTACACACAGACCACGGTTCACAAAAACAAAACAAATATTGTTTAGCGTAAAACACTTGCAGTACAACGGAAATCCCACGAAACCAAGTCATCCCACAATGTTTAAAAACTGAAGTGCACTATTTTGTAAACTACTACATACAAAAATATGTCATTTCAGCTGTTGGACACCAGTAACTTTATAGTCTTTTCAAGGCATCATTTGAAAGATTTGCCAGCTAATAGAACATACATGAAACGCACTGCATGTCATAAAAGCAAATGAACGAACGTAAATGTGATGTAAATGGATATATCTTGGCCCTGGCAAGAGTACTAAGTGATTCTTTTCACGCTAGTCTCATGTTAAGATGCTCCATAGACTTCTGTCATAAACGTGTTAAAATTGTTTGTTTTTATAAATAAAATGAGATGTGTCAATGTCCCTGTATAGTACCGGAGTGAGGGAAGCCTCCAAATGCGATTCTTCTCTCAAGGGTCTTGGAAAACAGTTTGATTCCAGAATGCCTCTAGAAGTATAAAGCAAGAATCAGTGATAGCATGTCAAATAGAGGTGTCACATGAGTACTGTAATACCTGAATAGGTGAGACGGCTGCAGCAGGGGCCGTGCGGACCGGTATGCCGCTCAAGGGGCTTCTGGGAGACGTGTGAATCTGTCCTGAGCGGCTGCCTCCGTCTAAGACAATTGATTTCAACACTTGTTACTGGCAATAGTAAATGTTATTTTAACGTTGTTTAAATGTTATTTCGTTGCACATACAACACAAAGTATCTCAGAAGGAAAGGACTTGAAGTTTGATCTGTTTCTTTTGCCTCTCTATCGTGAGATTATTGTCATTATTGTTTTACCCTCATGTGGATGATATTTGAGAAACGTCTCAGTGGTTTTGTGTTCATACAATGGAAGTCAATGTTGGTGGTTACCAACATTCTTCAAAAGATCTTCGTTTGTGGTCTGCAGAAGAATGAAAGTCATGCAGGTTTGGGTGAAAATGAAAATTCTGTCATGAATTATTTGACCTCAAGTTGCTCCAAACCTGTTTAAATGTCTTTGTGTGGTTGTACACAAAGGAAGATGTGTGTAAAATGTTAGAAACTGATATTTCTGGTGCACCGTTGTCTACCACGATAGGATAATAATCTGTTTTTGTTCTGTTAAACACAAAAGAAGATATTTTAAAGGATTTTGGAAAACAAAGAGTTCTCTGCACCTTTGACTTCACCAGAAATCTCAGTTGATTTCATTCTATTTAGTTTGAGCAACTAGGCGTAAGGATTTGACAGATAACGCCCTCGTGTTTGATAAATAATGGCAGATGAGATATGTTTGTTGTGGCACAAAAATGACACCTTTTAGTTAAATGGCACAAGACTGACGCGGAAAAATAAAAGAGTATTGAAAAGGTAAAGAAATGGCCTCTGAGCATCCGTTGACCGTTTTGCTCATTTGAGCGTCTAACGGCACATTATAGTTTCAGCTCTTTTTCTTTAAAGATCGGCAGTATTGTGCAGAATAGAGTCCTGAGAGTAAAGAGTAGAGTCATACAGTCACTTTAGTGAACTAAAGGATTATTATTAACGGGCCTCTTTGTCATATTATTCTGAGCACATTAAACAAGCTAATAAACGACCAGATGTCCTGCGGCCTCACCATCCATATCTTACCAAAGTATCGGTCCAACAAAAAGACAAGCAGGATTGATTTGAGAGACCCGGCTGATGCAATACGAGCCAGACTTTCCTGTCCGTGAGTAACAGACACATTGTGACTGCAGACGGGAAATGTTTGGAGAACATTACATCCTTAGCTCAGACTGAGATCCAGCATCTGTTTCACCCTGATAGTGGCACCTTATAAACGCTGTCATTATTTATTGTATGATCATAGACATTCCTGTATATAGATACGGAAATTAGAAAAGAAAGAGAAAAAAGTTCACGTGCTCACTTGGCAAGGTCGTGTCAAAGGACTTGATGAGTGTTTTGACTGTGGTTCCAGGTTCAGATGGGGCGATGATTCCACGCCCACTGCCATTGGTTACAAAACCGCCAGGTGCATTCTGGGACACGGACATTCTACACCATTGAGGACTGTCTTCTGAGTCTGAGAGATTAACATTTTCAATCCATGACCTGTCAATCACAAAGACAACATACAGATATAGAGACAGACCATGGGCGGAGTGTGGAACACTACATGTGTATGGGATGAATAAACTACATTTTCTGTTATGGATTATTGATTTGTCTTGATTCATGTAAACCAAAACAGATGTTCAACTACAAAGCATATATGACAACTTTTAACCGTCTAGAATAGGATATGTTTTTATTGTCCAACAGGTGAAAATTTGTCTCACCAGAACTTAAAAGACGGCCAGACCATAATGTAATAGTACACAGACAATGTATTGCTAATGTACTGTGGGTTTATTAATGCAACGCATTAATGTAGGTCCTACCATTATTCTCTGCTTGGATCCTGTTATTTTAAAATCTTGTTGAATTTTGAATACTGCAACACAGTAATGAAAGTTGTTTGGCAAAATAAATCAATTAATAAAAAAGGTAAATGGGGGGTGGGGTGTTATGTTTAAAAAATCTAAAACTTCGAAACGTAAACAAAACGTGAAGACACTACCTAAACTAACTGTAAACTACAAAAAGTTGAACATAAAAACATTAGATGGACTTAAAAATAACATAACACCCTTTTAATCCTTTTGAATGAAACATGACCAGGACCGACCGCAGGTTTGATCAGGAAAACAGGTTATATAAAATCAATCAGGGAATCATACGATGATAATTTACTGTTTACGTTATAGAAAATTAAAGCACATGATTAAACAGCATAAAATGTAAATCAAGTTTATTTGATGAACACTCAGTGTGTTTACATGTGTGTTTTACAGTAGGACAGCATTAGTACATTAGAACAAACTGCCCACACAAACACTGCTGCGTGTAATCACAAACCGTGAAACCGCTAAGGCTAGTCGCTCTGTGGTCATGACTAAATCTAAATCATTCTGAAATAATCAGATAAATGTAGTGCCATTTCTACCTGCTTTCCAGCAATTTATGTGACCTGATCCTATTTAAAAATGATTTCACTGTTATAAAGTAAAGTACAACTTATGTGGAGAAGCATGTTTTCGAGCCCCAAAAGACCTTCACACGAACATACACCCACATAAAGACGCTCTCATAAAATGTCATTAACCTGCAAACTCATGTAACGCTTATTGAATTATATTGGTTTGATTTCAATGTAATATGATTTCATTTGCACATGCAGCAAGCTCTTAACAGTAAGCATGTATAATATACATAAAACTAGTAAGCATATATACTATTTAAAACGAAATATTATCAAAAGATAATGTTATAATAATAAAGAGATTAATAAACAATACCTAAGACTTGTTGTGCCCCCTTGCAATGACCCCCCCCCCAGTTTGGGAACGACTGCGGTTATTCATGATCTTTGTATTGTCGGGGATACATATTGGCATCTCAAGACACTACAAATTGTGGTGAAATTACCATCATTCTCACTGTATAAAATGCTCATAGCTTAGACAGTAGTAAGGTTTTACCACATAAAGAAACATGACCACAGATCAGTCCTGTATTTTAGGATCAAGTCCCGAATGGCTTGTTTTACTGTAAACAAATGCTTAGAAACACGAGAAACTGACAGACGAAAGCACCCGGTGGAAACACACAGAGACGGAATGATCTGATTTATTGACCTCGTAAGAATAAAAGATTACATGGATGATAAACAGCTTTAAACATCAACATTCAAAACCCCATATGACATCAGTCATAAGTACACACATGAAAATACAGTCAACAGTAAATAAGTTAGATTTGCACATTCACTATTTGAGGCGAAGGAGATGTTATCAAAGTACTGAACGTGTAATCGTGTTTTTGGCACAGCAGTGTTAATACCAGCGTATAATAACATTTGTGATTAACTACATCGTGATGAATGCATGTTCCATACGAGACATGCGACCTGAGATTTGACAAAGCGGCAGTCGAGAATCTGAAAGCCTCATTAGCATTTCTAATTTCAATGTGATGCACACGTCCATCGATTTAAGTGAGACGCACGTTCAAACTGAAATTGGTCACAGATCATTTAACCGTACAAGGGGAGTGAAAAGCTTCATGCGTGGGTTACACAAACAGAAGTGCTTAGTTTACATTGAACGTGAGGTGAAGCACGTTTTGCTCGGAATGATTTCATATCACGACTTTTAGTGATCCAACGGACGAGACAACCTTAAACTTAAAGCAACATGAAAATATTCTTTAGTGGTTAGTGCTTTTTAAAATAAAAATGGTTTGAATGTCAGTAAGTTACTATGAGAAGATCTTTATAGACTTTAACCTACTTTAATGTTGCAGTGTTGATATGCTCTGTGTTACTGCCATCTAGTGTTGGACTTAAAATAATGCAACACTGAAAAAATCTAACTCAAATTCATTTACATTTGACCCAAGGTTGTAAACATAGAAAAGATGAAAGAATAACCCATTGAGGCGATTAAACAGTTTCGACATGCTTACTCTGTCGTCATCTAATTCAAGTTAGGATTATTTTAAGCAGAAACAGCTCTTTGGCCGCGGTCAAAATACAAAGCATTAAAACAAATGAAAAAGTGCTGGTTGAGTAGCAAAAGTTGAATAAAAGTTGGCTTCATTCCTACTGTAAGGCAACACACTTTTCCTTAAAACAACAGCCCTTGGAGATTTAATAAATTAATGTTACAAACATTTAGAACACATGATCGAACCCAACTCAAAAAGTGCAAGTGATGTTGACCAACAAATACAACAAATCTCCTTCGAGCAGATGTGGAGACGTTCTGCTTCTGTGAACTTTTCCATACGAAATAACAGAATTTGTCTCTGTGAATAATACTGACAAACACAATGTTTTGCATTACAATACTGTAAACCAGTCTCGGGTTGTAACACATCTATCGGCCCTCCACTACAGCCTTCGAGGTCTCGTATGTGGATCCTGCGCCAAGCCTGCAACAAGAAAGAAAGAACAGTGTCCAAATGAATGCAAATGAAAAGCACTTGCTAAATTAAACTCTCTGGAGTTGATGAGGATGAAAACCGACTCATTGAGACGAGCGCCTTCGCTGCTCAGCTTCATTAACAAAAAATGTGTTTCATCATGGCAGCATATGCTCATCATCATCCATCATGCATTCCTCTGCAAACTAATAAAACATCTGATCATATTCATCATCTGATCTTTGCGTTTGTTCACTTAAGGAAAACAGTTCACCGAAAACTGAACAATCTATCATTTTCATTCATGTTGGTTTTATGACAGCACACTACGGCAAAAGACACACAACCTGGAAACACAATCGCTTAGATGTGTTCATTTTATAAAACGTGGTCACTGGTTCTGCTTTTTTACACTAAACATACATACAGAATCCACAGAAACGCAGATACCACAGAAAAACAACCAGAAAAGTTGGGGGAACATTCTGTGTTTGCTAGGATATAATGACACAATTTCATTTTTGGGTGAACTGTTCCTTTAAGATTTCAAAATGTGTGTGCAAAAATCAGAGCAACCAGCAGGTGACGCCATACACAAGGTTTCGTTGAAAAGCATTAACAAGAGTAAGAACATCTCAAGCAAGGCAGACCCAGCCCATCCGAATATGACACAGCGCAAGCCAATCAGATATTAGTATTGTTCAAAGCGGCGGTCGGGTGGATAAGGCAGGAAAACAGGCAAGACGCGAGCTCTTCATCATCCTTAAAGATGAAAGGGCTCTGACTGTTCATTTGCATTCATACTAGCATTCTCTATGAGTGCTGGGCTGGTGCACTCACCTGGGTCACAGGACAATCCGTTAGAGAGGACACATCTGAGGGAGGGGGGAGATCGACACGCACTGGCTGTCCGTTTGAGCGGAGGGGAAGAGGCTTTTTTAAGAACTGCACTGCCTTTTAATTACCGCTATTAAATGCTATTTTTTCAAAATCTGAAAGGTTTTAGTATTGACACTGAATGATTATAACGTATTGCAATATTAGATTTTCATTACACAATTAACACAAAATTGTTATCATTCACTATAACGAATATATACAATTTCAGAAAAAGCTACTATCCAAATACATGTTTTATTTAGGATGTTTCTCTTCTTTTGACCAATGAATTATATATAAAATGTGGATGTGGGGAGTTTCTTTACCATTGCAATCGCACCCCCTACTATGTTGAATTAACACAATATCAGTAATCACAGTTATTAAAATCACAATTATTGCTATTACCAGTAAATTGTGACACCCCTTCTATATTAATCTATATTTGAAGAAGTATTTATAGATTTTTACCGATGTATACGGTATTCCCATTGATCCAAAAACATAAATTCTTATGGTGCATCGCCTCCTTTCTGAAAATAAATGTTATAAAACTGGAATGACACGAGGGAGTAATAATAAAACAAAATTTGTCCTACATTATGTACTTTTAAGAATATAAAGGTGACGTGTAAATGGGGAAACAATGGTCTGTTCTAGACAGTGTTTGATGTGCTGTGGATTGATGCAAAGACTATATGTATGTCACAGTATGTCTTGAATTCTATAGAGCTACGGTTGCACAGATAACAAGCATGAGAACACAAAACGCTGATGCCAGCCCAGTTCACCAAACACCAGACAATAAACACTTTTCACATACAGAACAGCAGGTCTCGCAGCGGGACAGTCATATGCTCCTGGTTTTAAATAAAAATCTGCTCTTGGTGGATGGAATTTGTAAATGGCCGAATACAATTTCAGGTTCAGAGTGTCTGTGTGTGGATTGGTTTTACTGTTTGACGTTATGTCAAGTCTGTATGTATTTAAAACAGTGGGCACAGAGTCAGGGGGTCTTAGAAGAACGTACCACAGTATGCAGCAGCTACACAAAAAGAGTGAATAGATACAGGGTGTGGAAAGGCAGAGAAGAAGTGAGGCTACATTTGCAACTCGTTTGTGGGTTCATTGGTACAGTTTACCAAGGTCCTTCTCTCTTTGAATGTTCCGGGTCTCTGTGTTTTCACTGTTAAACAGCAGGTGGCGCTGTTACACATTTTCTGAAGACCACGTTATCTCTGTATCTATGACTGTTTTTTATTCATCGTTCTGAATCTGATATCTGAAAATACTCTTTTTTTAATGAATATATAGACAACCAATACACCAAATGAAAGAACCGAGTCTCTGCTTTTAAACAAACAAATGCTCAAAATCTTGCATTTTTGAAGAAACCCCCATTTAGGCAGAGACTATGTTCTTTCATTTGCTATATTGTTTGTCTATATATTCATTAAAAAGAGTGTATTTTAGTGAAAATTATCAAAAATGCTGGTGCTGGCTTACTTTAATAAAAGAAAGTCTGGCGGGGAAAGACTTAAACTCACTGTCTTTTACCTCTTTAACCCTTACAAGACAAATGATCTTTTTTATGGTAAGCAAGACCATCGACTAAGACAAGTGCAGTGAACGACACCAGTGAACCCAGAAGAGCGCATCTGGATAGAGTAGACACATTAGAGATGTTGAGTTCATGAATGATAATGCACCTGGCGCCTCGGATCTGTTCCATCTCTGTGGTCAGTACGGCATTGTGCTCTTGCTCCTCCTGCAGTTGTCTGCGCAACATGCGCAGCTCCTGCTGAGCCTCCACCTTGATGTCATTAGCGACCACCACAGCTGTCTGGAGGTCGGCCTGGAAACGGCGCCACTCCTCTGTCTCGTCCTGTTAATGTACACACACAGAGAGAAATACATCTTTGGTAAGCTGAGAGGACGTGCTTGGGTTTTCTCATGATCTCATGGGCTTGGTCACAGTAATGTCATTTTCAATCACTTTGATGGATGGGCACTGACTGCGCTCTAACCTGCAGTCGCAGCTCTAACTGCACTAATGCAGATCGCTCTGCTCTCAAACATATTGCACAGATGGAAGATATTTGGCTTGAATTATTGAGGCTGACAACGACTGTCAAACATCTCTGGTAATGTTACAGTTCTTTACAAAAGATCAACATGAAATCCACCTTCATCTGTTTATTCAGGACTTTAATCTGCTTCTCCAGCTCAGCCTTGTTTTCTTCCAGTCTCTTCATTTGATCTGAAAAAGCAAAATAAACGAATTAAAAACGAAGGATGAAAGGGGAAATTCTTCTTGGTGTCATGCCGAGTGAATGGTGAGTATTTACTTTGTTTGCCATAAAAATGTTTCATCACAACTTAAATGAGTTGAATTAGTGAAGAAGAAGAGTATGTTATTCCTGCATAAAGAGGTTTGGTTCCAGTCTGAACTGAAGAGATCCAAGTACCAAACAGCTCAGTATCTCTATCCATCCAGACTGTCAAATCCAATCAATGTGTGTGTGTCTAAACCTTCAGATTTTGCCAGATTCTGCTATATTTTTAGCTCTGGCTGAAGGAGAGCGGATAGACACACACACTACAGAGCATTAGTGATACTGGCAAAGTGGTGTACTGAGAATCTTAGTCTTACTCTCGAGGTCCAGGATGGTCTGATTGGTGTGTAGTCTAACAGCCCTCTGCTGCTCCACCTGGTCCTCCAACTCGAAGATGGTCTCTTTCAGGTCCTTGATCTGGTTCTCAGCATCTTGGCTTTTCTCCTCTAGAGCGAGTGTGTTGACTTTGTGATCTTCTTCCTGTTTGTGCACCCTCTCCAGGAGCTGCTGCCTTTCTGCCTCCGCCTGCACAAACAGACACGTTTCAAAAACACCTGGTAACTTGTAAAAGCACTTCTTGTGTTATTGCTGCCTCCTTAAGATCATTTTGTAAGTCGCTATGGATAAAAGTGTCTGCTAAATGCATAAATGTAGCTGATGAAGAACCTTATCCACTATCTAAATAACCCTGTCCATTGTGACGAGAGAAGCTCTTTCTGATGGCATCAAACTCTCTGGATGACAGCTGGACTGAGGGTGTATGTTGAAGCCAAGGCTTGGCTCACTCTCCATGGTTAGGTCAGAGAGAAAATAAAAGCATTTAGCTATTTGTGGTGATCTGGTTTCATGTGTTGTCAGAGCCATGATGTGCCAGTGACTTTGATGTCCTTGAGGGGTTATAGGTGTTGTTTCTGTGTATAATTGTATTTTAAAGAATGAGGTATGCCTGTAAACTACATGACTACAACATTTACAAGTGCGCGCTATGCAGCCGTATAAGTTTAGCATTTTTATACAAGAAACTCTCCAATTTTCCGTCTCTCTCTCTCTGCTGAACATGAAAACATGAATATGCTTTATGGTTGGTTGTAATGAAGCTTCTGTACACATGGTGACTTTTTAATTGCTTTGTGCATTCCTTCTTTGACACAAAGACAGAATCAGAGAGCTTTGTACAATATCAGTGAATAAGCAATGCAGTTGTCTTACTTTAAAAAGATCTCTCCTGTGGCTTAGCTGTTTAAAATCCAGGATTAGATTTTAATTTGATGTCATTTTTATTTATTTATATTCAAAAGGTTTAGTTTTTCCCTTTAATGTGATGTGATCCTCTAAGATCCTACCTGACAATGATAGCAATGGCAGATCTATATAGACGGCTTCAAACAAACATTGTGTGGCCCGAACTTTACTTCTGGTAGACCTCCGCAAAGAATCAATTTTGTTGAGTAGTAATTTAATACAATGAATATGCAAAAAATAAATATAAATTATTATGTTTGTAAATTAAACATAAAATAAATTGTTAATTTATATCTTTCTTTGTGATCAACACGTTTGGAACAACTTGAGGGTGAGTAATTCATTTTTAATAAACAAAGCCCTTTAAATTTGGGCCAGGCGTGGGCGTCTATAAAAGACGGATGTGGTTCTGTACCTTAGCCAGCGTGCCCTGAGCACTCTCCGCTTTACTCCGCACCTGCTGCAGTTCTTGTCGCAGCTCGGCGCAGCTGTTCTCAAGCTTGTCTCTGTCTTCATGCGCAGCTTCGAGCAGAAGTTGCACCTCCGTGTTGTCGCTGGCACTCTGCATCGTCTTCAGCTCAACCACCTTCTGCCTCTCCGTCTCCACCTGAGCCTTCAGACTAACATTCTCTGCTTTCAGAGCCTCCACATCCAACCGCTGCTCCTCAGCTTTCCTCAACGCATCGTCTCCAGCAACCTTCTCCCTCTCCAGACGTTCTTGAAGAACCTCCAGTTCTTCCTTAAAGCTCTTCATGGCCGCTTGCGCCTCTTGATGCTCCTTCTCCAAAGCCCTGAGACTGCCGGTCAGCTGCTGCTGGATATCTACCAGTTTTTCTCTTTCGAAGCTGGAACTCTCCATTTGCTCGGCCAGACGTTGCTCCAGCTCCGCGGTGCGGGAGGCACGAGACGCCTCGGCTTCTTGACTCTGAGCTTGTTCTCTGAGCCTTTGGTGAAGGGACTCATTCTGTTGCGCCAGGAGCTCAACGCGCTCCCGTTGCTGTTGTAGAGAGGTCTGCAGGAGGCCTTTCTCCTCTGCCAGACGCTCATTTTCAGCGGTCAGCTCCTGCACAACCTGCTGTTGATCGGCAAGCTCTTGAAGAGTGGCCTGAAGTTCTTCGGATGTGCTGTGATGACTTTCTTCCATCTTCTGTATGCGCTCCATCAGCGACCTCATTGAGAGCTCACCTTGAACGCTGCTACTGTCCGAGTCTGAAGGGAACTTCACAAAGTCTGAAGAGTCTGAGGAAAGTACAGGAGAGCCTTTGGTGGTGTCACTACTAGATGAAGTTTTGGGGTGGCAGCCATTGACCGTAGCTTGAGCGTCGAAGCTGGAGTCCGGCAAAACCCCATTAACTGCACGTGTAGTGGATCCGGTGAGAGATGCTGTGATGTTTGTGTTGTTTTCCAATGTAATGAGCTTCAGCTTCAAAGCTTGGTTTTCTTCTCGCAATGTGGCTAACTCACGCTGGAAACGTCCATTTTTGTCCCTTAGCTCTGTTACAAGCATCTGGGTGTCACCAGGTTGTGTCCTTTCTGCTTCAGAATTCCCCTCTGTTGTCCCAGCGTCCGATGATAAACCTTTCCCTGCATGCCTCTGGAGCTCCGTTCGTAACTTACTGATCTCAAACTCTTTGGCTTTGGCCTCAGCCAGAAGTTCCCTCACTTGACTCTCCAGCGTGTTTTTTTCCGAAACTACAGACTCCCCTTTGGTCTTGAGGGAGCTGCGGGACTGCTTGGTCAAAGCGGACAGACTGGAGGTGCTGGAACTGGCGACCATCTTTTTGGTGCTGGAGGTTTTCTGATCACGCAATGAGAGCCGTTCTCTGGAGACGGTGTGTGGGATCTCGCGGGGAGCTGGAATCCCTGATTTTTTGGTTGATTGGCTGCCTTAAAAAGAAGAAAAGAGATGTTTTGTTACTGGTAGATTTTTTGTCTTCATTGTTTGTTCAAGACATACTGTACAGCCGACCAAACACAATTACTCTTGGCAACTTTATCTCTCTTTCAGCCCAATGAATGAAGTAATACAAATGGATGATGTTTTCTTATGACACTTTAAAAGCCACGTGTTGAAATCTGTAAACCAACAAGATTCCAGAACTCCAGTCCACATCACACACACACATTTTAGGGTAACGTAGTCCAGAGATCTGACAATGCCACCATTTTTCTCGATCCATTGTTCAAAGCCGTGTGTATCTGTGTGAGAGGTCATTCATTCAGTTAAAGAGTGATGACTGGACAGATTGTGTTTTTTCTCGTCACTTTCGAATGGTCACCAGGCACGGCCTCACTGTAACCATAGCAGCGCAAAAGAACAAGACCACTGGCATGCGAGTGGCATCAGAGTGGGCGCGGGTGATATATGTACCCTTTCTTTATGCTGTTTGCCAAACAGAGGTTAAGTGCCCTCGGAGGGGGGAGTCTTGGAATAATCAGCAAATACCAAATATGTTGGACTGGAGCTTGTTAAATCTGATGCCACACTCCAATAAAGGCAATGGTACAAAGCAACCGCATTTAAAATGAGATCACAGTCCCACAGGCCAAACTAAATAGACCCGGGGGGCATTAAGATGGTTGCTTGGGTAAAGAGAGATGTAGAAAGGCAAATCTACGTAATGAAATAAAATCAAGAGAGATATCGCCTTACACAATGAACAATAGAGATGAATGAAATGCCTGTGTACTGTTCCATTTTATTTAATCCCACACAACCTACGAATATACAAAAGTAAGAAAGTAAGTCAAATGTATTTATATGGCACCTTTCACGGACAAGTCACAGAGTGCTTTACAATAAATGTAGCAAACATGAACCAATGCAAACATACAATAAAATATCAAATATGGACAAATGAAGAAAAACAACATTGGACTGTCAAATCATCTGGTCAATACCATTTAGTAACATTAACGGTTTATAGCAGGAGCCTTATGTTTTACAACAACAAATTAAAAGATTATTGTTCAATAACATAACCTGTGTAAGTATAAATGTATGTGATAGAATGAAACTTTACATAAAATATAGTGTGCGGTGGCTTTAATTATGGCTAATACATGTTCTTTGGCTCTTTTGGATGGCACACTGAGTGAGTGACAGTTATTCATGTTCAGTTTAATGTACTTAAGCTTGACCTCCCTATCTGAGAGCTGGCGCTGTTATGAAACAGTCCGCAGAGAGTGACTGTGCCAGGACCACCAGAGATTCTATAAATCAATAATATACTGCTCTTTCTGTCTCACACCCCCATCCCTCGCTGATCCATCAAAGACGGAACCAGGACACACACTCGTGCATTATACATCACCATTTTCATTACGATTTCATCACACGCATATTTAATCTCGAGAGAAACATCATCTCTGAATTGCTTTTTACAGCATCATAATAACTCAGATGTGGGTAAGGGAATGGAATAATCCCATTTTTATAGACGTGACAACATGGGGTCATACACCACCACTTACTACATTTACATTTACATGTATGCATTTGGTAGACGCTTTTATCCAAAGTGACTTACATTGCATTGTCCTATACATTTTGTTTCTAGGTATGTGCAATCCCCTGAGATCGAACCCGCGACCTTGGCGTTGTTAACAACTTGCTCTTACCACTGAGCTACTCTGCTCCTTTGCTTTCCTAAAGAGTAGTAATATTTTAGATGTATACGGAACAAAAAACACCCAACATATTTCCATCTCACACTGGGCAGACACAAAGTTTACAAGGGATGAGGAGATGTGAAAGTCTCTATTGCGTCACTAATGTTCGGGCAGTGCCATTCTTAACGGGCTGCATGATTCACTCTTTTATTAAATGCAACCATTCCCTCGCCAATGGTCTGCTCATCTGGGCCGTCAGAGAATCATACGGTCATGCACACATCTTATTATATTTTTGTTAAGAATGGATAGCAAGATGTTTGACTTGACTTGAGGCCTGACAGAGTCATTCAAGAAAAGAAACCTAACTTCTTGACTAGTGGTCCTTGTCCAGTAAACATGCAGTGTGTTTCTTACATAAGTGGATCTAATAAGTTGAAAATTAGTGGAACTTCATTAGATTGTGTTAGATTTAAAGGGTGTAAAGCAAAGAACAGAGACATAGAAAGAGACAGAGATAAAGCTAGACAGAGGTGCTGTGGGAATATGGAGAACAACATTGAGGTGTTCGCAAAAACCTTAATTGAATGTTGAAAGAAAATGTAGGCTTGAGAAAAAGAATCTCTAGTGTCCTGCTGTCTTTATTGAAAAGCAGATCTTTACTTTTACTTAGAGGCCAGACTGTATAAAGATCCTCCATCCTTAATCTTTAAACGAGACTACCCAGAGGTTCTCATTGACACATGGAGCACATATCATTTGGAGACGCAGACATGAAACATCACGGTGAATGGGGTTCAGGTTTCAACAGCCCCAGTGATGAATTCACTCAAATGTGAGCTGATTTAGCGCAGAAAACATCAAATAAAGAACTTGCTGTTGGCTGAGCTGCAA
Organism: Barbatula barbatula; assembly: GCF_947034865.1. Lineage (NCBI taxonomy): Eukaryota > Metazoa > Chordata > Actinopteri > Cypriniformes > Nemacheilidae > Barbatula > Barbatula barbatula. The sequence goes on from NC_136767.1 coordinate 1,126,080, forward strand.
TGTGAGGAAAGCGAATATAATCATCTAGGAATTATGCTGTTGTGTTGGACATGACAGCATGGGGTGAGTCCAAATGGAGAAGCCATTGAAAGCCAAAATCAACAGTGCAATAATGTAGTCATGAACAGAAAATGTTATGTGAAGGCGGCATGTTTTCTCTCAGCAGTGTCTCGGAAAGCACATTTTATCCGATAAAGCTTTTGGAAGCGTCGTGTATTGTTTTTTTACAGAAAACCTGACTGCTTCCTCAACCAATTGTCTCACGCTACATTATTTCATAATTGTATTACATTAAAATGCATTTAATCATATGCTGGAATAAAGTTCACAATCAAAGATGGTCAATGAGATTAAAGATCTGCCGGGAAGACTGATGGAGGGTAGTACGGTATTGTAAGGTTATGGAGAGAGAGAGTGTTGATATATGAGTTTGCAAAATCTTGGGCGGTCAGCTGTAATAATTACTCTTATCTGAGATTTATTTCTTCTGATATGAAGTCGAATGCCTAAGAAAAATATTTAACTCCCTTTCTTTTAACACATTACACCAGTGGTTCTTATACAGACTCAAATCTGTACCAATGTACAAAAACAAATGTTTTGAACATCTAACAACCCAGTGCTGATTATTAAGAAAAATAAAGCAAATAACCTTCATGCTTCAATACCACTGCCATTTTTAACAGACCCTCCAACCCAAATAAGATGAAGATCCATAGTGCCTAATGTTTTCCAGCCATTGTTTTAGGCTACTGCTTCATTCTCTTAGTTCTCTGTCATATCTTCCTGTTATTCAGTTTTAATGAAGGAGATGGACACTGGGTAAAACATGTGGGTCCATATACAGAAGAGAGAGGCAGTGAGCCCTGCTGACATCCTGCACCCAGAGGAAAACACAATCATTGACTTTCCATGTGCGTCAGACGGGACCTGGACATTCTGAGAGCTCATGGTAGAGGAAGCTGAAATCTGTTTTGATCCTCTTGTGTAAAGATGCCAGTCAGAGTGACACAAATATTCAAGTTCTCAGCAAAAATGTCCAAACTCTAACAGCATAACATAGACCTGCAATAAGTGATTTACAAAATCTAAACCTATTCAATGCTGATGTAATCATATTTTATTTTATCTCCCTCAAATATTTTTTTAGAAATTGCAACCATGAGGACACAATTACATTTTGTGATTTGTTTTCGATAAAAAAGCAATTATACACATATTGTAAGCACATTGGTGGGCCATAACGTAAACCTACGCATATAATAGCTTTAAAAAATACGTTATTGTATACAGCTGTCTTCCTTTAGCATTATATGCATTCATCATTTGTCTCAAAAATAACAAGAAGGAACAACGTCATTTTTACTTCACTATTTGCTTTACTATAGTATGCGAAGTTGAATACAGAATAACTGTGTCTGCAGAATGTGCCATGGATTACATTTTCTTTAGTGTTTGACAATTTGCAAATAGCAACCAATGGTTCACTCCAGTCCTCCCCCCTCTCTTTCGAAGCACTACGGTGGCTGACACAGGACTAAGATGTCATCAAGTTTATGTTTTGTTTCGTCTCTGTAGAGCAGTTGTCCTTTTAGGGCTACAGTAGAAACAACGTGGGGAACTTCATGTAAGGTGACCCGCAGTTTATGTAGATAGAAATGGCTCATTTTAAGATAATAAAAAGATAACATTTCATGATGTAAGGTCTTTATTCAGCTCTAAACGTACATTTTATAATATGTATATTATTTTGCATTTCTGTCAATACATCCTCCAAAAATGACACGTTATACCTTTTATTCTCCAGGAAAGGTTTGCAGAATTAACATTGTCTTTTCTTCCTTTGGTTCTTGTTGGGAAAACTTCCAACATTCTGGTCTGATGTACTGCATAGCAATGTTCTGTGCAATCAACTGATGGACTGCTGTAATGATTTCTTCCCAAATGGATCACATTTCAAGCTGTCAGATGACATACAGTAATGAGTCCTTTGATTTCCGCTCGGACTGTAAAAAATTCTTCCTCTATTTACTGTAATGTATGACCTACCCCTCTGGATAACTCCCTGGTGTTTATAAAAACAATACTTAAAGTAAGTGACAATTCCAGGAACTGATCTCTTAGATGTACGGTTGAAATGACTCAACGTTCTTAAAACTAATTTTATAGCTAGTATTATCTGTTTCGACTAAACAATGTACTCATTTGCTTAGTGCGTGAGGACGTATATCCAACAACAGATTTTTAGTCTACACTGAAAACCACCGTACTTTATATAAAAAAGAAAAAGGTTCAAACATTCCGTATGATACCTTGTCATCTCAGTGATCTATCCAGTAATCTGTATTGGCCAATAAAAGCTATTTTTCGCACTATCGGCCAATAGTTAAAAAAAGCAGATGATCAGGGCCGATATATCCTGTCAATCGAAAGAGGACAGGAAAAGCAATGAATTTGAACTCAGTATATGGAAAATGTTGGGTTCTGTCTGTGCCGACCCCTCTCTCCACCCAATACTACAGTCCGGTCAAAATGAAGCTAAAATAAATAACTTAACATATATATTACAGACGACAATATTGGCCATTACTGTATATTACTTAGTTTACATTTTGTAATCTACTTGGAATAAATGTAAACGTGGGTGGAGTACATGGGGGCAGTAATTTGGCTTGATGTGTGTTGACATGCTTAAAACGTTCAATGTTATTTTAGATTAGGGCTGGGTATCAATTCTGATGTTCTGATTCGATTCACAAGCTCTCGATTCGATTCGAGTCAACGATTATTGGTTTTTATACAAATCCTGTAGATATTTCTAATAAAGACCAGTAAATATCAGATGAAATAAAAAAAATGAAATGAAGAGACCTGTATATTAAACTTTAAACACACTTGGGTATATTGAAACATAACAGACACATACTTTGATCAAACAGAACAGGTTATTTTACATTTAAGAAACTAAATTTAACTAAATTAGCTGTAAAGAGAGGCTGCGATCATATGAACCGCTGCCGATACGTAACATCCACCCGTAAAAGGTAAAGTAACATCCAATGGATAGTAGTAGCAATAACATTCACGTTCATCAATGTTCAGCGCTTGCGAAAATATGAAAGAAAAAAATTGATTCAAAGCTTTTGTCGAATCGATCGCATTAACAATAAACTTCACTTTTTTTTGCCCAGCCCTATTCTAGATATTAAAAACATACTAACAAATAATACAGTATCACTACGAAAAGCTGTTTCGTTGCAACGGTTTTCACTTAATCCACTTAGCTATTTGCAAGCAAATTACTTGTCAAATTATTTTGGGTGGTTCTCTTTAACAGAGTAGGCCAAAGGTAAAGCATCAAAGAGATTCTCACAGTGCTACTATTCTCAAATGTTTAATTGAGTTCAGGCTGAAAAACAGCAGCTAATAAAGGTGGAGAAGGAATTTAATCACAACTATTAGCCGTTTCTGAGAAATGTGTGCGGCTCTGTATGGCATTCATGGCCTGAAATCTACAGACCTGCTTACCCTTCTATCCAAAGTTGTATGAAATGATGTGTGGATATTGAGCAGACCTGCCTCGAAAAGGACATTTTATGCTCAACTTCCTTATTTTTGGTTGAAGCCCAAAATAAACCTGAGAGCTGGTTGTGGTAGAGACAAAAACAAGCCAGATATAGCTCTGGTTTCTTCGCTGACAGGCAAATCTGGTAAAAGACCAACTATGCGTTCACTAGAATTTATTACATTTCTAGCTCCAAACATCTCCACCGTCCTGAATCTGAATTCTGAAACATCTTCAGTAAGATCTTTATAAACAACTTAAATGAGATGATTTGACCAATTTTCCTGCTTATCTTTTTTTATCTGACAGCAAATGGACGACTCCAAGATCCTTCCAACAATGGCCAGAGAATGAGAGGGCAATAGCAACTAAGTGTTTACAATAGGGGTGTCATGCTTTATTCCGCAGAGCCAAGCACAAAATCTGATTGTGTTATTTGTCTGTTGACTGTGAAAACAGCTCTTTTGGCATTAGATCTTTAACACCACTCCTTCAATGCTTTTAGCTAGACTAATGATTTTTGTCTTGACAAGAAACTCAATGCAATGTTTATCTTCTAGACCAGTGTTTTATGACTGTTTCCTTAAGTTATCAGGATTGTTTTTGCAATCATAATGATTAATATTGTATAACTTCGTATGATCTGGCATCACACACATACACCCGTAGACAAACAGGACAGAGAAGTAATATAAACATGCCACTCCTGTGCAGACAAACGCTGGTGTGTACAACAATGTGTTTACTTCAGTGGATACAACTCCAAGAACTGTAGAAAATGTATCATAGACCTTATTATCTTCATCCATGCTGAACATATGCTTATGCTTACAGCTACTGTGCCCATGCAGTATACAAAAAGAAAGAACCCTCATTTATTTGCCACAGAGTCTGTAATCCTTCTAACTAAAACGCGTGTCATCATAGATGGTAGATGCATTACATCACATCTCTTGTATATTAGCTCTTGTACTGTTTACATCCGTCTGGGTGCAGTAATAAAGTGGCACATTTACCGTGAGAAAGAAAATTGGCTGATGGGAGAGAGAGAGGGCAGAGCTGTGCCCTTGAGCACAACAGCAGGTCACCGCCCTTTTACAGGTGAAGCTTTGCATAATCTTCCAACTTAATGACACTGCACATGAAGTACAATGCTACACAACATGGAGTGAATGCCTACAAAATTTTGAATACTCCATCTCAGTCACTGCTAAAGTTGCATGTAAAGATCTCTGGAGAAATAAACAATCAGTGAAAACTAGACTAACACAGGAGACTGTACATCTCCGTTTAGGGATGCAGCGATACCAGTATCGGTATCGAGCCAGATACTAAGCTCCTGTACTCGTACTCGTAAAAATGCACCGATCCCAAAGGCCGATAACTCATGTGACATAACTGTCTGAAATTTGCATTGAAAGTTTGTGACAAGCACAGTTGGACGGTTGGAGTTGTTTGTAATTATAAAACTATTTTATTTTTAATTGTCTAACTGTGTTGTGAAAAGGTACAGGTATCGGTGAGTACCAGAAAAAAATATCGGTACTTGTACTCGGTCTTTAAAAAACGGTATCGGTGCATCCCTTCCGCAATTTAGGGTATATTTGTACAATTTTGCTTTGAATGCTCTTTAGGGTTCACACTAAGAATAATTCAGTGGCTAAGTCATTATCACAAAAATATAATAATGGTAAGTTAATATAATAAGTTATATTCAGTGGGATATATTTTCAGTGGGACATTAAAAATGAAACTAGTTTCTAGCATTTCATGATATTTTAATATACACTTATATTTTAATATAATTAAAACATATTTGAATATACACTTAATATTTTGGTGAATTCTAATGGAAATATTTGAGTTACTCAGACTTACTTATTTTTTTACTTACTTGATCAAAACAGTATATTTGATTGATTTCACAGCTTTGAAATGTACTCAATTATTTTGAGTGTAAAACGTTTCACCGTAAAAACACAGTTTAACTTTTTAGAGTGTTCGAGTAATGCCGGGGTCACACTTGACTTTTCGTTCCATTCAGACGCACCGTCCGAAGATATTTTGCCAGGTAGCAAAGTTCAAGTTGGGTGAACTCTGACATGCGAATACATGCAAAGGTTTTAATACACCATTAATAAGATTTACATTTGAATAAAAGCGAAGATGTCGTTGGACATCAATTTTGGTCAATACGGTCTGTCTACAGGGTAAAAGGTCACTAAATAAGCTGTCCACAGAAAATTTTCTCAAGAAAGACTTTTGAATCATTCAATCATTCATTGAACCTGTTTGTGTATACAGTATACAAATATGTTTACCACCACACACAGCTAAACCATCAATATAGCAGTTTTCTTTTGTAGTGGACAGAGACATTCAACATATCCAGACTTAAATTCTTCCTGTTGTTATCCAAAACAACTACTATCGCTGACAAGTAGAAACTGCATACACAAACTATCTGATGAGCTGGACACAGAGGAGCTAACAAAACAAACAAGAGCTGTTGTTCCAATGACCGGCACTGTTATTGCTGTGTTGCTTTTACCAAAGGTTCACACAATACAATCACAACAACACTCATCCTTTCCCGTCTCAACAAAGCATTTGGCATTTAAGGTCAGTATTACACAAACCAGAAAACATTTGGGCAATCTAAACCCAGTCACTTGGACCTTTCTTCAATTCTTTTTTGAGCATGAAATTGCTTCTTTTTCTTCTGTCTCTCACAATCTTTCGGTCTCACCCTGCTGGTGCTTTTCATTTCTAAAATGCCCTATAAATAGACTCAATTTTGAATGTGTATGTCATCAGAATGGCTGCAGAGCACAGGGGCAACTTCGTTCTCCAATAGACTAACAGAAAAACAGCACATCGCTTTGCTGGAAACTGCCCTGCCAATAAACATCCTTTCCCCCTACAGATAAAGCGTATCAAGTTTAAAAGATATAGCTGCCTTGTGTCCACGACACAAAACAACTTTTGACTTCCTTTCTTGCTATATCTCAGCTGTAGCAGGAGGCATGCGTGGAGAGATAAAATGAGCTTCCCTTTCCAACGCACCACCCCATTCTCACATCATGAATCGCTTTCTAAAAACCAATTCTGACTCAGAGATCCGTGCAACCTTAACTAACCTTAACAGAGATCTCTTCTATCTCACTGAGTTCAGCAGGTGTTGGGAGGCGTATTTTACAAACACAGTCCTGTCTTTGATGTCTTTGATAAGACAAGGACAAGAAATTAAAGACATTACCACATGGACCACATTACCATGTTACAGTTTTGGCCGCAGAGCATAAACGCAAACATCTGTTGTCCGAAGCAGACTTAATCATCAGAACAAGTATAATTAAGTACGAAAAAATATAAAATTGCTAGACAATAAACTTTCCCTCTCCCTGAAAGGTCATCCTTCACTGATTCCTATTACTGTTGCATTATGGGTAGTTCATCTGACATTAAAGACCGATCTGAAATCACGATTAAAACAAAGCAATTAATCAGCTAATGCTCATAAGTTATCTAGACTTAGAACTGTTAACAAAACCTATAAAGGGCTAAAAACAAATAGGTTCTTGCAGAAATCTGTTGAGTTTATGGCCCTTTACAGTCCAGCATACAGAAAAGAATGAAATATAGGAATGAAATCAAATCACAGTTTCATATATTGAACTTCTAACATGATGCGTTCACATACAGTAGGGTACAAAAATGAATTAATCTAATTCCTGGCTCCTCATGATCTGGTATCTGTATCTAATGGTCTTGGACTCCATCCAACAAGCCAAAGTAATTTTTTGCATCCGAGCCTTTTACATTATAAAGGAATCCTCACATTTTCCGCCTGCATAAAGTTACGGCTTTATCACGATATAAGTTTCCTTGCGGATTTAGCCAGAATCCAATGAACCTTGATAAGTCGGGATAGAGGAAGGAAATGTAAGCTTCAAAAGGAAAATCTTCATGTGAACCATTAGAGCATTGCAACATATTCCTAAAACAATTTTTTACTGATGCCAAAAGGTGTCAAGCTGTAAAGATAGATAAAGTCTGTGTGTGTGTTTAGCATAAACCCTACTGTTTCATCTCAAAGACACACACACACACACACACACACACACACACAGACTGTGTTTTCTTTCATAGATAAGATTCCTGCAGTGGTAAACTGGCAGCCGGCCACAGTCTCTGCCAGACACAAACACACACACACACTAAAGGAAGTTCTGTTTCCAGAAAACTCAGTAGGAAGCTCACGATTCGATCTCCCGGACAGGTGAAAATTACAATATTGCTTCTATTGAACTGAATGTCAACTGTCACTGGCTTCCATAAACCAGTCAAGAACACAAGTGATATTGAGAAATTGATATATATAAAACTGAATCTAGTGATAAGATAAACTGTTTCCCACGTTGCAGCCCACTTTGAAATGCAAAAATATGAGAACATTAATCCCCTGCGGTGGATTGCGTTTTAAAACGCAATCATTAAACACATATGGCCCAGATACTCTCTCTCCCACAGAGTGAGTTTCATCGAGTGTTTCTCAGCACATTTTTATGCAAAGTGTACCACATAACTAGATTATAACATTTTCTCAAGGAAAGTGAGTGGTCTCATTGTTGTGCCGGTGGGGTGTTGTGAGTGGATGTCAGAGCACGGCTTATACGCAGCCTTTTAGGGTATTCTGGATGGTTGCTAGGGTGTTGCTAGATGATTGCACTACAACCCATCTCCTCTAATTGATGTCTCACCTTCAATGTGAGTCTATGTGTCCTCCAGAAATTTCATGAGATTTTATGCATGTCTGTAGCACAAGCGTCTGGGGTGAGTTATGCACCGGGTATAAGGTATAACAGTAATACTAATGTTTGCTTTAGGACCATAGGTCACAGAGTGTGCTGGCTATTTCCGGCTCTGACTCAGAGTAGGACTCCGTCTTGACAGTATGTACACACACAGCGATGATGAAGAGCAATGGGATGTAGATAAGAGCTTCATTTATCATCCAACACTCATACAGCTGCACAGTCACACCGGCCAAAAACACAGTCAATGACATAAAAACGGAGGGTCAGCAAAGACACAGATACAGAGACTGAAAACGACACAGAATACCCTAATAGAACAGTGCGTGCTAGTAGAATATGTTTGATCGACCAAGGACATTAAGGACTGCTTAAGCTAGTTTAGACCCACTGGTCTGGGGGTCTAACAAACATAAAAAAAACATGTAACCTGTTATGTTGGCTGCTTCACAGACAGGTTGACAGAGAGAACAAACAAAAATGTGAGAAATCGTTAATTCATTTTGTGTATTAGAAATATGTATAAAAAAAAAACGAGCCCAAACACACACGCATCAATGATAAAGAATACATCCACAGCAAGGTGACACATTAGTCAGACCTGTGTCCGCCTCCTCCACCCGGGTTTCTTGGTTCCCCATGTCTGTTCTACACGCTGCTCCACAGAAGACACGCTAATCCATCAGAGTAGAGCTCTGCCGACCTTAGCCAGACACACCTGACAGATCACACAGTCCAAATTCACTGCCGATGCGTAGAAGACAAAGACAATGTGACAGTCCTGTTTTTCCTCTCTAGCTATGAATCAGCAGCTGGACAACATTCCTGCTGTCCCAGGCAAACACTAGTCGCTGTGTAACTCTCTCTCCCTCTCATTCACTTGTTCCCTCTCTCTCTTTCTCTCTCTCTCAGCGTGAGGGAACAGCTGCAGCACAGTATAGACAGTCTGCTTTGATCAGAAATACATAGGGGGCATGGCTTCTCTCCGTCACATCTATCTGCTCCTCCTCCATGAGCTCAAACATGCAAATTAGTTGAAGTAACTCTCTCCTTAATGTTTTTATTCCACCCTCTCTCCTCTATATGGCATTGTAGTAGGTGGTAGGAGAGTACAAAGAGAAGAATGTGTTGGACAGATGAAAAAAAGTGTTCAATCATCTGCATCAACATTTGAACATCTCTGACCTCATTTATCTGCCCTGCAGTGAAGGATGCTGGGTTTGAAAGACAGTCACACTGGAAATGACTTTTATCGTGTCTTCACACAGAAACACACAGGTATCCCATCTCGTGTTTTGTGATGGATTGATGCTTTACTACACTATGGGATATTGCAGCACCCTAGTTAGACTTGTTTTCGTTTTTCCAGAAGGAGGTATGAACCTCGCTCATTCCAAAGTCATTTAAAATACATGTTTGTTAAATATTAATGTTAGAGAAAAAAGTATGTCCTCTTAGCCTGAATCTGTTCTTGCTTGGCTTGACAGTTCAAACACACATTCTTTGTTGCTTCTCCTCTCTTTTCTCTTTTGCACTTTCACTTTCTCGATCTTAAAATATCTCTCTTACTGAATATATGTATAGTGTATAATATATTGTATAGTGTATAATGTATAGTGTATATTATGTGGCTTTATGCAGTATCTAAAGGGATAGAGACATGTTGTTCAATCGAGTGTCATTTAAAGAACATGGGTTATACAAATATTCTTTCAAATTTGCCTTTTGTTGTTCTTTCTCCTTTTCTAAATTTGTTGGAGGAGTTATATCAATTCTCTCCACCCTTGATAAATAATCACAGCTCTATTCTGCCCTCCTGCAGCTCTATCACATCACAAACAAAGTCAGAAGAAAGCTTGTGTAAACTCGGCTGAGCTGATCTGTGTTCTCCCGGACCTCTAACAGCATCAGCTCAATAACCTTACATCAGCACACAAGTTATTACTTACATGATGACTTATTACAGCTCTTCAATAAAGGAAGTGTTGTGTTTTTGTTAAGTCACCAGAAGGTTCTTGGCATTTCCAAAAATATAAAAAAGAAAGTGTTTATCGACCACTCTTGTGTTAGTTAGTTTTTTGCAAAGGTGCAAAATATACATTTAGCAACGAAATTCAGTAGTAGTAGAAATGTGATACTGGCTTTAGAAGTATGCAGGCTAATGTTCAAGGTGTGTATTTGTAATTCTCTGCCGTCCCTTCTGTCATGTGTGTCACCGCACAAAACCCATTAAGATCAAGTCATTCCTGTGAATCGCAGGTAACTTCAATTAGTCATTCTGTGTGGGTGAAAACAATTATACATACAAGTTTGAAAACATGCGAGAACCTGTTTAACTGACAGCTTTCATCCTTATTTTACCTTCGCATTGTTCTTATCCTTTCACTCGTCAAATATGACAGAACGGTGAAAGCAAAGCCATAAGCAGAAGAAAATGATCTAAACGCTGTTATGTATAGGAATAATATCAGCATTCACCTTTAAAGGCAATCCATATGGCTACCAATTTGGAGTAAAAGGCAAAAGCCCTAGATGAATTTTAGCTTAATAGACAACACAAGCAGATGACAAAACTGATGAAGCCAGTAAGACTAAATATGACAAATCATTTCAAGTTTAACACTGACATTAAGTGTTATGGCTGTAATGTCAACACAAGGTTCATATATGCAGAGGTTGTGTATACCTAGCTACTGTGAGCACTATCATACTGTCAAACTCCTGTTTATGTTTATTTTCTATTATTAAATGGGAAATTCATTTATATTTGTAAAATTTTTATGTGGAGTCCATGTGAATTTTGTAATACTATGTCATTATTATTATTGACAGAACCATAAATGTCATGGCTGAGGCCACGGAAACACATTTATGTGTATCATACATACTGACACAAGCAAAAGACACGGTAAAAAAAGAAGCTGTGGTTCTGGTTGCGCAGGAGCTTAAAATTCCAGTTCTTTATTGCTTCTGCTTTTATGGCCAGTGAGAGTAAGCGTGATAATGATATTACAGCATTAGAGTGAAAAGTGACATGTTGACTTAATTATCTCATCAGACGGGACTAATATTAGCATAATGTTACCTAAGAGCACAACACCAGAGGAAAGGATATTGTCATTAATCTTAATGACTCACAATAAATGCATAAATATCTCATCCACGATAATATACCATTTTGTAAATACAAAACTAATCCAACACAAATATTTGATTCTATTATAATATATAGAGTAAATAGGACGAATAGGAAAATAGTTTTTGAAGGAAAATGTTTAGGAACAGGCAAAGTAGCAACATCATGTGGCATTAATGCTATTTAAATGTGTAGTATCTGTAGTAAAATCAACAATGATTAAACCATTGTTTGAGACCTCTTTTGTTTATAGTTAAAACACTCAAAAAATGAAGAGAATTAAATGAAATACAAAGAATTCTGCTACACCCCAATTCTGGTATTTAACCGTATTGGCAAACCCACAGAGGTCATGCGGCCACACTGCATTCCTGTTTAACACCCTAATCATTGATGTCTGTTCAGGTTTTTCATGCTGCAGAATAGAACACTTATGAAAAAACAACGTTGTATTGGCATGTCTGCACACACACGAGCGCCGTTGTTAACTGGTTTTCTTTGTATGTCAGAGCCACACGCAGTACAAAATTACTTCCTGAGTCCATCTATTTAACTTTTCCTTCAATGACCTAAAACTGAACCCTCTGTTTCCATGTACAATGAAGAGCAGGGATACATACAGAACCTACACAGAGACAAGCCTTCATATCTCAAAAGATAATAAAGTCAATATAATTCGGAGCAATCCAGACATTTCTGTTTCCATCATCTAATACCGGAAGCTAACTCATGTTTTCCGAATCATCTCATAAAAAGCTGGATTTGCAAACGGAACACAAATCCTTTTCTCTTATTCTTAAGGGAAACTTAAAACACAGGGTGTGATCTGTTAAACAAACATAGAAACTAAAGATTGAATTGCCATCATGTGCATGTGCAATTGACAAATAAACCCGGACATGTGTCCTTTGGTGTGACAGCAAGAAATTTGAGAAAAGAAACTAAAAGAGATTGAGATAAATCTCTCTATAAAATTCTATAACCGTTTGTTTTCTCCATTTTTGCCGTCGCATCATAGGACACATGGTACGGTTTCATTGTCAACTACCCGCATACTGTACATTTAAAGCCTGCCAATAAGCCAACAGATGCACATTGCACACAGATGAGCATACCACATAAAGAAGAGGATATGAGGTATGAGAAGTCTCCTGTTGCCCTCTAGTGGCCAACAGCTGAACTCAATTGCTGCTTAGTGTTGGTCATATGATTTGTAAAATATTGTTATGTGAAAAACTAATTCTGTGATATACTTCAATAGCTCACATGAAATTCTCCAATAAGTTCTGATACACAATTTTAACATAAGATTTAGAAAATTCGAACTGATCTCAACCAAAACAAGAAGCTAAAGATATCTTTAACCGTCATGATATGTTTTGTACTGGAAAGTGTATTTACTGTATTTAGCTATATATTTAATGTAACTATGCACAAAAAATATCTTGACATTTAAAAGACAGGTGAGAGGTGTGTGTCCTACTTGTATGTGTAAAACTCCTACTTGAAGCACTACGTGGTCTGTTGTCTGTTAGTTCAGAGATGGCTCCTGTGGTGATGGTTTTCTTCATGCGAGAGCCTGCAGCCACTGACCCCAGAACAGGCTTAGCCAAAGCATCATCACTGTTTGCCCTCTTTATCTACACACAATAACATAAGGTAAAGTTTAATAGCTGTGAACTATTGACAACACCTGTTATCAAAACACAATACCTATACAGATAATATACGGCAGTGCCTTTTCCAAAGGTTTTAACATATTTGCAATGACCTGGTTTTGGGGAATATTAATAGAGGTATATAATACAGCGATTTAGATTTAATATTGTATTTGACATTTATGTGCACTTTTCTTTTACCTACTACACAAAAAATCCTTGTAACACTTAACGATAAGGTGCTATTTGTTAACGGTAGTAAATGCATTAGCTAACATTAGTTACGATTTAGATTTTCAGTTTATATGAATCCCTGTTAAAGTTAGTTTATGTCAATGTTAATTCATGGTCATTTACAGTTACAACCTTTGAATTTAATGTATTTCGTAAATGCTAAAAGACTAACATGAATAAATGCTGTATTAGTGTTGTTCATTGCTTGTTCATATATGCAGTGTCCGAAATTAACTTAACCATGGCGAGCAAGGAATAACTTCACTGTTGGCGGTAGGTCTTCTTGCTTGCTGTCTGGAGAGGGGGTGTAGCCTAAAACTGAGCCTAAAGCTGATTGGCTGCCCCACGTGAGTACTGTCCAATGGCATTTTCTTACTCAATTAACAATTGAATAAAGAAAAGCATTTGGCAAAACAACAAAGAAAAGCATTTGGCAAATGCTTTTTAAAAAGCGATTTAAAATGTGCATTTAAAATAATTTATTAATGAACTTTTTACAGTTTTATTTTTTACGTTTTAAAGCATAAATGAATAAACAGTTTTAAATGTACTACATTTGAAAACACAAATTAAATAAACCTTTTTTAATATGTCTTGTAATTTCTCAATATAAAAATGATTTATTTGTTTACATTTTTATGTTTTAATTATTTAATTGATCAAATGATATGTCATTTTATTTCAAATCGACACTCCCGATCCTCCATACCGGGGAACTGTAGTGTGGATGAGAATTAGCCTATGGTTAAATCCAGAACAATGCATCAACTGGAAAAAATGTATATAAATAATTGTATATGGTCCCTTCTCATATAATATAAAATATTTGTTCAAACTAGACAATACTGCATGTAGTAATATCTCATTCACTACTTTTGTTTCAATGCACCTCATCCTGTGTCAGCATCTTTCAGTCATTCAGTCTCTCTCTCTATACTTTCTGTCATATTATATATTTTGCAGTCTCTTTTTCACTCCTATAATTCTCTATAATCATCCGTTTATATTATTCTCCTCCCTTTATATTTTTGACTGAGCTCACCTTGCTGAGTCGCAGGTCAGAGGCGATGGTGCTGGAGGACCTGGAGGTCCTCATCCCGATGTTGCTGGAGTACGAGCTGTTGGAAGAGAGCTTCATCCGCTCTGGGGCTCCTGGTCTGGGCAGTGCCGCCTTGGTGGCACCCCCTTTCAACATGGCTTTCTGAGTTTTGGACTCGGCTACTTGGTCTGTGGGCAAAGATGAAGCAGAGTTAGATCATTGTGTTTAGATTAGCATAGGAATTATTTCGATTCTACGTTGAAGAAAATAATTATGTGCTAAAAGTTCTAAATGTAAAATCAAGAAAAACAAGTCTGCAGATTCCATACAGGCCTGGTTACAGTCAGAGAGTATTAATGCACACAGACTCGAGAGTGACTCGCATTTAATGCATGACATATTAGAGACCAAAGCAGAGGTAATGTGAGAGGAATAGACAGGTGGCCATTGACTGAAAGAGGAATAAGTGCTCTTGAAAACAGACAGAAGAAGAGGGTGAGGGAGTTAATGTGTTCTGCAGTGACCCGTGGGTTACCCTTGCGGTTTGGTTTCATTGATTTGCATGATGGTGGGGTGTAAGTGTATACAGGCACAACCATTAACAGTGTCTCAAGAGATGTGGAATGCTAAGAATATAAAAAGTAAAAAGAAAAGAAAAATAATTCAGTGATGTGATGTGAAGAAGTTGTGATCATGTGGCAATACAACAGTGAGACCAAAATACAGCAACAATTTACCTATGTAATCATCACTGTATATGAATGAATTCAACTGAAAACTGAAGGCATAGCAAAATGCTAAACACAAATGGATATTCAGCCATTCCCTTTATACCACATATAAGAACAAACCTCCGGGCAATTATTAAATGAGAAAGTTTAAAAGCTTGTAAAACAACAAACTTCGTGCTGTTAGTGAGAAGGCATGGTGGGATTTATAAGAAGAGGAAGCCTGTGAATACTTATCTGTTTCTAGCACAGTGTGCAGACTGTTGAAAGGAACAGTCATTAAAGAGAGGGACCCAAAGTGTCCCTTCTTACAATCATACCGCAATTAACAAATATATAGGGTTAAAGCACACAACAATACTGTAATATATATTTATGAGCTCATGTTTAAAGATGATGTAAAACATCACTAAGAAAAGTTGTTATGAAACGGATTGTCATGTTCGGAAAGACCTTCCGAAACCTATACGAACACTACAGGAGTTTTTCGAGCACAGAAATACTTCATCATACATCCAACTTGTTTTTTGACAAGTTGACCATGTTAAGGATGAGAAGTCTGAGCATGTTTAACAGTGTAAAGAAGTAGGAATGCATGAAATCATGTTACCTCATCTTTAAAACATTTATATATTTTTGATATATTTAAATGCTATGTAAAACTGCTAATTGTGTGAACTATGGTGCAAGTTATCCTAGTTAAACATCTCCAAAAAAACATACAAACCCCTTTAACAAATGTTTTTGCAACTGTTACTAATCAGATCAATGTTGTAGTTGCATTAGTTACGATCTTTATACTTTAATCTATTTGTATCACAATCAAAATCTCTTCACTACAACAAACACATCAGCAGTTTCCGTTTGCTGCACAAGAGAGTTTAGCATGCTTCGCTCTAACAGTCCGCAGAAAGACTGTCACACTTTCACAAACATCTATAAGATAACCTTTAGTCTATATGGAAACAGGTCAGATGTTAGTTCTAAATGTTACACTGCTTCGCAATTATACAAAAACAACATTCATTTTTATTTGAGGATAAAATAACGTTTTCTACATGTCCTATGTAAAACCTTAAATAAAAGAAATATACCGTGTATTTTTCATGGCATCCCACATTCAAAAAAGTTAAACTGAAAAGCTCGGTATGCCAAAAAATAGAATGCTGCAGCCTCAGCATTTGCTGCATTGCTATATCGGGATATCGATCACCGTGGCATCTTGATCTAGACCACCTGAGAATTATCATGTATCATGCATCTGTGTTTTTTCATTTTTGTTTAATTGCATAACATGTAAAGACACCTACCATGTAGTTTGTTCTTGACCAAAATAAATAAGCCTGGCTTCTCCACTAGACTGTTTTCTTCAAATGGTACATGACTGATGCACAAAGGATTGTATATTGCAAAAATACACAGGCCATATGTATACAGTATAAAGGGATTATCGATTAATCGTTAATCATCGATTCAATGTTGATTTTTTTTCTTATATAATTATGCAAGCACTGAACATTTATAATGTAAATGCTATTGCTCTTACTATCCATTAGATGTCACTGTCGTTCATTCATTGCTTAATGAACATGGCGTGTGTCGTCGAATTTAACATCACCTTCACATAAAGACAGCGGTTAATATGATTGACTTGAATCGAGAATCGAATAGAGAGCTTGTGAATGGGGATCGAATCATCTGAATCGATACCCAGCACTACATGCTATAGACTCGCTCCCCACTATATTCACAGCCATCATCAATGAATGGCATCTATGTAATAAGATAGAGCTAGAGGAACTAAATCAAGTAAAGTCACATGATCATATTCAGGTCAGGTCAACTTGACACGTGACATTAAAATGTGCAACGCTTCAGGCAGAAGATGTGAGACACTGGCCAAAGACGCCAGGCTACATGTGTCCACGTGGTGAGTCAAAAACAGTGTTTTTAAAACCACAAATGAATTCCTCCTCCTTACAATGTGAGGATGATGCAGTGTTACCCACTTCCTGTAACTGGAAGAGAGAGAGGAAACTCAAAATGACTCAAGAGTTCTCTGTTTCATGTGGTAGGGACGTATATGACTTCAACCACAATTTCAAACATTTTAAAGACTTAAAGTCTAAAGATTTGAAAATTCTTCTGAAGAATTTTAAAGTTTTTGTATTGCTCACTGCCTATTTTAAAATAAAATGACATGCTATTTCCACAAAATGTTTCCAGAAAAAATACAAATACAAATACACTCTGCTTAAACATTTCATTTGAAAATAGATTCATAATGAGGGTGAGGAAGAATAAATCCACATAAAACCACAGTCTCTGTACTGTTTCATAACTCGGTTGGCAGGTTCTTGCCCATGGACTAATCATATTTACGTAGTAGGCCAAAGAGGATGTAGAAGCTAAATATCAAGCGGCTTCATCACATCCTCTTAACATTTTTCGGCCGCAGCTCGAGTCTTAAAATAATAAGAGTATTTCAACAGAAGGGGACGTAAAAAAGTGAAACAAAATGCCCAGTTTATAGTTCTCGAAAATCAATGCGGATATGAAACTAAGGACAAACAACTTGGGGAATGAAATGTCCTTAAAATGAAGACTGTCAGCAGCACATGTAACTAGTCTCCATTCACTCAAATTATCACCACACAAATACATATTTCTTGCTGTTATGGCACCAGTACCATAGCTACTTGTGATTTTGGGAAAGGTGAATGGTGAATCACAAAATTAAGGTAAATGAGAAGGAAAACTAAAATGAAGAGTAAACTATCAGATACAACAAAGACGTCAAGAATTCTTCTCCCTAAATCCATTGGTTTACAGTCAGCTACAGCAGAGCCCCACTGGAGCAGCATTTACTTACAATCTTCTTTTACAGTATGTTCACTAAAGTATAAAATCATTCCCAGAGTCCCAGCTTCATCACCGTAATCTGCTTTAAATGAATTTTCTAAGAGTCCATTGTTGGTCCTTGTGTGTGCGTGGCTGCTGTCTCTGTAGATTTTCTATGGGACTAGCGGCACCAAATGAGATTGCAACCTGTTCGATTGACCGGGTTGACAATGGCTCAATAAAGGTGAGGTCACAAAATCGCCGTTTTGGGAGCCTGAAAATGCTATTTTTTAAACCTGGTCCCAGAGTGGATAAATCTGAAAATGGCACTCGTTTTTTATGTGTACAGCCGATCCGTATTTTCTGAAACGATAATGTCATCATCACCCCAGCGCGCAGTTTATGCACATGCTCCAAATCTTCTCCTTTTTAAGTGCAGCTCTCCACTGGCTTTGTGTGGATGTGGCCAAAATGTGTACGATTCTTCAGGAACAGTGCTGGGATCCACTGCTACAAATCACCATCGTTGGCTACTAGTATCAACTTCCTTGCAGACGATCAATAATTCACAGTCACTTTTGAGTCATGTTCAAAATTGGCCCATAATGTAATATTACAATTTACTCCATATCAGTGTTAAACTATTTACAGAGCATGAGTTCATAAACCACTCCTTATCACTCATTTACAGGCAGCACAAATAAGTCTGTTACCAGATTTAAGAAAACAAATTAAAGAGGTACAGTATACCGAAAAAAAGGTCTGGGAACTGTAGCAAAATGGTTGTTATTGGAAACGCCTGGCTTCAAGTCTGAACAACATGTTATGCTGGGTTATTACTCGCGAGTTTGCATCTATACACGTTGCAATTAACTATGTAATATATATATATCAGAGTAAAAGTTCAAGTGTCTGGAATCTTTGAATGTGTCAGGAGAAAAGGTGCCATTACACAAACCCTTTAAACTTTGCATTCATTTTTCCGTTTTGCTTTTTGTAGTTGAATAATCATAAGTCATCACTGACGCAAAGAGAGATCTATGACAGAACCATAGAAATAAGGACTCTATTAAAGACACTCTTTGTGTTGTGTGTGTGTGGGAGTCGGTCAAAGTTAGAGAGCCAGCAGTTTGCTGTCATCAGTGAGATGGAAGCTGAGTGACCACAGCCCAGACTTTTGAATCTTCGTAAATGAGCGAGACCTTTCAAGAGGCCTTTATGAGATGCCAAATCCTGTTTTACACCCAATTATAAACATGATTAAGGCCAGATCCTGCATGCCTGCAACCCAGGAGCACGTGAGGAACCAAGCATATAAATGGGGTCCGACTGGGTTTTGCCCAATAAAAACAAATAAAATTGTGCTCGGTTTGTCTTACTTTAAGAGTCATGCTTGTGAAATCGAAATATTAATCATTACTTACTTTTGTAGGGTTCCTTTACACAGACTAGTTTTAGCAGTCGGCTCATTCCTTTGCTGTGAACAATCATTGTTAATAGAAGCAGAGAGGAGTCACTCTCTAAAGCAGCAGAACATAGTTATACAGTGCTAATAATGCAGAGGAGTGGGTAAGGAGTACTGCCAAGTGTCTGTAATATCACCACCTGTTCTGTGTTGGGAGAGAGTGAAACAGAGACGGAAAAGGAGTTTGTGGACTGCAGCTTACAGAATTGCTGGTTTCAATATCTACAGGAAGCACTGACAGACTGACAGGAAGAAAGCAATATAAAATGACGATTTTATCTAGGTCGGGTCTGCTAGGTGGTAAGAGATATCTAAACTAAGAATCATACCATATTTACATGTCTAACTGATAATCGAAATTCATACATTTTAACTGTGATCAAGGCATGAGTAGCAACATTTAATGGTTCTATTATTAAAACATCATCAAAGTAATTCTTTTTGATAATTGTCCTCTATTTATTACAGATTCTGCACAGCTACAATGTCAAAGACAAATAAATCAACAGTAGACCAGGACAATCCTAGAGTAAACACTATGATCCGCCTGCATTTATTTTCTCTTCACCAATGAAGAGTGAGGCCAACACCTACGTATTGAAAAAGAATAGCTTCCTTTTTAATATTAACACGTAAGAATTCATAACAAGAACAAGAGGTCATGTGTAGCATGGTCATCTATTCACATCTTTCAGATGGCCATGGGCAAGAAGGCACCTACGCAAAAGACAGAAAAGAGAATCTCATTATGTTCTACTGCAAGGACATGGCTACTCCATGATGTTGAAACACAAACTTATTCTGGCAGAATCCCAATTCACACATTTACAGTTCTAAATAGTAAGCAGGAGTGCGTCCCAGATGTTTGTTGAAACAAATTTACCAAAGATTCCCAGAAAGTATACTAAAACGATGAGATGTTTCTGATGGTTCGCCAGACTATTGCATTGGTACAAAAATGTGAAATTCAGGTACATGCAAAAAATGCAAGTATTAGGTGAGTAAAAATATTAAAGTTTTTGACATTAGAGGTTTTTCAAAGTGCTTTTCGGTATACACAAAAGTTGGGGTGGGAATCAGCAGGCATAAATTATTTTAATATCTGCCTGAAGATGCACAATTATTTGGGTAATCAAAGGCTAAGAATCGATCGGATGAAGGTATCTTGGGAGCCAGGTGATTTTTCAGCTTTCGGTTACCCGTTACTTCTCTGTTGGACACATCCACTTCCCCAGTTTAAGATAAACTGAGCTCCCATAACGTCACATATAACCCTTAACCCGCACAGTGAAGTCAGCATGAGATTTAAACATCTTAGTTTCACTGCTTTAATTCTGCTGATTCGACAAAACCACAAGACATGCACTGCAAGCCTGAACAACATCACATCTAAACAAGAGTTTCGGTAGTCCTTTTATTTAGACCCACCTTTAGTATTTCATCACCAAAGATGGACAGCGTTGGTTTCTTTTGGCTTATGTTTCATTTCACATTATGCTTCTGCTCATGTTAGCAGATAAGTTAACGTTGCATATAAAAACGTTTGCCTCTGCCTTTGCATGCCGTGTCGAGTTAGCATATACTGTATATTCTCCTCTGTTATGTCGGCCTATGGTGCACATTCACGAGAGCTCTTCGACGCATGCGCATTCGATGGGGCAGATGCCAGCATTCTGACTGACAACCCAGAAGAGCAATTCTGTTTTCAAGAAGACGCGTACACTGTATATAAGCTGATCTTTGCAAAATTTCTGATGATTTCGTTATTGACCCAACCGCACAAATGGCATGCGTTGAAGTGCTCTTGTGAACCATAGACTGACATGACAGAGGAGAATATTACACCCCGTGTATCGTCACTGGTCCCACGATTCGTTTACGATTACTATGTCAACGATTCGATTCGATATCCCGATGCATCACGATGTGCTGCATCATTAATTTTAAATATACTTTAACACTCAAGAGTCAAGATTCAGGATTTTGGTCACATACACTTTGTAAACATGCAGTGAAATCTCTTCATTGTAACCTAAATATCTTTATATGCGCTTCGAAGATGCCGGGAGGTCTCAAAACATGTTTACCGTCATGTGGGTGATATTTGATTTTGGGATTATCTTATCGTTTAATCGGATAAAACGTTTAGATCTTTGGCTTATAACTAAATCAGAGATGGGGAAAGTAAAAACGAGTTGTTTCAGGTGTATCATATTAGAAGCAGCTGACATTAGTCTCTCCCACACGTGGGAGGGAGGGGGCTGTTGGCCAAGGAAATCTGGTTTTTCTTGTGGCCTGAAAAGTGAGATATCTGTCATTCAAATGTAGCGAAGTACAGTAAAAAGTATCCAGAAAAAATGATACTTGACTATAGTACAGCTACTCAAAAGGGTCCTTAGGTACAGTACTCAAGTAAACTTTGTTACTTCCCACCTCTGAACTAAATATTCCGCCAAATCAGAGTTTTACTAATATAATATTAAATTTTGTCATTTAAAACACCTCTCCTCTTTAAACTTTAAAACGTATGCATGCAAAACACGCCTGGCTATAAAACTGCACACCTCACGCTGCACGAAGAGACACGTTTCACTTTAGAACTGCGTAACTTGTCCGCCAGGAGAGACACATGCATGGAGAGACATCTCTGACTTTAAAACTGCGAAGCGAATGCTGCACGGAGAGACACGTCTAAAATGGTCATTTTAAAAGGGACGTATTAGTTTTAAACTACGCACCTCACGCTGACATCACAGACCAACTAATCGATAAGGAAATTCGGTGACAACTATTGTCATTATCGATTATTATCGATTTTATCGACTAGTTGTTGCAGCCCTAGAAGTTACGTTACATCTGCATCATAAAAACACGGTACGGCCAAATCAAATAAGTACCTACGTCTTTCTTTCAAGGCTGTAACTTTAGAATCAGTGCATTCTCGGTCTCCCTTCCGACAGGTTCACAGTAAGCATGAAAGGAGTTGTGTGTAAATAAAGTGCATTCTTTGAACTTCTGTTCAAATTTGTAAGAGCTATGAAGAGCAAATTTGACAGGCAAATTAGATAAGATTAGATGCAACTTTATTGTCGTTACACATATACAGTGTAACAAAATGTAGTTTTGACACCACACTGCTTCTGCATTGTAAAGTCTGAAAAACTATCGTACCTGTTTAAAATCAATGAAACATGATGGTGCACCCCAAACATGTTGCCCCAAAAATAATGCAGATGCATTGCATTTTGCTCTCCCGAGTCTGATATGATGCTCTGCACATAAAACTTGTAAATTTTTGTGTAACATCCGCAACAATGCTGATTACGAGAAAGACAACTGAACGCAGAATTATAAAATAGTGCTGTGTTCTGCAACACACAGAGATAATAAAATGACCATCTGCACTGAGAACTTTCACATCCAGAGACAACCTCCACTACAATAGTCTATGTGCCATTAACCAGGGTCAGTCATCTAATTGAAGCCTTAATGAAAATTAAAGTTCAGGACAAGTAAATGTTTTATTCTCCATCTCAGAGTAAAATTTAAGTGTATGATGCTGCAAATCCCTTAAAAGAATCAAACAATCTACAGTATATTCACAATAAATAAAATACACAGAAAAGTATGCATGTATGTGCAACAATAACATGCATATTAGTGCTAATTTTATGTGTTAAGCTGTGACAATAATGGTTGTTTCTATTTAAATAGCACTGTTTACACATTTAGTATAAGGGGGTCCCTAGTTCTTTGCAGCTATACATAACTTGATGAATAAGTTCTGTGAATTTAAAATGAGGCGACTCAAATAGATGTCAAATTGTAATGAAGTACACTCCAAAGCTGGTCTGGGATTCAGAGATCTGAGGGCCTCATGCTGTTTTCATAGCAGATCTCATCTTTCTCATAGATCTAAAGTCCCCATGGATCACAGCTTCCTGTATGTGTGGTGTCAAAGCACGGCATGGATAAACACTCCAAATCCATAGCCGCACTAGGATCTCCTTCCTCTAAACATTGACCTCATCTGACCTGCAAGTCAAGAGGATTCCTATAAGAAGACTTAATGTCTGAGAAGCATTGAAAAGGGTCAAGTCACTTTGGCATCAGTGTTATTTTTATAGGAGACAAATTCTGGGATCTACCAAATCATAGCACCCTCAAAAATCACAAAAGCTGCAATAACATAAAACTGAACGCAGAGAATAAAATACAATAATCCAAGCAAACACTCTAGTCTTGATGTGTCAAGAAACCCTCACAAATCCAACTCAAAAGCGGCTTTGTCAAATTAGCAGAGGCATTTCACTGTCAGATGTATCAACATCATTCCACGCAGTTACCCGGGCTGACTGAGATTTACAAGGCAAGTATGCAGTCCATTTCCTCCACACATTCTTCTTGCCTGAACACAAACCCACCAGAAGCACTCCGAGATACATGCTCAAGACAGATTCAGGACAGACCCATCGCTTCTTAAGACAGTACAGTAGTCCCTACCAAACCAGATCTTATCAAGTTAAAATGCAACAGCTTACATAAAACTAAAACTTTCATCATCAAAATCTCCACAAAATGAAGTAGATAATAGGATCACGCTGTAAGAAATGGTTTGTCAGGCAGTAACATCTAAATTAACTGCTTATCATCACATAAACTGCACGTTATCAAATAGGGTGTGACGAATGCGATGTGTATCGCGAGAACACAATGTCCCTACGCAATTGGCATGATGGAGTGCTGGGCTCAAAATTGCGAAGTCGCATATGGAGCATTTATGTGAGTGCATATTTTGTTGTGGTGTGACCTGTTTTCATTACTGTACAGAACACGCTAATAACTGCACAAAGTATGTGCGTGCTGTGAGCTAAAGTTACTGGCCCGGCCATTCATAGACAACGTTTTCGTCGCACGGTGTTACTTTCCCACTGTTTTTCTATGTAAACACGAGCTAGACGGACGGGTTTCAACCTTCGTCTCCCGCGTCTGCAGTGCCTCGCGCATAAAAGCACTAGTATTTACGGCAGTTTGTGCTGCCAGCAACAATTTGGGAACACGCAACTCAGGCCTGAACAGCAGCTGAGCTGACTGTACCACAAGTACAGTATAGCAACTTCAAGTTCACATTACGTTGTTTTAAATACATTCACAGGCAAACCACTTCACAAATAGATCATAGGTCTCTTACATATGTGCAATTTAAGCATAAAACATGATGTGTTTATGTAGTTTTAACTGTTTCTGTGAAGGCTGTGTTCAGTCAGTGGAGGAAGGAGGATTGACAGTGTGATATGACCTTTGCTAACACGTGAACTATGCAAAAGCATATAGAGAAAACAACCACAGCTCTTTACTAAAAGCAACGACTGTTAAGAATAAAAAACATACATTTTGTGCAATTACTTCCTGTCATTTCAGTTTGTGATAAAAACATTTTGCAGTATTTACATATTGTTTATTACTGCATAATATAATTCATTAAAATAGAAGTTGAATGTGGTTCATAAAGTACAGGTTGATCTTATAATGCCAAAATTTTTGTGTTCAGGTTAATAAAAGAAAGATTTTCCTTATATATTTCATCATTGAGGATTTCTTTTTAAAAAGTCTAAAAATCTCGTCTCGTTCTCGTGAACCTAGTCTCGTGTCTCGTAAGATAAGTGTCTCGTCACACCCCTATTATCAACGTAAATCAAGCCTGATACGTACAAAAGTAATGTTAAAGGGTTAGATCACACAATAACGAGTTACCACCTTTTATAGGCAGGTTCTTTTGATACCTAATTCCGCTGTAGTAAACTGAAAGGATTGTTATTTTCTAAAGATGAAATTAGCTGGTGGAATGAACGTCCAGCGTCAGAGAGACAGTGAGAGGGAAAACACACCTCCACCTGCCAACTCACAGAAGAGTCAGGTACAGCATTCATTGACACTGACAGGCAAAGGGTGTGTGCTTTCATGCTCGAAAAATGCAAACCATCTACAGCTAAACGTATCAGTGACAACATCGGCTGTGTTTACATCCTGATTGTGCGTAATACCTTGTGGGAGGTCCTTTAAAAAGAAATTCCTCAAAAAATCTAGAGACTTAATCCAGTGTAAATCTGAAACAAATAGACCAAGATCGATTGGAGTATGTCCTTTCTCCCTAAGGTCTTTATCTCAGCAATTAAAGCCACAGCATTCAGTTCTCTTGGGTACTGCTACATCAATCCACCCGCAGACCAAACAGCAACCACAGAACAAGAGTGAGGGGAAGAATACAATCAGAGGAGAAGGTGGAGTACATGACCGACTGCTCTCGGCAAAACAGGTCTTGAATATAATGAGACTGCTGCTTTAATGTCAATACAATACATAAAGACGTCCCATGATTTCAATAGTCCAAGTAGTGACAAAGCAAATGATCAATTATGTAGTCAACAAACTCATTCAAAACTGCCCACAAGTGTAGACTCTTTAGATGTGGCAGGATAATCTGTTGATTTTTGATATTCTTTTGGGCAAATTTCATTACCAGTCATTATAATAGAGCTATAGAGTTACACTATTGTTTCTTACTCTGGTACATTTACATCCATGAATCTTTTCAGGACAAGATATCAGAAGTGGCATCTAAAATAACTGCTCTGGTTTTGGTCCAATGGTTTCATTGGTTATGCCATAGTAATGGGATGCTGAGCTGCTGCATAAACTACATTCCCTCACTACATATTTAGGATTTACTACATACCGTACACACAAGTACTGGCTTACACAATATCTAATGGTTCAAACTTCATTTGTAATTTTCTAATTTATATTTAGGGCAGTCCTGCATCCTGAAAAATTAAATTAAATATTTTAAGTCATGATACATGATACAAATTTTGAAATTCATTCCCAGCCTGCATTTACACACCAGGGGTTAATGCACATTTTCAATCTTTTTACAAATATATTTTTGCCTTTATTCATTAACATTGACTTCATAATTTTATTAACTTCGAAATATTAACAAAACATCTCAAGAATGCAATTGAGAAGGTGATTCTCTACATGATTCACACATTCTTCCTTCACATATTAACCGCACCTGATACAAGTAATGTTTCAGAACTTATCTAGTCTGATTGTCGCCTACCATTGGCACATTTGCATACACATCCCTGAAAAGGTTATTCTGGTTAAGAAATGTACATCTTTAACTATAATAGACTGACGCTAACTTCTCTGGTCATTGAGATGAACCAAGCTCTCCTGTACATCTCACACAGCTGGAATTGGCCTTCCTTTTCAGAGGCCAAAGACTATTAATAGACCAGTCATTCTATCTGAGAGTGTGTGCTTTTGATAGAACTCATCAGAGCAAAGAGGACGATGTGACTGGGAAACTGGGCTGTTGCTGCTCCCCTAAATGATCAAAATCTGAAGTACAAGCCTTAGTGCCGTCACAGTAAAGTGCATGGATATTGAACAGAGAATGAGTTAAACACCCCAATTATACATTCATTAAATATTTAAATATACATTAATTGCTGGTATGATCTTATGAAGTTATGAATAATGCTACGAAGAATGTTATTGTTATTCAAATGTACTACCATAGGAGGGAAAATAAATACTATTGGAGTCAAAGGGGGATGAGATCTGTTTGGTTACTGACATTCTTCCAAATATCTTTCTTTGTGTTCCTCAGAACAAAGACATGTATACAGGTTTGGAATAACCTGAGGGTGAGTAAATGATGACAGAATATACATTTCTGTGTGAACGTTCCCTTTAAATATGTATCACTTCAGATATAGATGTATTATAATATAAATCGCTTTATCTAGGACAGCGTGTTCTAGAGACGTCAGCTCTCGAAGACACACTTGCTACTTCCTTTGATGGTTTATCCAGAAATAAAAACTTAAGGGTGTAATTAACTACAAATAGCTACACTCTGAGTGAACTGGTGAAGTTTTACATTGCCTGTTTTAGCTGCATTTTTGCGGTTGGTGAGAGAAGTATGAAGGTTTTCAAATGAAAAATAACTACTTGCTTCCACGACTGCCTACACAGTGGAAGCCAGTTCCTTCTAGAGTATGGATTCAAAGCTCATCTGGATTCTTGGTTGTATACAAAACTGGCAACTATCCCTGATGGACCAACCCTACACTGATCAATAGCCTACAGCTGGAAAATACTTAACCATTACGCAGCACCATTAAATGGGAAGTTCCCCAAAAATCAACTTTGTGTGATTTTTACTCACCTACATGACGTTAAACATGTTTAGAGAACTTCCGGCGTCTTGAAGATATTAAGGTGACATCCGAGAGATTTCCAGGCCTCCTCATAGACATCATGGTGTCAGTTTTTGCCAAGGTCCAGAAAAGCACTAAAGACATCGTTAAATTGGTCCATCCGCACATAATGGCTCAGTTGAATTTCTTTGAAGAGACGAGAATTCTTTATATGTGAAAAACAAACCAAAATACAGACTTAAATCGATATAATCTCCTCTATCTTGTCAGTGTATGGTGCGCGTTCGCGAGAGCACTTCTTCGTCTTCTTCTTGGACGAGAGCACTTTTCCACGTCGTGAGTCAGAGCGCCGGCGTCCAATAGGGGCACGACCCATGCCGTGTTCGGTGCACAAACCTTATACGCATGCTCTCGTCCTAGAAGAAGACCTAGTGCTCGCGTACCATACAATAACAAGACAGAGGAGAATATGTTTTTCACATATCAAAAAAATCTCATCGCTTCAATAAAAATCATGTCTATGAGGAGGCCTGGAAATCTCTCGGATGTCACCTAAATATCTTCATTTGTGCTCCGAAGATGCCGGAAGTTCTCTAAACATGTTTAACATGTTTTAAACATGTGAGTAAAAAAACACACAGGGTTGATTTTTGGGTAAACTGCCCCTTTAAGATGTATGACAGCAGGATGATCCTGGTTACCACACTAACCAGTCCTTTAAATGTGTTTTAACATTCCTGACTGCCTTTTTATGAGAATATGTTCAGTTGCTGATACAGTTATATTAAACACTTAAGCTTTGTGGTCATATCATAACGCGTGAGCCATTAGTTTGCCTTTAGGAATCTATTAAAATACAAACAGCAACTTCTCACAGACGCCCCACAGTTAAATCAAGAGATCTTGTGCTACCGTGGCACGACACCATAACCAAAAACAAATGTTGGGACGAAAAGACTGGATGTGCTCCAAAACACACAAGTGGAAGTTTGCCTGTGCTATTTAATGATGTTATGGGATATGTTTCAATAAAAGACCTGTTTCACAAACATGATTCTTATAGATAAATATAGATTTTGATTTCCCCTCACTCTGTTATTCAACATCACTGTCATTCAAATAAAATGAGGAGTAAACGAACATAAAATAGGAATCTTTTTATATAAAAACAACTATTAAATGTTTTCTCTAAACATTCAGACTAGTGAAATGAAATAGACCTCTGACAGAGTTTACAAACAGCACGATCGTGACAGAACTACTGCAGTATGTCACACACACCACCACGACCCATAGGAATCACCGAAACGTCACGCTAACAGAATAATCTTAATTTAATATTTAAAATAATATTAATGAGCCTTAATTCGACCACTGTTCGTCTACATCACAATTGACGGGTGACGATCTCATAAGGCTCGTCGTTGAAAACAGCAGCTCTCTCGCTCGCGCTCGCAACACGAAAACGGCCGTTGATAAAAGTGCGGGGAAGTACAGTGGATTTAAGAAGTGTGACAACTATCAATGCTTTCGCGACACGATACAGTTGTTAAACCCGCGTTCTCGCAGCGACACTAACGTGTTTTACACGACATAATAATATCAAAATGATGCGGAGACTCACCTGTTCCGTGCTTCTAAAGAGCGACGCGGTTACTCTCTGAGGAAAATGATGCTCTCTCGCGTCAGTTCCAACGTCTCCAGCAGATGGAGCGCGCGACATTTTGGTGCATTGAGCGAAAGGCACGCTGGGTAATGTAGTCACATTTGGTTTGCTATGGATTTAATGGGCGCGTTACAGCTAAAAATCATTTTTGGTTTCATATAAACCCACAAACAGGAAAAGCACACGTTTAAAACAACAATAGACCGGGACGTTATATTCTGTTGTCGTTGTATAATTATTATGTAGATTAATTTGAATTGATCTTGATGAGATGCCAGTAGTTTCTCCTGGAAAGCAATTTAACGTCAAATTAATGGTTAAAAAATGGTTCGGGCTTAAAAAAATGCAGATCGTAAATCAACACATATAGGACACTCGTAACGTGCAATACACTGCAATATGCAAAGGTCACCTCTCTTTGTCGAATCTGCGGAACCGGTGTTGAGTTATTTTTACATGTTACAAATAAGGCGTTTAGAATGCGCATTTGTTTATTTTATTAACCTTTATTTTTCCAGCAAGGTCCCGTTGAGATTAAAATAAATCTCTTCTTCCAGGGAGTCCTGGCCAAGATGACCGTACACAAACTTCGCATAAACATTAAACACACAAAACAAATTCCAAACAAACAAAGCTAAAGAAAACATGTCATGTGAAATATTCGTTTCGTCCCAATTGTGGCACGAAGTCAGTCATTTGTATTTCACGTGACAAAAGCATTCAACTGTTTTTAATGCAAATATTAGCGAATGTGCTTTTGCTTACGTCAGTTTGCGCTAGTTGTTGCAGCACGCTTCCAACATGGCGGCGCCCGAAAAGAGCAGAGATGCTTCTGTCACAGTCACCTCTGGTCAGTCGGCAAGTGTCTCACCTGCTGAAAATGTTTCGCTGCAGTATAGTCTTCTTTTGGAGCACCTCATCGGGGACAAAAGACAACTTAAAGACTTGAACCCGACCGTGATGGGCGCAATGCCGAGTCCTCACAAAACGAAGGAGCAGAAGATGATCGAGAAGGGCATGGAGAGCTGCGCTTTCAAATCACTGATCGCGTGTGTCGGAGGTATTTCACGTGACAGACAGTTGAACACGTTTTAACACGTTTACATTAGAATGCATATTAAACTGCCAACATATAGGTGCCACCATCAAGTATGTGTCGTCATTTCTGACAGGCAGCACGCCACTCATTGTTGGGACTTCAGTTGGGATGTATGAACGTATTGAGTTGCTACGGGTGATCTACAGTTTACATTTATTTGACACTTTGTGGCATCTTGAGGTTAACATATGGAGTGATGCTCAACCCGGCAGTACACTGCAAGGACCACTTGAAATGCTGCTGAGTTCATATTATAATGTCAATATTAAAAACCATGAAGTTGTGGAAGAACTAGATGCTGAATGCTCCCAGTCCCAACATGACATTTTGCTGTAATTTACAACCACAAATATGTTATAATGTGTTATAATTCACGATTTCCTCTTTTCTAGGGGTTGTGTTGGGAGGTGCTTTCGGGGTCTTCACAGCCGGTATAGACTCTAACGTTGGATTTGATCCTAAAGACCCTTTAAGAACCCCCACAGCAAGGGAGGTCCTGAGAGACATGGGACAGAGAGGAATGTCGTACGCTAAGAATTTTGCCATTGTGGGTGCTATGTTTTCATGCTCGGAGTGTATCATTGAATCAGTAAGTATCTTTGTTTATCAGTCGGACCGTCTTGAAGTCATTTCTGTTATCCAGTCATATGCATTCCTTGACGGCATGGTATATTCATTACATTAAAAGGCAGATGCTGTGATGTTGTATTTCCCCTTATAGATAATACTGTTCTGTCACTGTTTGAATTGTCACTCAGACGTGCAATAAACTTACGTAGACAATTATACGGTATGTTCTTAAAAGAAGTATGTTAGCAGGTTTTGCTTGTGACTTCACTTGAACTAATGGCTCCACCTAGTGGTTCTTTATTTGAAGGTGCCAAAGTGTTCAGTAAGAGATCTGGTGGTGGTTCTGTTGCAAGCAACACATCTTGCTTCTTCCCTTGGATATGTTTTGGTCAAGGATTGTTTGTCTAAGGAATTGTCTTTTTTCTCTCTTCTAGCATCGTGGGAAGTCTGATTGGAAAAATGCAGTTTATAGTGGCTGTATTACAGGAGGCGCCATTGGATTCAGAGGTATTTGATTTTACTGACTGTTCAGTAGATTACCTGCATAGTTCCTTCTGTTTTCTTTCTATCAGAGATCCTAATTTCTAGGAAAAGATGTAAATATTAGAACAATTAAACATTTGAAATGAGCTTTACGCGATTGCTTTGTTTCTTGTGATTTATAATGTATTAGTAAAGTTAAGATCTGTTTTTAATTCACCAGCTGGTCTTAAGGCTGGAGTTCTGGGCTGTGGAGGTTTTGCCGCCTTCTCTGCTGCTATCGAGTACTACCTCAGATGAACATCAGTATCGGGACTCTTACACCGAATGCTGTGTTGAGTTCTACACGGTGTGATGGAACACACAGAGAACATTTTCAGAGCAATCTTCTGTCTTACTCATCCCAGTTCCGATTCCAACAGAAGAGGATTATAATGCTCTGTTGTCTGAGCGGACCAATGCGATGACAAACCCGAGCAGAAATTTTGTACATTGTTTTAACGGAAGATGTGCGGACATAAAACAAACCATCTGATGGTGTACGTCACCCTTGAGTACTGGACATTATTTAAATATTTTGACAATGTTCAATGAATCGGTCTTCCTAGAAACTGTTTCTTGGTCAATGACCCCTGACATGTTTTGTGTGTGTGAATGACTGTTTCTTTCCATTAAAGTTTGTCCAAACAGACATGATCGTGTGAAACAAGATCAAATCTACAGCAGCACATCTCGGCTCCGAACACTACCACCATTACTCTACTGTTGTAGTGTTCTGGTTAAATATGGTACAGCTTCTCAATAAAAAAAGACCAATGCATTGAAAGGATTCATCAAATCAGATTTATTTTCTCCAAAGTGGTGTTTGGATTCACAAGCTTCAAGAAAATAAGCTGAATCAAGTGTTTATATTAGATTCACTCTAAACCCCTTTCTAAAAGGGGATTTATTTAAGCCTACAAACAAACAGACAACCTAGATATGAAATTTGATGTGAAAATAAACAGGTTATCAAAAATAAGAGGCAGGGAGTGCTAAAGGTTGTGCATTAGAAAACCTGTGTATTTGAGGCCAAGCTGACAGAGAGGAAGTGAGTTGTCCTCACTAGGAAACAGATAATGCAAGCATGCTTTCTGGCTACATCCTAGTTTTCTGAAAGGTTTCCTTCCCCAGCAACATCTATGCAAGAGTTAATTTTTATCGATGGAACCAAGGAATGCATTTAAAGACGAGTACATTTTGATTCTGAACTGTTAAATCCATGCAAAATCAAAGCAGATCCGTGATCATGGATTTAACCTGAACGAAGTGAAACCCACGCTGTCTGAGGAACAATACATACCTGCAGATTATCTTAGTTACTTTCTAAATAGGCAAATATGAAGATAAAACACAGCAAGCATACTTCATAACTTATAAAATATTAAGACTCGGAAGCATGTTTGAAGGACAAACGTAATTACATTTAAAGCTCAAACTAGCAAATAAAGGATTAAAGTGTAATTTACACTATGCCTGATTATTAAGATGTCTCCAGTGAAATGTACTTTGATTAATAAGAAATAAAAGTGTGCAGAAGCGGTCACAACCTATAAACACCACCTGCCCAGAGCTCTTGTTTACGGAGCACACAACGCTAATACAAGGCACTGTATTTATGATATTCCAAACACAATTTTTCTGGGAAAAACCTTTCTAGATAATATACATCCTGGCATTTTTCAAATCGAGTTATCTGCATATGTTTTCCGGCCTTTCGTTCTTCTGTTACATCCATTTCGAAGAATCAGGCAAACTGAAAGTCCATCAAAAGGAGAGAGTCCCATCTGGTTTGATATGTTTTAAAAGCAGCTAAAAGCAACTCCAACAATAAACCCGCCAATCCCTAACGTCTGTCCTTCATTTCAGACATCAAACCATATTTGTCAACAAACATGTTTGGGTCATTTTTGACCTCAAAATCAAACAAAAAAATAAAAATTTGCTTAATAATAGAATAAATATTTCTGCAATTATTACTATGACTGTTTCACATTATTATGAGAATCACCATTAAGAAAAATTAAAAGATCTGTAAAAGTGACAGTTCACCCAAAGGAATCTGTAATCCTTTCATCACCCTCTTGTCATTTTTGACTTTCTTCCGCAGAAGATATTTTGAAAAATGTTGTTAACTGGCCCCATTGACTTTTGTGTTCCTACATTAGAAGTGAACGAGGTTTGGTAACCTATATTCTTCAAAATATCTTCTTTTGTGTTCTGCGTAAGAAAGAAAGGTTTGAAATGGCAGGAGGGTTGTAAATATTGACAGAATTATATTAAATGGGTGAATTATCACGAAGTCTCATGGAAAAAATGTCACGAAGCACAGAGTATCGTTTCTAAAACTAGTCTTTTTCTTGTCTTTTTCATGCAAAATATGATATACTTTTCTTTTGTTCGATTTTGGGATTAAACGACCTGTACGTTTTCGTACGATTCATAAGATTTATACATCAGTTACACAGATACGAAATCAAACATTCTTGAAAACATAGTGTCAGAGACTGAAGAATGCCTGAGCCAAGCACAAAGATTGTAGATATATGACCTTTTCTTGACAGTAAAGTGAGGGAGACGCAATTCAAGACAGATTTTTCACTTTTCCAGTGCTGAATAAAGTGCCATGACAGTCTTTGGTCTACTAAAGCCGGAGGTTGTGAAAATCTAAAGCCATGTTGGAAAGCTCTGAAAGAAAACCAAAAATCAACAGAGGAAGCATTTATCATGTCTTTATAGAAATCTTTTTAAACGGTCTCATCTTTCAGGTCTGAATAATATTGAATCATTGATGAGAGCTTAACCAAACCCTGAGCTGAGAGGAGGCTTCGTTCATATGATTAAAAGCATCACACCGTCCCTGTGATTTAAAGGTTAATAATGCCTTAAACACAAGGTAACTTTCATGTTTTCAAACCTCTAGCTTAAAGTCTGTTCATGTATTATGAAATTGTGTGTGTATATATATATATATATATATATATATATATAATACTTGTATATTGGCTATAAAATATTATGCAACACGAATGAAATGCAAACGAAAAACACTGGCCTGTGAGAGAATGAGATTAAGGTTAAATGAAGTAAGCATTAAGCATTGACCAGCCAAGCACACACAGACTTGTTCAAATGATGATGAAAAGCACACACAGACACACTATTGAAAGCTAAAGGATAGCTAAACAAAAAATAAGAACACGGCATGCATTGAGCGAATATATCACCAAAATGCATCGCAGCCCAAAGAAACCGGATGGTTGTGAAGCAGCAGCATGAAAGACCGCATAGTTACTTTTGAAAAGTACCAAACCTTTAAAAAGGCAAAGCGGAAAAGCGTTCACTGTCTTTCAATCCAGCAAAGACCCTGTTCAGCCTCAGAGTGTGAGCTGAGAGCTTATGCACACTGTTATATAAGACATCTCTCTTTAGCTCGCACACACACTTGCTAGACCCGAGTCCAGTTTGTTTTAGAAATGTGCTAAATAAGAGTGTCATAATAAGCGATGCATTAATCCGACAGCTCTGCACTTTAAAATAAGCTTTAAGGAATCTAGAAGTCGTCGTAAACACATCTAAGATGTACTGGCATTCGGCATCCACTAAATGTATTTTAAAAGATGCCCCGAATCTAAGGTTTCTGAGTTCCTGCACTCTCGTAGGCCACGTCAACCCTACAAAATCACTCCAAGCCAAAGCGAGAAACCCATTTATACTGCACATCAAAATGTTATTGAATAAAATGATCTAAAACACAAAACCGCAAGCTCGGTTAAAGTGACAGTTCACCCAAAAATGAAAGTCTTCCCTCTTGTCATTTCAAACCTGTAGGACTTTCTTTCATCCGCAGAACGTATGGGGTGTTGAATGTTGTTAACTGGACCCCGTTCACTTGCATTGGTTTAGTGTTCATACAATAGAAGTGCACGGGGTCCAGTGCTGTTCGGTTACCATCATTCTTCAAAGTTTCTTCTTTTGTGTTCTGCGGAAGAGAAAGTCCTGCAGGACGAGAAAACGATGACAGAATTGTCTTTTTCGGGTGAGAATCACTTTAATAGAGAGCTAAAAGTTCAAGCTCCCCTAATGCCTCATAAAGACAGCCATTATTACTAATGTTCCCACTTTGATGACCAATGAATTTTCACTTTTCCAGACATGCTTACTACATAAAAAATGAATTCATAAAGATTGCACTCGTACAGATCAATTTCTAGTCAGTGATATATATTTTGCAGCTGAGCAGAAGTAGAATTTATGGAAATCTGTTTATAGAGCTCTTTAGAAATTTTCGTTTCATAGTAGATACCCGAAAATCACATTAAGGATGGCAACTTTTCTATCCTTACCCACAATCCCATTGTGTTATTGCTTAAACTCTCACCTGGAGATGCCCCGGACATGATGTGCCCTCTAAAGATATGTCAAGCGTAATGTGCTTTGTGCGCCCTACAAAAACCCTCAATTGGTTCAAGCCCCGTGTGTGAAGTGGTAAACATAAGGGACGACTCTGTACCGCCCCCACGTGACAGGGAGGACGTAAGATTGTAAAAAGGCTCACAGAACAGAAGCCGAAATCATTAGCCGCCTCCCGAGCGTAAAGGGCGATGTGTGTTAGAGGAGTGTAAACAGTCACAGCAGGGCAGTGTGTGTGCAAACACATCCCCACGACTCTAATGAGCTGTAAACAACAGCAATGTCCTCATGGAAATGTTAACCTGGTGATTCCAGCTTTGTGCTGAAAAGAAAAAGTATAAGCGACGGTGGATGGGTTTTAAAATCGGCTCTGAAAGAAATTATGTATGCTGATGAATTCATGTTTGATCGATAAAAAGATCTTGCGATGCACTGCGAGTCGCTTTGGATAAAAGTGTCTGCCAAATGCATGTACGTAAATGTATGTGGTTGTGCCATCCGCTTAACGTCTTTCCTCCTCTAAACCGGTGTACTTCAGACACACACATCTAAGAGACAGAGTAGGGCTAGCGTATCATAGAAGATAAGGGACACGAAATAGTAACAGATCATTCCAATAACACAGAGAGACATCAGTCAAAACTGTAGCAGATTCTCCAATCAGAAAAGGAACAGACGCGTCACACCCCTCGACCTAAGAGACACTCCTTGAAGGGCACAGCCGTGCATGTAAAAATAAACAGGAACAGTCTGGAGTTGTGGGGAACCGTAGATGCAATAGTAGCAGTAATGCCGAGGCCTTCAGATGTGACGCATGTCGGTTTGCTATAGATGAAAAAGTGATTGGCTCTCTAATCTTCCTTGCTGGTGTCGGAGACCGGCTCGGGCGAGGACAGTGGAGAAGCCTGATTCTTAGCATCCCGTTGACGTTTGTAGAGTCGGTATCCTTTGCGGCAGAGGAGGACGAACCAGTAGACTTGAGGCGCCAGGATGCAGAGGTTGCCCAGGTTGGTGGAGAGCGGCAGGTGGAAGGGAACGCTGTAGAGCGGGATGCCGTAGTGAGAGCCGTACATCCAGTACATGAACGGGAAGAGAGCGATGCGACACATCAAGAAACTCAGAAGCACCGCGCCGCCATTGACCTTGTGCAGCCAGCACTCCTGCAAACCCAACTACGAGAAGAAATATAGATTATAAGTAGGGGACACAAAACACGAGGGACGGTCAACATAGTGATGGATGTCAGTTCAAACCTGTATGACTTTCTTTCTTTTGCAGAAAAATGTTGGTAACCTAACAAACATTGACCCCAATTGACTTCCATTGTATGGACACGAGACATCTTCTCAAAACATCTTCTTCCGTGTTTCACAGACATAAGTCAAGTACACTAAATGAGGATAGAATTTTTATTTTTGGGTGACCTGTCCCTTTAATACAGTCAGTAAAACGTTTGGCTATGCAACAACTATTACTACCAAAAGGGGGCGGTGTGAAAGTAAAAGTATGTGTGTTTTTATCAAATTAGCCGAGGTCAGGAGAAATGTTAGCAGAGGGAGAAAAACAGCAAGACCGATCAAAGAGACGGACAAGAGATGAAGAATGTTTTCCACTAGACAGAACGCTGTGAGACACGATATGAAAGCTGAAACTCTGAGTGAACACTTGTCGCTATCTCTGTACTCCAAAGTAAACACATCGGTCTTAAAGGAACACTACGTGCCAAAATAACAATTCTGTCATCATTTACTCCACCCTCGCACCTGACTTTGTGTCAAACCTGTGTGACTTTCATTGTTCATCAAAGTTATTTAAGACAATATTCTGGCCATGAAAGTAAACGGGGACTGGGGTTGTCAATGTCTGCTTTTTGTGTTAAACCAAATAAAGAAAGTCATATTGGCATGAAACAACATGATGTTGGGTGTACTTTAGAAAATAAAAACAGGAACATTATTGACTCCTCACTGTGCAGAATCGCTGAGCGTGTGTGTAAACTTCACCTGAATAAGGATTTTGCCCAGTGAAACAAAAGGAGTGCTGAGCTCAGTGAGGAAGAGACAACCAATGAAGTAATCGCCCTGGTCCTTCCTGAAGAACTGATGTACACAAAGAGCAAAGTCAGCACAAACACAATCACAACGTGACCAATAGCACTCGTGTTCATTTCATGACGCATTACATAATTATCATCAAATGAAACGCTTGTCAGAGCAAATATTTAGCCGCTGAACCTCCCACTACACATTTAACTAAACTGACAGAACCCTGACAGCTGTTCTACTGAATTTAATGAAGAGAGAGAAAAATATTTGCTTAAATAAAGTCAATACTGGACCTCTTGCGACAAAAGCCAAGGTTACACTACACAGTTTGTTGTTTTTAGACAGATGATGTCTGTTTATGAAACCATTCTGATTGGTTTTGTAAATGTGTCAATGATGACCATCATCAGTCCCCCAAAAAGCATTTGAATGGCTCTAAACAGCCCTAAAGTGCCTTTCACTAAACCAAACCAGGGGTGTAAAGTAATCATGTTTACTCAATATCATTATGATTTTGGGCATTTGGCAAAAGAAGAATCAATCATTTTGAGTCATACAATGTATTGTTATTGCTACAAATGAAGAGTTTATTTCCAAAATGAGAACTTCCAATTAATATCAATCAAACTGCAGTTGGTTTGTTTTGATTTAAGCCATAATAAATCAAACAATACAGCGAACTAACACAATAAAACATGATTTTTGAAAGTTTTGATTCTCATTTTGGAAACAATTCTTTGAATATAGCTTTGACTGGTTTTGTGGTCCAGGGTCGAAAATGTTAAATGCTCACGTCGAATAAAAGAGTCTGCTAAAGGAATAAACCTAAATGAACATGTAGCAATTACCTACATCTCCATTTGCAATTACAGTTTATTTTATATACAATCATTTATTATTTTGTTTATTTATGTAAAACAACATTCATGCATTTTTAAACTGAACTGTTCACCAATAATGGAAATTCTCTCATATATAAGAGTATCGCTTCCTGTGCAAATAAGGCAGATTGTTTTGGGGAGAATATTCCCTTTAAGTGTCCGAATACTTTTGTGTCTTACACGTACAGTGACCTCAGAGAGCTCATGATGGATGGATCAAAGATTTCTGTAACGTGTGTATGAACATGTGTAGTGTAAAGATTTAAAACAGCCAAATTAAAGTCTTCCTGATGTCCCACAGCAAATCTCGGTTTCCTTAAATATTTATTAAATAAATAGATTTATGGAAATGCCACTTTAAGCATTACTGTACAGTATAACAATGTTAAGATTTCCATAAATCTAAAGTGAATTTACTAACTTTAAAGAGAGTGTTTGATCTCATAAGTCCTTTGTGTCGGCTGTAGTGATATAATCAGTCAGAATCTGTCGGTTCAGTGTGTCACTGTGTG
Organism: Barbatula barbatula; assembly: GCF_947034865.1. Lineage (NCBI taxonomy): Eukaryota > Metazoa > Chordata > Actinopteri > Cypriniformes > Nemacheilidae > Barbatula > Barbatula barbatula. The sequence goes on from NC_136767.1 coordinate 1,165,502, forward strand.
TCTTGTGAACGTGTGTGTGTGTGTGTGTGTGTGTGTGTGTGTGTGTGTGTGTGTGTGGTGCTGCTATCCGAGCAGCAGCTGTGTGTGAATAATGAAAGCGTGGGTAAAATGATCTCATATCACCACTGACAGCCCAGAGACACCAAACAAAAGACCAGGTTTCCACCACGGGGTGTGCGCGTGTGTGTCCCACCGTATGTATTCTGGCAGCGTAACAGCTGCCATTAGGTTAATTGTGTTTCATGGATCAGGTACGTAACAAACACAAAAGCATTGCGCCCCCCTCCCCGTTTACATTCATTCCCTCCCGTTTGGTCCCGTCTACAGGTGGGTCTGTGTCTGTTCCTGTGGTTATCTGAGATGGTCCATTACTCTGTGCCTTCATTTTGTCACGCATCTCTCTCACCAGAGTCACCGGAAGCAGAATGGTGAGCAGTGCAATGTGATGGAGGACCAGCAGGAACTCTTTCCTCACGAATGAGTTGACCGTTCGGAGGGAGTGGCTTTTATAGTCCTCGTGACCTTTGACCCGGAAGCGATGGTAATGGCTGAGGTACATGGCGAAGATGTCGTATGACATGTAGGGCACACCGTACCAAATGACAAAATGGGTGGCCAGCCAGTGTCTGGAACAAAACACAAACAGAACGGGTGAACGAAGCGGTTTCAAAACCTAGTGAGAGTCCACAACAGACATAGTACGCTGCCTTTTAAGGGAGTGGCCTAATTTTGCAAGTGTAAACACATGTGAAATTCAGAAGAGAACCTATACTCAAAATTGATTCTGTTTAGTCATCGGGCCAATTTGTGAGCCAAACCAGACTTCCTAAAGGTTTTCAGAAAGGAGTTAAATAAGGTCTGTGGTTAACATTGCTGATTTGTTACTTCCGTTTACATCTAAAGCATACATTATTACATCATAAAAGGAAATAGGAAGTGAAACGTTTGTGGCTATATCCATCAATATCAGTAGAGAGGTAACAGTTTTACAAAGTCAAAGCACTGATAAAGTACACATGCTTAAAAAATATAGTGTGAAAATACCCAAGTACTCTCCTTCTCTGTGTTTTATAATACATTTCAAATAATAAAACGATCAGATCATAGGACACTGCTTCTATTGTCTGTGTTTTACTGTTACATTTAAATGCTTAATTAAATTAATATATACTGTATATATATATATCTGTACAAACCAGTTTCTGTAGCTACAACAGTGTTTGCTCAGTTTAATTAATACACCTTCAACAAAGTCACACCAATACACAAACAGTCGACATGTGATTAGTGGTCAATAAAGCATCATCATTTTTGCCTCTCTGTCACCATCTCTGTTTGAAACATAAAACCGCAGGTTAGTTTATGTACGCGTTTTGATGTGCGTTGAAGTCAAACGCAGTGAAACTAGAGATGCACCAATCCTAAAATTCTCCACCCATACAGATTATTCAGAGTTATATCTGCCGATACTGATACAGAAAATAAAATGTATATTTTTTCGATAGCCAAGAGGAAAAAAAATAGCTTTTATCGACCGATACTAATTCTTTACCGATATATCGGTGCATGAAACAGAAATTTTGCATGAAATCGTACCCGACAGCTGTACTTACTGTTTAAATCATTATAATAAACTTACTGTTGTGAATCAGGGGGAAGTAAATGACACACAACAGTTTATTCATACATATCGCATATGTGAGAATACAGGCTTGAAATATAGCACTAGACTTTTACACTATAGTCTAATGGATTCTTTTAATACTGGCATCATTATCCAAGGTGTGAAATATTGTTGACCTTATTGTGTCACTAATGTAAGAAATTAACTTCTAACGTCATTTGGGTGAATAAATGATTTCCGGATGAACTTCCCCTTTAAGAAACATGCAAGTGTCATTGGATATTTCTTGTCACTCGGGCTGCTCAGCATCCCGGTTGTGCATGTTCTCGAGCCAAGTATTAAGCCTTTTGGGGGATTAGCGGGGCGGCTGGGAGTTTTACTGTAGACCTGCAGGGCAAACGGCTGATGTGGATTACTCTGTTACGCCACAAACACATCCACACACACGTAAATGTCACCCTGTCATGGTGAACAGGTTGGCAAAGGCTGTGTTACAGGTGTCGTTCTGGTGCCAGGGACGGGCAGAGGGAGGGGCACAGAGGAAGGTAACAGCTGGTGCGCTGGGACTCAGTGTACCTAATCTCCTCCTCCCTGTGTCCTTGGAGTGGAGGCGGAGCCAAGAGGTCAGCAGATGTGATGTGGGAATAAAGGTAAGCACAGTTGCCCTGAGGAGATTCTGATTGGCTGCGGACTTAAACGAGGGCATCAGCAGGTATAGAGACATATGGTGAGCCTTTTAAAGTGACATCGCACCGTTACAGCTGCAATGTCACTTCGTTTTTATTAGGGATACACTGATACCAGAATCGGTATCGAGCCCGATACTAAGCGCATCTACTCGTACTCTTAAAAATGCATCGATACCAAAGACCGATAACTCTTGTGACATAATTGACAAAAACATTTTTTTAATTATTATTAATTTGCTTTGAAAGTTTGTGAAACGCACATGAAAAAAATCTTTGTATAATCTGTCTAAGGTTTTCTCACTGTGCCATCGGTATCCGTGAGTACTAGAAAAAATATCGGTACTCGTACTCTGCCTTTACATCATGGTATCGGTGCATCCCTAGTTTTTATAGTTAAAAAGATGCAATTAGTGGGCAAGTACATTAAAATCTGTGTTGAAAATTGTCAGTGATTCATGACGGTATGCTTGTAATAATTTATAATTCGAGCTATCGGGTACGATTTTGCAGGAAATGTCAGATTGACGTCAATTGACTTCAACACACAAACTGTAAAGATAAACTAAATGTACACCAACTTTCAATTTTACGTGTTTAAACAAAGATGTACTATATTTATATAAAGTAAGCTCTGGTAAACTATGATGTTATATTGTTTTACTGTTTTTATAATCAAGAAGAATTTAAATGAAAATTGATATAATACACATCAAATGTATCTCTTACCGGTCTGAAATCACGTTCCCTCTACAGGAAGACGCCACAACAATGCCTGCTGTCGTGGCCATGAGAGCATGAACGGATGACACCAGTCTGTGAAAGAGAAGAGCATTCAGATCACAGTCTAGAGATTGCAGAAAAAGACTGAAGACAAACTACAAAAGCATTTAGGTTTTGTGTAAAGCTGGGTGATGTATTCAATATACTATTGGAATATATAAATATCATTAGAGCAAGATCATTTATAGCATAAAATTGTATAACTAAGAATCTGGTCTTGTTTCATTACAGGATATTTTACTATATAGCGCTTTTCACAATGTGCATTGTTCCAAATAGAACAAAAATACTGTTAGGTGTTCGGTGTTTATATAAAAAAGTGTAAAAAATACTGTAAATAAAAAACTGTAAGTTACACAGGTGACAATAGAATATATCAAATGTTTATTTGGCAAAAACTGGTAACTATTTTTATCCATAAATGTTCAAAATAATGCTTTAAAGTTGATAGTGTTTTTTAAATGTTATTAAGCTGTATTTTGAAGTTATTACAACTCAATCAGAACAACCCAACTGTAGTTTTGATGATTGCAGTCATTGATATTATTTGAAATGCACTATAAAAAAAATTTAACATAATAAAAATAGTTTTTGTGGGTTTTTGCAATCGAACTCTTACACAATTTGATTTTGAATGTCACACAATATATGCATGTATAATTAAATAAAAATACAGAAATATGAATTATTGTGCATTTAAGACTACACGAAACGTGTATGGAATTAATGTATAGATCTTCCTTCATGTCCGATCTTTTGTAAAACATGTTTAACAGTGGAAACACATTCTCTAAAACCAACATTAAAAATATACATGAAGTAAATAATAATGTAAACATTCTACAGAAAAACAAGCAAGTTACTGTAATGTTAATGCTACCGTATTTATACAGGTACAGCAAAAACAGAACAAAAAATGTAATTTACTGTAAACATCAGAGCTTTCAATACAAATGTATGTTTATCAGACAACAGAGTATCAGTAACATTATGTATTTGGGATGTGAAACATTGGTCTAATTCAAGCTGAGCAAACGCATTCTGCACGGTATGACGGTTGCTCGCCATGACAACGGTGGTCACGTGACCCTTGCACGCTTGAGTTGGCTGCTAGATAAGCGCTGCCATCCACAAACACGGACGCACACAGAGAGCTCTGCTCCCCAAACCCGGTTTGAATACGGTCACAAGACTCATTTCACACAATCCACTCTTTATACGTCTCTCTCTCTCTCTCTCTCTCTCTCTCTCTCTCTCTCTCTCGCTCTCTAAGAATGGGTAGGGGGGGAAGAGACCGAAAAAAAAGAGGAAATGTTTCTTTGTATAGTTTTGTTGCGTGTGGGTGACTATAGCATGATGTCTTACGTTTCCAGTTTTAATACACAGACAGATATAAAGCAGTAATGCAGAGTTTGATTCAACTAAGTCGGGATATCCAGCCATGGAGATCCAGGTCAAATCTCCAGAAGAATTGTGCTAGTTAGTCGACGACAGCCATCGTAGTTTTGCCCCCGGGAAGATACATTCTTTTCATGCAAGTAGAGGGAAAATCTTCAATACTGTCAAGATAACATTTCAATAACATACGTATGTCAATATACCCAAAACTAATGTACCAATTTTATTTTTTAAATACTAGTTAAATACCTGCATGCAAATACACTGCGATCGGGCAGCAGTTTCAGTTTCAGACGCAGATATTGAGAGCTTCATTCACTCATCTATAAGTGCTCGGTCTCCTCTTCCGTATTCTGTCTCTGGTTTCAACCCGGATCAAACACACCTGTCCATCATTTCAAAGGGAAGCCTGAATCAGCTGTGTTTGATCAGAGTTGGAATTGAGATCTACACGAGAGTAAACCTGCGTCCAAACTCAAATACTGTGACAGTGTTAAAGGAAGTGCATAGTTCTTGACCATTAATAAGTATGTTCTATATATTATGTGTGTGGGTGCAGTATGTATACTTTACGGACATTGACCCGTATGTTTGTTCACGCATGATATTCGAACCAAAAACTGTATATTTAAAATAATTTACCCGGGCGTTGTTAAACAAGGAATATACAGTATTTCTTGTTACCAGTGTCATATCATATTAACTGTTAGCGCCTCATAGTTTTCCGGTATTGTTAAAAACGTTTATATTTTCCGCCTCCATCAGCTCCTATGGACTTCGGGGATACATCCGATGCAAGCAATTCTCACAAACCTTTCTTTGCAAGCTAAGGTTACATACATACTACTCATTTTGCATACTGATGTTTTCATTTGGACGCAAGTGATTTTAGATTCAACAACACGTAACCCCTTCTTACAGATGCAAAGCACTGATGCTGTTTGTATTCTGAAATGAATAGCGTCTTATATTTTATTTTATCTTATATATGTATTTTAAGAGCACACGCTGCTGTCCATTGAACTGTCGTACAAAAGCAATATCACACTCACAATCGTGTGTTATGGCGAGATATCAGCACTTTTGCTCGAGTGGTTTTGTTTTCAATTCATTCGTGTTTCTTGTCTTTTTCTTGTTTTTTTTATTGTCTCCATGTTTCTGTCACCAACGTCTTCATCGAATGAACATATTTGTGATATTGTGATCACATGCAACTAGTAAGAACACATAACATCGGAAAGACGCTAGAAGACATAAGAGATTTCAAAAGAATATTAAAATCATTGTTGCAGGTGTGTGTCGTTCACAGCTCAAAGATGAAACAATATTTCTACATTGAAATTAATTCCACATGAAAAGCTAATTAAATCGATTCATCTAAACAATAGCCTGTTTGCGTTTATTATTAAATTAATTTAAACTATAGTCCTATTTTGTAATGATTATTATTTAGCAATGTGACAAACACGATTTGGTGTCGCTTAACTGTGATTGGTCTGTTTGAACACCTCCCTCAGGTAAATGATTTGTTCTACTGTATTTAACATCTCATGCTGCAACAAAAGTGACTGTTTACTTGCCGTTATCACTGCTAATGCTTGAGCTGCTTCTTCTTCGGCTCTTGTCTTGGTTACACAAGTAACACATGGGTGGACACGATGACTAGTGGTGATGCGGACAACGAAGCAAAAGTATAAATGAAAACCGTCATGTAGCATACAGAGTAGCGGCTACAGCGTAGGTCCTACGCACGAGTATAAACTGAGCTTAAGGTGATTACATTAAGAGCGTTTTGTTTTTCCTTCAGCGGCATTGCAGCAGTTTTTCATTATACTTCAGAGTTGTTGTCTGTGTAGACAGGCAAAGACCATTAGTCCTCAGTATCCACAGAAGTGTTGCTCATATAACCAAGACAAGAGCCGAAGAAGAAGCAGCTTGTTGTGTACACTGCCGGAGAAGCATTAGCACTGATAGCGGCAAGTAAACAGTCACTTGTGTTGCATCATGAGTTGATACATATAGGAAAATGATTTATTTTTAGACAATTAATTCATCATTCATATGCTACGCTTACGCAGAACAATCACAGCACTTGCAGTCCGCGCCAAATCGACGCGTTGTTACTTTTCTGGATAGGTACGCATCTTCTGCGTAGGGTATGCGGCTCTGCGTAGGCTATGGCGTAGGTCCGACGCAGAAGTAAAAGAAGATCGCATTTAAAATTTGTTTTTTTCAAAATCATAATTGAGTGATTTAATCTACAGTTGTGTTTAAAAGTCCAGAGTCTGTCTCATTTCATTATAACTCCTGTAACAGTCTTCAGACTCTCCACCGAGCCCACGTAGACACTCAACACATCATCGAACCACCACCAAAGATTAGATGCCTACCTATCAATATATTGGTCTGTTTGTCCATCACATGTACAAGACGCCTTGAAATAACTTAAAGAATTCCATTTATTTTTGTTCCATTATGTCATTGATTACTTATAGATTCTGTTCTATCTTTCTTTAACCTACATTTTAGGTCCTTCAATCAATCTGCCCATATGATTTGGCTGGCTCTGAAAATTGTTCTTTCGTTGTAAGTAAAGCGAACATTAAATACAAAAACGCATGTAACCAATTGAGCTAAGCAGTTTTAAGTATTATTGCTGATCGGGCATCCGTTTTAGCAATTGTCTTACAATGACAGACACAATAATGGATCGGGTTAGAAGAATCTGGTGTAAGATGACCAGAATAGAAAAGTCAGCACAAAACTGAAATGATACATTGCACACTTAAGCAACTAGAAAACGACCAGTACAGCTCAATATAGCACACTATGGCTTTAAAAACACTGTACATTGAACAACGGCACATGAGAAAGGTTGTGAAACAACAACAAAAAGTATTAAATGGGATAATAGTTATTGCGAAATAAAACCCTCAAAGTTGCCCTTAGCAAAGCAGATCTATAGCAATAACAAGGGGATTAGGTCAATTCAACCAAGTCGGGATGCTTACACGATATTTTCAGAAACTAATAATAATTTAGAGAAGGTGAATATAGCCAAAGAAGCATTTAAAGAATGCTTGCTTGTACAACTTTGTTTAACTTAGAAGCAAAACAGCAATCGTTTTAATCGCGTCAAATTAGTCGACACATATTTGGCTACAATGTAATACACTAAATACAGTGTTTGACTATTGTATAAACAAACACACACAGCTATGTCAATGACAAATTCATGCCGAATCCAGCAAGAACCAATCAGAAACTGCTTATCTGCCAAAAACACAGATGCCAGTATGGGTGACTGACCACTGATAAATGTTCCCACCCTCAGATATGACAATATTTACAAGTTGCTCGAGACGTAAAAGAACGTCACACGTCAATGCTGAATCACCCAGATTGGTACATCGAAGCGATTGCATTTCAGCTTATATTCAGATCATTTAAAACCGCATGTTAGAGCAGGCATGCTTGCACACCTATATCTGCCAGTAAATAAGAACGTAGGGGTTTGTAGTTGTACGTTCAGTCTGTGACAGCACGATTAAGGCCATGAGATAAGCTTAATATAAGTTCATAGGATAATATGAGCACGACTGTAGAAGCTTACAGTCCGACGAGAAACATACCAGAGCGTCTTTAGCATACACGCAAAAGCCACAATGTAATGGATTACTGCTGCATCAATTTACAGTCGGGCTATAGTTTTATGATGCAAACGTTGGCTAACACTTTACTAAAATGTGTCATTAGCGTTGGTAAATGAATTAGCTAACAGAAACTAACAATAAACTATATTTACAGCAGTTAGTAATCTTCAAATGTTAATTTAACTGTAGTGTAGAATAGCATTTACTGTAGCGCGCTGTCGTCAGTTGAAGTATACTGCAGTCTATTACAGCAATTCCACAATAGTATCCTTATTGCAGTAGTATCGTATTAGTATTGTAGTATTCAAACACCGAGGAATTTCACTCAAATTTACTGTAGAAATAACTATAGTATACTACCGTATTTTTCTTGTGGAAGGCCGATAGATAAACCTTAAGATTTTTCAGATTAAACATCGTACTAAAGGCTGTTTAAGTATCGGCCTTTGTTTATTCATGTTATTAAATGTGCTTTCCCAATGATAACAACTGATATCATAGTAAGCACACTTTAATATTTGCTATAGTAAAAAATCATTAGTATCTTATACTACAGTAAACACTTCAGTGTACTAAAGCCTTTTTGTAGCCCATCTACAGACACAACACGTGATTTTAAAACGTATTAGCAAATATTAGCATTCACTGAGATTAGCAAATGCAATAGAAAGATTGTTGATTGTTGTGCCGTGTTAACTAGTGTAGTTAACTTATGTTAACGAGTTTAACTTCGTTGTGAAGTGCCAATAAACGTTGCCGTTTTGATTTATGAAGAATAGAAATATTCTGTCGAATAATCGAAACCGTGAGAGCATCCAACATGAAACAGATATATAGGCCTGATGTAAATGACTGAATTAACCTGGCTACACTAAAGTCCCTTAGAAAAACGAAATACGGCTTTACTTCAGTAATACGTGTAGACGCAAAATACACGACCACGACATTTGACTATAATAAAACTGATTGATTATTAGCACGAGGGTTTGAAATAGCAAGTGTTTACCTTTAACACAGCGTTACGATGTAAAAACAATAACGGCACTGCATTGGGAAACACACTGTGGATTTAAACGGCAAAAGGTAAAGTGAGGGATGTGTGGAAAGTGCGAATGCAGAGCCGGACCGACCTCTCGCTGACCAGCACGACGTCGGCTTCGGTCCACTGCTTGAAAATGGACGGCAGCACTTTTCTGAAAGCGAAGAAGAGACCGGGGAAGAGCACGACACCGCACGCCAACGCCTGCAACATCTTCGCCTGTCGTGTGGGCCGCTATAAACCTGACGCTGGGTCCAAAACAACAGTCTACGGCTGAGCCGGTCCGGTCAGGACAGCATGAGAGCAGCGGGTCTCCAGCCTCCTCCTGTCCCGAATAACGGTGGAGGAGGTGTCCGGTGAATGATCGCTCTCTTCTCGTGCTTCACACCCGGCGGGTGTTCTGTTACATGTTACGGTCTGTAAACCGACGACCTGGCTTTTACTTTCCGGCCTTGCGGTGCGGGTTTTCATGCACGGTGCACGCGGGAGGGATTACGGCGATTCACCGGGACCGGGCGCGTATCCGCTTCTCGCGAGCGTAGCTCTGTGCTAAAACGCTGGAGAGCTTGTGCACGCGCTGCTGCATCCGCGACTCTGCGCAGACTCCGTCCGCACAACAGCGCCCTCTGTCCATTTAAAGAGGTAGTTCACCCCGCAGTGATTTGATTATTTATTTACCCAATGTCATTTCTAATCTGTATGACCCCATCGACGTGCATTGTACGGACAGACAACCACTAAGACTAAATAAATATGTGCTTCGGTGTTACATGTCGTATACAGGTTTCGAGCTTATATCAGGAGGGGGGTGAATGAATGAATGAATGAATGAATGAATGAATGAATGAATGATGATCACATTTTTATTTTTGGGTAACCCGTCCCTTTAACAGTGCTGCAGTTTGTTGAATTGTTTGCATTTATGATGTTTCTACACAAAAATAGAGAGCACGCACGGTGGCTTTACGGGCTGTGTGGTAATGTTATATACAGGAGGGCCTTTGTTCCTAACCTGTATTCACGATCCTAACCCATCTATTCCCTCAACCCCCACTTGTTAGCCACCCATTCATGTTATCTAATGACAAGAGAGACGGCTGATCCAGGGGATTTCAACCCTCCAGTCCCCAGGACGTGGTTTCCGCTCTCTGGGACCAATTACACGATCTCCTCGCCGCACATTTCATGTCACCGGTCCCAGTCTAGCAACCGAACATAAACCAGTGCTTGTAAACTATGGTGTCACATAGTCACTTCATTATACTGTATAGGCACCATAAGACCTACATAGGCGTGCATGACTATAAAGACTAATGAAAAACAGTCTATTTTACTGCTAAGATGATGAAAACTTTCACAAAGTTAAATTATTGTGTGACAGTTAGTAGTGTTGTGTAAATCGTTTTTTTAATAGAAAATGACCTATAATCCAAAAATCTATTATTTAATTTTAATTGTTAAAAACTTGAAACGCACTATCATTTATTTTTAACTTTAAAGTTCGGGTATTACGAGAATAACTGACTTATATGACTATCAAAGCAGGAGAACGTATTATGACAATTAAGAATGTCGCTGTCAGATAAGGTTTCCCTGTGATCAATGAGAAAAAAGTAAAGGCAGGCCTCAAACCAACGACCTGCCCATACAAACCCGAAGCACTAACCACTACACCAGCACACCTATCATACATATTTGAAGATGAAGCCCTTAAAAGCTACATTTTGACAGCTATAGCATGGGGAACGGTGTGTGACAGTTCAGAACTTTGCTGTCAGATACTGTTCCCCTGTATTCTATGAGATAGAATGTTTATACTTTCACATTAACAAAAAGTAGGTTCTCAGAGTTTCAGGCTTATATCACTAAAACTTCCAATCAAAGCAGAAGAACGTATTATGACAACAAAGAATGTTGCTGTCAGTTAAGGTTCCCCTGTGTTCAATGAGTAAAAATTCAAGGCCTCAAACCAACAACCTACCCATCACAAACCCAGAGCATTGACCACTACACCAGCAGACCTATTATATGGTTTGGCTTAAAGGTAAAGGCCTTAAAAGCTCAATTTAGCAACAGTGAGTTTGTTATATTTATTTTGTCTTCATTTTGAAAAGTAAAATCTGTGTATGGTTCAAAACATATCTTGAATCTTGTACAAATATTTGTATATTTTATTCACATATAACTTCATACTTATATATAGACTACAGTATATATTATATATATGTCATATATTTCATGTTTTAATTTGATTCTTTTACATTTATTATAGTTTAATGACTTTATAATGCCACTTTGTACTTAAATGACACCAAAAAGGACATACTTCATCAAAGCCTGTACAATGTTTATTCATAACGGTGTCATTGAGCTTTGGTCCGGTCTGATGGTGTCGAGGTTAGTGGTGTATATGCAGAAGGGACGAGCAGTTTGTCACTACAGTAGAGAGACGGCTTGAATTACAGCAGCCAGTAGAAGTGAGATAATTCTCCCCTTCTTCTCACAAATTGGGCTCTCTTGACCAGATCATCTGTCTAAGCCTGGAAACCTAATCTGCAAAGTCACTAAGAGCACACACGCGGCCAAGCTACTAGAACACTCTGACAGAACATGTCGATACTGTATGTATAATGGTAAACACACACGTGCACATATCATTTTAGGGCCTTCTTTGTGCTCGGATGAATTTGGTGATTGACTGCTTTATCTATATCAAGATGCTGATGTGCGCACAAACACACACACACACACACACACACACACACACACAACCCCGTGACAGTGGTAATCTCAATGACATTAGACAGAAAGGATTCTTTATGCAAAGGTCATAGTGAGGAGGCTGGTGACCAGAAGTGTTTGTGCATAAGATAAAGTGTGTGTGTGTGTGTGTTCAGCCATCAGTTCAGTTCATCACCAGGTCAGCAAAAAACAATAGAAGTCTATGGCAAGTCCCCACTAAGATCACAAAAACAAATATGTGTGTGTGTAAATCCAAACCAAACGTACCCACGAAGATAATGATGTAATGTAATGTAAAGATGCTTGTAAAAATGTTTAAATATTACATATGTAGGGGGATAAAATATAAAGCTTGTTTAAAGGGATACTCCACCCAAAAAATAAAATTCTGTCATTTATTACCCTCCACCCCAAAGTTATTTTAAACCTGTATACATTGCTTTGTTTTGTTGAACACAAAGGAAATATTTCGACAAAATGTTAGCAGCTGACTTTTCTGGGACATCATTGACTACCATTGCAGGTAGAAAACTTTCCTAGATTCTTAAAAAATATCTCGTTATGTGCAAAAAAATAATACAGGTTTGGAACAACTTGAAGGTGAGTAAATGATGACAGAATTTAAATTTTTGGGTTGAGTATCCCTTTAAGATGCAAGGTAATGAGAGAAAACTAACATCGCCCTCTAGTGACAGTACACTGAAACTGTCCCTTTGACTATTGGGTCCAAAAGTGAATGATAATAAACTGAAAAGAAAGAGCATTCAATAAACGAATGATGCCGGTGACATGTCAAAAAGTAAATGAGATCACTTGATAACATTTACCTGCCATTTCATCAGGTACAGTTTAAGGTGTTCAATGGTCGGTGACACAAATATATTATCAGCCAATCATGTGGCCGCTGTGTTCTCTCTTTAGTATGTTGCTTTGAATCAACTGCTAAATGAATAAATGTGAAAACTTGGATAAGCGATTACACCAAACACAAATCAACATCAATCTACTTTTAACATGTAGCCAAAGGGAGATTTGCATCATTCCTTGTGTAGTGTGTGACGCTTTCATGTCAATAAAAAGCAGTCTTTCTGAATAATGTTCATTCATGCCACGAAGGCAGTACTGAAGAAAACCATGAGCTCCATCCTCATACGAACAGAGTGTACCTAATAAAGTGTCCGGTGAGTGTATGTTTATGAACACGAATGAACAATGTAATAAGGCTTTATCCTGTCGCAAACTCTTTATTTGTTGCATGTTACTTTCATAAAATAATGCAACAACGCACTTACAGGCGCATCTCTCTACAGCAAAGCTTTTCTGGCACATGATAGTTAGAAAGGGATAGTTGGTTCAAAGATGAAGCATTTTTTATCAACCTGTATGAAGAATCTTGGTAACCGAACAACACTAACGCACATTGACTTCCATTGAATGAACGCAAAACCACTGAGACATTTCTCAAGATATCTTCTTTTGTATTCACCTGAAGAAAATGTTCAGATTTTGATCAACACATGAGTAAACAAATGATCATGGTCCCTTTAACCCCGGGTGAACTATCCCTTGATTATTATAGACTATTTCTAATGTAGTAATGCCGATCATCCGTGATGGTTCATGTAGCTATTTGTTTTTATTCATGTTTACATACTTGACTTTTAAAAAGCCAAGGGTCCTTGATATGCAGTTCACTATAGTCACATGTCAGACACAAAATGACCACTCATTTAAAATCTCTCTGTAGAAAAAAAACATTGTCTGGTTAAAGCACAATGACATTCACAACATTCACTTTATAAATAGAGCAATAACACATAAAGACGCACTCTCTCTCTCTCTCTCTCACACACACATGGATCCTCCAGGTGGCTTTCTGTCTGATTCAGACTCATTCTTAAAAGAATATATACTGTCCCTGACAGAATGAGGAAAACATATTAAGGCCTCTTCCAAAGCTTATATTGCTCCTGGAGGAAAAACTTTGATTTAGCAGATGAAATGAAATATTCAAATATTTAACAGATGAATGAAATATTCATAGTTATATTCGGTTTATCAACACCTGGCCACCAGAGGAATGAAACCGTACAATCATCTCTGTAATGTTGAAGAGTCATGCAATAATGTAAAACAATGCCCTTCAATGTAAATAATCTCTCAAAAGTGACCAAATCACCCGAAGCGGAGGCGTATCTTATGTTTGAAATAGTAAACAATCTATCAAAACATCCTCTCTTGACCTATATGGTCTCTCTGCATGACCTCATTTTCAACTGAGTAAAAATAATTCATTTATCTTTAAATTAAATGTTAAAGTAAAGTTAATAAATTAAATACGGTACGGATTGGGGTTGTGGTGACCAACTGTAGAGCCAGACAGCTCCGCTTACACAGTGCATAGAGTCCTACAATATCAGTCACACACACACACACACACACACACACGTCTTCCTTATTCGAGGTAGTAGTTCATATCCCTCGTTCATCGTCCGCCGTTTCAGCCTCAAGAGGCGTGATGCATGGAGAAGCCCTTACACTAAAGTTCAGCCTAAACTCTCATCTCAGTCCATGACTTTTATTCAGTTCCCCTTGGTTAACAGTCCCATGGCCCTCCACTGGAATTGAGTCTCGGGATCAGCGCATTTAGACCCAGACCACTGAGTGCAAGAGCATTGGAAACTTTTTTTAATCCAAGACTGTTTCAGCCTCCGGATGAGATTGTTCACATTCGTGATGAGATTGCAGATTCGTAGAAGAGAACATATGCATCGCTGCTGCGCACCTGGCTGGACGACATGGGGCTCACCCTGAGAGAGAGAGAGAGAGAGAACGCTGCAGTAAACAATAAAAATAACGCATAGTATGGAACAAATACAATTAAAATGGATTTGGGTCAATTTGATAAGTAATGTTTGGCATCATATCGAGATCTTCAAAATATTAACTTTTGATTGCAGACTTGACAAATCTGAGCTCAGTTTGTGAGATTTCTGGTGTTTTTCTCAAATATCTGAAATCTAGTAGGGCTGGGTTAAAAATGATTGATTCTTTGATCTTTAATTTACAGAAACCATATTCATAATGCGGATGCTTTTCAAGGATGTGAATATAGATGTCGCCATCACTCGCACTGATATTTTGAATGTTGAAATCTGTTTTATTTTTATGAACATGAGTTTCATGTTGTTATGAATTTAACTTAATTAAAAAATAAAAATGTAAGTTACTCGTTTGGTAACGCAAAGTAAAAATAAAAACCCATTCCAAACATAATTGTGTGGGCTCTGTGTATTTTTATAATCCAGGGTGTGTGTATTTCACTAATACAGCTGAGTAGGACGCTTTCAGTCACCAGCGTATATATTTAAATATGGATTCCGTGTCTGCAAAACCCAGCCCTATGTCGGTGAAATAACTCAGATCTCGTCTGTGATTGTTCCTTATTCAGGGATCATTTGTTGTCAGGTGTCAAATGGTTTTGATAGACTGCGATGCTAAAGCACATGCTTATAATCTTACAAGAAGTTATTTCTTTTGACATCTTTTGGAGTCACGTGTATGTACCTGGAGTCATTGTAGGTGTACCACTCTCCCGTACAGGGACTGCGGCAGTACGCTGTGTAATGCCCACCCAAAGACGTCCCGGTGTGATTCGACACAGCGTACAGATTATACACGGTGTTTACTGTAAATACAAAAAGAACAGTCGAACTTTACTGTAAATACAAAAAGAACAGTCGAACACCATAAACATGAAGCATGAAATAAAATCCATTATGTTGCAGGACTTACTGCTGTTATCGGAGGCAAATTCCCTGAGGTCCAGGTCCTTGAGAGGAAAGTTGACAGACGTAGACAGTTTGCTGGTTCTGACCCGACACTCTGAGAATCGTTTCAGATCTGAGAGTCCAAGAGTTAAGATCAAACTGTTTCTCCACACTTAATCCAATTCACACACGCTGACTTATTAATAAGCTTTCATAATGTGATTTATTCCAACTCTCTGTTTTTAAAAAGGATACGAAGCACCAGGATCTTGGGAAATTTCTGAATCGTAAATTTCTTCGTGCATTTCCGCCTGGCTTTACATCTGTGGCATGTCTGCATGAAAGAAGAGAGGATCAGGTTATGTCTATACTGTACACACGTGTATACATATCCTGTATTTACATATACACATACAGACATGTATGATGTGCACTTACGGGTCTCTCGTTGCCATCTAATACATCCTCTTTTGTGAAAAGACGAAGGCAATCCATCAAACTCACTTCTCCTGAGGTCTAAAGAAGCACGACGGTTGTTTATCATTATGTTCATGAGTCAGATCTGTGTTTGGTAACACATAAATACAGACATGTGTAGGTTTGAGTGTATCTGTGTGTATATTCACCTTTGTGATAGGTAGAGACAGATCCCAGAAAGGATCGAAGACGGTTGAGCAGTAACCGCACTCGCTGCATGTCAACGTGCTCTTCAGCTGACCGACAAACAGATCTGTGATAGAAAACCAAACCGAGAACGTTTACTAACCAGAGCAGAAAACACACACGCAGTGTTAATATTGCAAAGCATCTTACCCACTACTTTGCTGTCCTCACTCTCCAGGTACTTGTTCCACATTCTCTTGCTTTTCTCGTCGTCCCTGTAGATAACACACATTTCATTTAAGACCCCAGATTACAACATTAAAACGTGATGCACAGGTCACGCGTTGACAGCTCAACCAATCGGATTAAACATAGATGACCCTGGACCACAAAACCAGTCATAATGGTCAATTTTTCAAAATTTAGATTTATACATCATCTGAAAGCTAAATAATCGATTCATTGGCGTATGGTTTTTTAGGACGGGATAATATTTGGCCAAGATACAACTATTTGAAAATCTGGAATCTGAGAGTGCAAAAATATGGAGAAAATCGCCTTTAAAGTGGTTTACGAAAGACGCTGTAGCACGCCGTTGGTTTGTTTTAACGCTCTCTATTGGCTTACCGCTGTAATGACGTTGTGGAGAGTAGATGAACCCGAAAGATGAAATTCTAAGCTTTAGATACCAAACTTGTGTGAGTAATTCCCAAAGACCGAGCAGCACCTTGTGAAGTCTGTAGGCGTTTTTTCAGCCATTTTGCTGCATCCACTCACAAAAATAAAGTTTTGATATATTTACGGTAGAAAATGTACAAAATTTCTTCACAGAACATGATCTTAACTTAGTGTCCTAATCATTTTTGGCATTAAAGAATTGTGGTCCAGGGTCACATGATTCAAAAAATCTATAACAATAGCTCAACAATACAATCAAATCTATGGTGCCTGAGACTCAAACACTATGTGTACTTACGAGAGATGATCGAAGTCTTCAACCAGGCCTTTGGGTTTCACTGTCACTCTGTTGACTTCATTATGAAGCCCATCCAACAGAAACCTCAAAAACTCCTGAGCATCTTGTTGACTATGACACAGAAATGAGGAAACATGAGTTCTACGGTCAAGGTCCAAAATGAACTTGGATATAGTGATTGAGAATATTTACAGACCGTGAAACTATATTTGTCCTTTTGAAACCTGGGATGTCCAAATAGGTTGTTTTTCAGGAAATGGAAAATGTAACGCTGCACTTATAAAATAATTAATACGGTGTTGTCAAAGTCGACAAACACTTTTTAATACTTGTTATTGGTTAGATATATATTGCTAAACCCGCCGACAAACATAAAGGATGACCAATAATAATGATTTATGGCAAAATATGGAGATACGAGGTTTCAGAAGGACAGCAGCGATATGTTGCTACTTACTTGTAGCCCACGAATCGAGGGGCGTATTTCTGGATCTGCATTTTGAAGTCTGAAGGGCTGATGGCCTCATTGCTAGCCGATGTCCAAAGAATCTGAGTGAGTTTGGCGAACTCTGGAGAAAGAAACACACGCTTATATTCACATATATGAATCAAACATCTGTCTGCTGTGATGTTCTCATAGATATCTGTGTGTCTTACCCTCCATCAGTGCGGCTTTGGCCCTGCAGTTGTTGTTGAGGTCGACGCGGTGTGTGTTACGCAGACAGTAATCCCTCAGATCGTGAGTGTTGCTCAAACACTGAAGTATGGAGTTCATAAAACACTACAGAGACAGAAGTGAGAGACGGTTTGCGTTGATGTTGCTACAATTAAACTTTGGTTAAATTCGTAAAGGTTTAACACGGCCGTAGACACGTTGCTGAGAAATACTTACAGTATTACCTAGATTCCTGAGGCCCACCAGACCCTGAGCGTGCTTCGAGTTCTGTGAGGATAAAAAAGAGGTCAGTGGGATTTCTATAGTGACCTTTGAGTTATGTGATCCACATCTTAGCCAGAGATGATCTGAAGTAGATGTGAATATGACTAAAGCCTGTGACTCACACCGGCCACATGGTTTGCTCGCCACAGATTGTTGACAACTCGTGATGTAAGACATGACAACATTCACTGATACAAAAACATCTTATAAATACGTAGATTTTTTATCAAAGTATATATCGTACAGTACATGCTTATGTGTACAGTAAACATTTGTGTGCGAGCTGACCCGAGCACTTTCGCCGGGGCATTAAATAGCAAGTTAGCAGATTTAGGCCGAGACCCCTGCTGTTGAAGACTTCACGCAAACAAACAATGCCCATCTGCCACGGCACGACGAAAACCATGAGCCATTTATTAAACGGCAAATAAACACATCTAGCGCATCAGTGTGAAATTCTGACAGGTCGGTGAGGAATGCTGATGATTTCACAGGTTGGATATTTTTGACACGAGCGGTCAGCCTGTTGACAAGATGAAGAATGAGTCGCATTCAGAAGGTGAAGTGTCAAGTCTTGGAATAGCAGCACTAACGTCCACAAGTTCTTGTGAGTCGCTCTCTGATCGTGGTGATGTTTTAGAGGTGTCGGTGATGTTTGATTAATGCTTTTTTTTCCAAACGAACACCGATGAAAACATCGCTTATCAGGCTCCTATGAGCTTCCGTTATTTATTCATTTACTTCATGCCAAAACAGAATGAGAAGCATCTGATGCCATTTTTCCTCCCCACAGAAGATGAGAGAGGTGAAACAGATGGTCCGAGGCCCGACTCCGCTGGGTCCATCTCTGCCTTTCACACCCAACTCTCAAAGCAAACGGAGCGGTACGATAGCCACGGCTCGCCCCGGACGGCAGGGTCTCGTTGCGACTGGCTCTTCAAATATCTTTGGAGGGCTGTGAGCTTATCGGCTGGCACGGCTTGAAAGAAAGTGAACGGGAACATTGTGTCCTGACCTTAGCTCCTGGAAGCCGCGGCTGTCACACTCACAAGATCTCAATGAGCTGCGATGCCAAAAGGTTAGTCAAATGTTCACTTCACACTGTACCGAGACGCAAACACGTCACTTAAAGGAATAGCGTATCTTAAAGGAATAGCGCATCTTCAAAACATATGACTAGAAGATATTTTGAGAAATGTCTGTATCCATACAATGGAAGTCAATGTTGTTTGGTTCCTACGTTACCCTAGTCTCAAGTCTACTTTACACAGTAGACCAAAGGGCTGAACGCAGTAAATACACATTATATTTGTTAGTCTATCCCTTTAAGATGACGCTAAGTGCTCTTCTCTGCAATCTGCTCATATTTACAGTCTAATGTGCAAGATAATGTTTTTCATTTGCTACAGTTTCAAAGGAAAAGACACGAAACAAACCAAAGATCCAGAACATCTGCTCGCTGTAACCCAAACGCTATTTGTTAATGGAAAGCCACGACATTACACTGTTATCTTAATGATTAACAATCCCGATTAAAAGATATTGAAACCACGTTCAGTAGTCATTAAAGTCCCATGCGTGTGAAGAAATGACCTGCCGGTGATTCGTGGAATGTCTTTGCTGACAGATTAACACATGGCTTACTTAGTCCATTTAAACAATACACAAGGTACGATCTACTTGTTTCTCGGTTGCATAACAAACGCTGGTCGTGTTATCGCCCCTCCACTAGTTGATAACACGACCTTTATCAACTAAACCCTACGCTTGTCAAATATAAACTTTATTGCCACCCTAATGGATATTTAATTGACATTCATGCACATTTGTCCAAAGTTCTCTCCATTGCGGTTGCTTGTCAATGATCCCACATAACAAAATACCATAGTATACTATAGTAAACAGTACTTACTACATGTAAGTTACAGTATTATTACGTATACCTACTTCAGTCTACTGTACCGTGGCGAAGTAAGAACTGTACTACAGTTTACCATAGTAAATACAGTATTCTGTCACGTGTGCTGACTCTGTAGGCTACGGTACTAACCTGATGCACTAAAAACGATGCAGTCATCCTAGCAATGTGTGTTTTTAGATTGATGTGACTCATCGTTACGACTCGATGCCAACCGTTGCGATTTACGTTCAAATGAACACTGAGATAAGTGCGCGTCCGCACATAACGCGACGCAACAGCTGCGCGGCTAGATGGCGTCAGTTGCGTGCTCACAACCGGCGTTGCGTAACAACGCTCTTTTATATATATTATAGAGGTCTATTTAATGTCGGTTCCCAATATACTTCATTAGGATAACAACGGCGCACTTTGTGGGATATAGAGTTCGTATTTGCAATGCTCTGTACTACTAATTATATTCGTGAATTGTGGCTCCGTCACGTAGTTTGCGCACGGTTAACGGACTATTTGGCACGTCTAGGCTTACCTTAGCCTGGTTAATGAGAAGACCCACGAACGTGGACACCAGCATAGATCGGGACATGCTCGGACTCTTTCTGCGCAGATCCGGTTTGATGAAAGGGAAGACCGATGCCGGCGGCTCCTCCGGGACCGTCACCGTGTACGACTGTCTCATACTCGGCATTATGACTGAAGAAACCGACAGTCTGGTGTTCCGGTCACTTTATATTCCCGACCGATGCGGCCGGACAGGTGTATTCCTCAGGTGACGACGCGTCGAGTCAACGTCCTTGAGCGAACGTGAGCTTCGCGTAAAACGTCCCGCGGAGCGCGCGTGCAAATAAATAATGCAATGAATAAACAGCGCGGAATCGCGTGTTTGTATGAATTCTCCCGGTCGCGTGTTGGAAGCGTTCGGCATCAGCGATCAGCACCGGAATGATGGAAGAGCGCGCGAGCCGATCGGTTTTACTCCAGCGAGGACACGCCCACTCGGCACGAGAGCGACTCACGTCACAGAGAGGCCTCATGTGCGCGCGGACGTCAGCCGGCAGAGGACGTTCATCACTGACAGCGTGTCTGCTTCAGGACCACGTGTTGTTTTTATTATGGCAACTTGTGTTTACAAAGCATCGAAATGAATTCTTACAGCACTGGGAAGGATTCAACAAATGTATTACATCGTTTCATCGCACGTTCTCTGTTCTTTACTCTCTCACGCCAACACAAACAACAGAACCCGGCCTCAACACAAGAGGAAATTCAATGCGTTTGGGAGTTATTGTTGGTTTTTTAATCGGAATTTTTATTCATATACACACCAAGGGATCGTGGAGGAAGACTGGATGTGACCCGGGCCGGCCCATGTATATGAGCGTTGACCTTTGGGAATGAGGTGGGCTGTATGCGGGTCCATGACGCACTTCCACTAAAATCTCAGCCGTAGGGAATAATGGCGTTTCGCTTCAGGGTGCACATAGGGTTACGATCAAGCGCTTAACAACGCTCACCCGTATTGCTGTCGGTTCACCGAAATTTGAACGTTTTCTTGCTGAACACAACGTTGTCACTTGGTGAAAAATTCCCTTTAGAACCAACAGAACCCATTACAGAAATCCCATTAAAATACCATTATGAGCCATTAGCTTTTCCATTTAAAACATTATAAATTCCTTTTTGTATTGTGTTTAGGGCATTTTAACCAGTAGGATTTAACATCCCACCAATATAATCAATCACATACCGGTAGAACCATTACAGTTTCCATTAGAACCAATACAAACCCCTTTTAACCATTATACAGTAACTTCTTTAATGGTTTCTATGGTTTCTTTCAGCAGGGACCTCCCCTTTGTGATGGATTCTATAGGTGGGATTATAAATCCTATTGGAATAATGCCCAAAACACAATTCAAAAAGGAATTTTGTAATGGTTTTAATGGAAAGTGAGGATAGTATTTAATTTCTGTAATGGTTTCTCTTGGGTTTCTATTGTTTTTTTCAGCAAGGTTATCGGCCCGTGTGCATGTACCCCAATGTAATGGTTTAAATGCAAACTGGTGTCTACTGGTATGTGATGGATTCTATTGGTGGGGTGTTATAGCTGGCTTTAATGACCAAAACACACCACAGATACAGATGTTATGGTTTAAATTGATAAAGCTAATGGTATTTAAATGGGAACCATATCAAATTTCTGAAATGTAATGTAATGGGTTTCTTTTTTTTCAGGGAAACATAAAAACCCATTAGAAACCATCACAGAAATTATTTTCCCATTATAACCATCAAGAAATCTGTTTTGTAGTGTGTTTGACTTCAAAAATGAATTCAAGGTTGATTTAACGTAACAATGTGAGGTGAATGAATAATGGAAGTATTTGTGGAATCCTGTTGGTTTAGCTTCATGTCTATCCTCCAGTGACCTATTATCTCACCCTAAAGAACTCTGCACCGAAGGGTGCAACAGACCAGTGACCCAGAAGCAACGGCAGGGTAATTTGTGTGGGAACAAACGGCTAGTAAAGCACTACTGGTCTTCTATGAAGCTCTCCTATGTCTTTTCACCAGCTTATTATGTAAGCAGCATCCAAAGCATCGCAGAACGGCCCTTTCTGTGCAAATAATTGCATTCATCTTATGAAACGCCGCTCTGAATCAAGCTTCTATAAGAAGCTGTGCTGAGCCTTATACAGACGCCGGCTGCAGTCGTCGGTGAAGGACATCGCTGAAAAGCATCGCTGTCTCACTGCCATGAGTTACAGACGTGCTTATGTGTGTAAGAGAGAGAGATCATATTAGATAATCCATCTATTTTATTTGTTAATTTTCTCAACCTTTTATCAAACGATTATTTACTACCGTTTTACATTATTGTTCACATGTCAATATCATATTTTTATCATAGTTTTTAAGTGTAGTTTATAATAATGCAATATATAAATAATGTATAAATAAAGCATATACATTTTTTTATTTTATTTTTTATTTTAGTTATAAATTAAAGTATATAAATATTCATAATTTAAAATATTGATAGTATTTTAAAATAGGCTTAATCTATGGACATGGGTTTGTGAAAGTCGCCTCTGAGACACATTCTACATTCTGAAAGAAGTAATGTTACCTTTATCCTTCCTTGTCAAAGAAACAACAACAAAAAAAGCAGCGAGGAGTACATCTCCAGCTAAAGCCTCCTGTCCAAAGTGAAATTGAGTGTTTTTGTACTCACACTTGGAATGACTACATAACTGAGCACATCAGCATGCAGAGCTGTTGCACAACAGACCGCCACAGTCAGTCTGCATGGCACAGAGGTCATTACTCTCAGAGAGCAGTCTGGGATTTGGAGAGGTAAGGGCGTCAGTCTTCTTTTCAGAGCATAAAATTCTTGGTAACTTGCCTCCTGCTAAATCATTAACTTTTGTAGGAACCTAGAAACAGTTTAGGTTGGTTAGTAGACGAAGTGTCAAATCAGCATGAACGAGGCTTGGTGGTGAGAACGCAAGAGGTTTGGAGAAGTGAAGCATATCTTCATTCTGCCACTGTATGCTAATGTCTTCACAGGCTCACAGACACCGGCTGCATGACAGCTGGAGAGAAAAATAGAAAGGCTGCATGTGTTTGGCTCTATTATAAGCATCAGCCGTCGACGCAGACGAGGTGATGTCACCACACCGCTGCAGTGACTCATTCTGAACCCACCAGATAGAAATAGAACCAAAACATCACCGTGACCTCTAAACGATTCCACATTTACAACACACGCACACAATTCCAACATCTAAAAAAATCACAGTGACCTCTCGGCACTTCCACAATCACACACATCACAACTCCCATATCACAAAAACATCACAGTGACCTCTACACACACAATTCCAATGTAAAATATCCCAGTGACCCTTAATGCCTACACACATCACAACTCTGAAATCACAAAAACATCACAATGACCTCTAAACACTTCAGCGCTCACAATTCACACGATTCCAATATCACAAAAACATCACAGTGACCTCTAAATGCTTGTACGCACACACACACAATTCCAATGTAAAATATCCCAGTGACCCTTAATGCCTACACACATCACAACTCTGAAATCACAAAAACATCACAATGACCTCTAAACACTTCAGCGCTCACAATTTACACGATTCCAATATCACAAAAACATCACAGTGACCTCCGAAAGCTTCCAAACACGCACACACACAAATACTCACCACGAAATCACCACAAACACACATCACAACTCCAATATCACAAAAATATCACAGTGACCTCTAAATGCCTCCACAAACACAATACACGCACACAGACACCACACACACACGCACACAGACACTCGCACACACACACACACACACACACTCGCACACACACACACACACGCACACACACAGACCACAAATGAGATATTGCAAAAACATCACTGTGACCTCTAAAAGCTTCCACATACACAATTCCTTTATGAAAAATATCACAGTGACTTCTAAATGCCTCCACAAAAACAACACACACATCACAACTCCAAAATCCCAAATACATCACAATGACCTCTAAACACCTCAGCGCTCACAATACACACAATTCCAATATCACAAAAACATCACAGTGACATCTAAACACTTCCACATTCACAAACATACGCATCACAAAAATATCACAGTGACCTCTAAATGCCTCCACAAACACAATACATGCACACACGCACGCACGCACGCACACACACACACGTGCACGCACGCACACACACGCGCACACACACACGCACGCACGCAAACACACACACACGCACACACACACGCACGCACGCACACACGCACGCACACACAGACACACACACACACACACGCAGACCACAACTGTGATATCCCCAAAAATATCACAGTGACCTCTTAATGCCTCCACAAACACAATACACGCACACACACACGCACACACACACACACGCACGCACGCACGCACGCACGCACACACGCACGCACACACAGACACACACACACACACGCAGACCACAACTGTGATATCCCCAAAAATATCACAGTGACCTCTTAATGCCTCCACAAACACAATACACGCACACACACACGCACACACACACACACGCACGCACGCACGCACACACGCACGCACACACAGACACACACACGCAGACCACAACTGTGATATCCCCAAAAATATCACAGTGACCTCTTAATGCCTCCACAAACACAATACACGCACACACACACGCACACACACACACACGCACGCACGCACGCACACACAGACACAAACACACACACGCAGACCACAACTGTGATATCCCCAAAAATATCACAGTGACCTCTTAATGCCTCCACAAACACAATACACGCACACACACACGCACACACACACACACGCACGCACGCACGCACACACAGACACACACACACACGCAGACCACAACTGTGATATCCCCAAAAACATCCCTGTGACCTCTAAAAGCCTCCACACGCACATGCTCAGGCTCTCTGAAGTTATATAAAAACCTTACACTGTTAAATATTGCAAGAATTTAGCCACATATTTTATCATTAAATTGATTCAATAAAATGAATTCAGAATAGGTAATAATATAAATATGATTTAATCAAGTTTTTAATTATACCGGCTCCCTACAATCGACATACAAATCTCAACAATGGTGACAAAAGTCCAACATGATTTAATGATTTACATTAGTTGTGTTAAATAAAGAAGTGTGGCGTGATCATAAAAGCCAAGCACTACCCATGATCTACACCCGTGTTTACCGAGTGTCATGTGTTCCTAAAATATAAAGTATGCAAAATATGCACGTGTGTGTTTTGTGCATCGGACGGGGAAGACTAAAACAAAGCTTTGATAACTCAAGGGCTCCCGGTATGCGTGAGGTCGGGTTTGATGGGGTGTCAGATCAGATCAGACTCTCTCTGGTACACAGACACACATGCTCTCATCCGCTTTTCATTAGGAACATGGCTTGTCGCTAAGGAAGATGATGTGTAATACATAAGCTAGAATCAGCGCGCCTTTCGTATACTGAGCAACATGCATATTGGTGCTGCTGGTTAATGAATTCACAGTACTGCGTAACACATTTGCGGCGTCCAGGAAAGCCAGAACTGACCCTTCTCCTGTTCTGAGAATGGATGCAACAGTCCGTACCTTCTCTGTATGTAGCCTGACCGGCTCTTCAAGCTTTTATTACCAAAGTTATACTTGCATTTGAAAACGTCCACACATGCTGTAAAGATAGAACATCCTTGGTTGTAATGTAAATGTATGTATGATTTTCCAGCCGTAATAATGCTTGCGTACTGAAATGTGAGGTGCTAGGTTAATAATGTCAATAAAACCAGAGGCACCTGGTAGAGCAACATTCTTTCGGTGGCATGCAAACAACTGAGATTAATCTGCTATATTCATCCAACCTAAATAACTTTAACACAGACGATATGGCGGTAAATTGAAAAACGGCGCCATATAGATGATTATGAAGACATTTGTACATTGAACTGCTGCTTGAATGCATCTGGCTTTGGAATGTAAATCCCAGGCTGTTTTAATCTCAATTACATAACATCAAATTTTCTCTCTGATGGCTTGCAAGCCATCAACACACATGTGCTGGACAAATGAATTACTGCTGATGGTGAAATGACCAATGAATGCATTCATGGAAAGAGAGAGAGCGGTTTACTCAGCTATAATGAAATGTTCACAGTCACACAGTGGAAAGATTGATGGGGAAGAGAGAGAGAGAGACTTCAAAGTAAATCCTAATATAAGCTACACCGTAGACCTCTCGACCAACATCTGAACATTCACTGATGTTTTTGTTGCTGTTTATTATGAATAGTTATGTGCATTGTTTTAACATATTAAAATAACAATAATTATTTTATGCAATAAAAGAGTGCAATAACGTTCAAACTGTTGTGGTGCTGTTGCTCACTTTTAAAGTGACAAATGTTTATTTGTCAAACTAAATTCTCTCTATAAAAATGTGCATTTCAATCTGAAATGTTGGTTGCGTTACGTCATCACATCTTTAAGTTGTGACGCACAAGATTCAATATATTTGGTATCTTTTGAAAGCTTAGAACCTCAGATTTCTTATATTTATAGTTCTCGTTAAGGTCTGAATTTGTCTTCCCAAAACTCAGTCACTCATCAAATGGAAGATCTTACTATCAAGAATATCACTGTATATGTCACCGATCTACCACTTTCGAATAACACAACAAAGGTAAATTGTCAAATTATCGTCAAATTATTAAAATTTAGAGAGTAAAATAGTTTATTTTTTCAATTTACTCCAATGTTTGTAGGGAAGGCACTCTTTTAAATGTAGGTAAAGCACCAGAGCTTAAAGGACCATCTAGCAGCATCTAGCTCTGAAGTTGCGAATTGCAACCAACGGCTCACTCCCCCCTCCCCCCTCCCCCTTCCTTTCGAGCACTACGGTGGCTCACACAGCACTAAGATGCCGTCATTTTTTCCGCTTTTTTGACGAAGGAGATAAACTATTTACGAAAAGTTCTGTAGAGAAGTTCAAACAAATCGCTTTTGGCATTTGGCTGTTTAACATCTTAAATAATATAGTTGGAAACAGAAAGACACGCTTCCCCTTTAACAGTGTGAATTACTTTTGGGCATTGTGTCCATGAGGATTAAAGGATTTTCGTGACAGCTGGAGTTATAAAATGGATTATAGAGAACATTGAGTGTGTACTGTATACGCGAGTCATTGAGACAGACAGAAACACGGGGTACCCTTGTGTTTGGGATTGGTACACAAATAGACCTTTAACCCCAAAAACTGATAACACTCAACAAGCGTACGCATCGAGTTGCATCCGCTCTTACAACCCCAAGCATCCAGTCAGTGCACCCTAAGATCTAAAAATAAGTCAATCGCATCATTAATCAAATATGAAAGCAGAGACACAACAGAGACATCAGGCTGGTAACAGGTTATCAATATGAGATGGCATTGGTTGCATAGCCACAAAAATCATTTTTATACTTTACAGATAAAATGAAACATCATGCAGTCACGGCTAAGGCCGTGTTCAGACTTGACTTCTGTTTTGAAGCTGCTAGCATCTGTTTAACAATTTAATCCTAAAGAGAAAATCATGTTCTCAAACAAATGTCCTGAGCGCTCTTTTTGAATCCAGCACCTGCAAATCTTTCTGCAGTTCAGAGCGTCTTTTGAGATAGAAAATGGTTGAACTTTTCGAGAAATAAACGTCCTACGTCAAGCTCCTTTTTCACAGCTGACCAATGACAGAGACCTGTCGTTTCCACAACAACATGCGAGGAACGTGAATGGTCGAGAAGGCCCAAGCTCGAATAAATACGATACTATAAATACTATAAATGTA
The DNA here is from genome assembly GCF_947034865.1 of Barbatula barbatula. Lineage (NCBI taxonomy): Eukaryota > Metazoa > Chordata > Actinopteri > Cypriniformes > Nemacheilidae > Barbatula > Barbatula barbatula. The sequence continues at coordinate 1,194,042 of NC_136767.1, forward strand.
CATATAATTTACACTTTCAACAACTTCTGATTGCATTTCTAGCGAGAAATGACTATTGTAGTCTTTTGAGTGTGATTAGTTATTGCAAAGACGTCCGTTGCGCTGCCTCCCAAGTCATGGCATTCGGCTGCTAGCGTTTTTCTATTACTAAAAAAGCGCCTTTGTCATCATTTTCTTATCATCAAAAAAAATCAAGTCTGAACACGGCCTAATATGTTTGCATACAGCTTTTCAAAGAAAAGGAAGGAATCTTTAAGCCACTTGTGTGCTGACTCAGAGGAAGCGTATACTCAATGGGACTCATTATCATTTGTCATTAGGTGTTTGTTCACTCAGGAGGTGTAGAACACTATGTAGTGGCAAACTGAAAGCTCCTAAGTGTTTGTGAAGCGTGGCCTGAAGGTAGACACATACAGTACATACCAATCCATCCTGATATCACGAGCTGGGGTCACATGATTTCTGCACTTTTCCTCCGTTTTCTGCACTAAAAGCGAATTACGCAGAATGTATTTGCAAGCAGGCCAGAATCTCACACCACAAAACAGGAAGAAGGTTCATCTCTTGCTCAACACACGCGACCAGACAATCAGCACAATTAAATTCACACACAATCGGAAGAAGCGTCATGCGAACACAGGGCACGTGACTACGTGGTTACATAGAGATATTGGATTCACTGGAATGTGAAAGAGATGAGATGGGAAGTCCTTATCACATGATCTCCAAGTTTCCTGACTGTCTCATCATCACAAACCTCCGGTCCAGACGAGCCAATCAGAGCCTTACGGAGACTAAATCATGCAATGTTTGTTCTCTGAATCTACATTTGATTCTCAGATGTGAAATTGATAAGTTGTTGTAAATGAGCCCTGCAGAATTGACTAATGTTGAGGATCACTCACATTATCGGCCGCCTCGATTACATCATCATCAGCGCTTCACGGGACCAGGCGGTCTTTGATGAGCTTTTTTCTGTGGTTTTCATTTCCATGGCAACAGTGATTTCTCCAATTGGTGGATCTCCGTGTAACTTTGTATTTTGGACACGTGGTAGGCCTACGTGATTGAAGCCATGGTCTCCCTCAGCTCGCGTGAAGTCATATTGTCTCTGGAATCTATCGGAGGAAGTCTCGGACTGTCACTTCAAATGGCTCGTTCTCAGTCAGGTCCACAGCTGGCCCCAGACCTGTTCTTACTGCAGGCCCGAATCAACCAATCGGCCTTGACACTAATTTAGATGAAAGTGCAAAGTTGCTCTTCTGTGCAATAAACCATCTTATCTTAGGCTGTATGTGTAATTTAGGCATGGCCTTTACGGCTTTATCCTCCCTCAAAGTGTAAATGTGTCTAAAGTCATTTGCTAATCGAAACCTTTTGAAAAATTAAAATTTTCTAATCTCCTGACCTAAGTTCTACTTAAATGACAATCAAAATATACTCCACATGCCAGGGCATCCAGAAGTGAGACTCTTGTATATGGATACGGGTAAGAAAGTTTAGATGGGTCGTTCTGAGTTCTGTGTAACAATTTCAGTTCTTAGCCACCATTGACAACCATAGTAAGAAGGTAGTCAAAAGTGCCCCAGAACGGTTTGCTTTGCTACACTATTTATCTTCTTTTGTGATTAACAGAACGTAACACATTTTTACAATATTGTATTACATATAATATATTTTTTTCTACTATGGGAGTCAACGGTGCCCCAGAATTGAAAATGGCTAACATAACAGTTTCCTTCGTGAAGTCATTTATACCGGTTTGGAACAACAAGTAAATGGTGACAGCATGTTCACTTTTGGGTAGATATATTATACAGTATGTGAGATGAGTTTTCTAGGGTCTTTCTGGCTATCAAATCATACGTCTTAAATACTGTAAGTATGCGATAATGAAAAGTCAGAAAGACGCAAGCCAGCCAAACTGAGAATCACAAAACTCAAACACAATGAATCGAGCATTGAACAGAAACTCTCTCAAACATTAAACGGCAAGAATGCATAAACAAGCCTTCATTAGAAAAGTGAAATCGGTGACATTTTCATATAGTTTGGGAAAAGAAGAATACATTTATATCTAAAAGCAATCAAATCGATCGAAATAAAAAAAGTATGACATCCAGGAGCTTTGAGAAAAAGTCTGCACTGTAAAAAAAGTACTGGCAGAAATAACCAGTACACTTTTTCCTTTATTTTACGGACATTTACATTAATGCTAAATTGTAATTTAATGCAGTGCAAAATGGAAAATATGGGTAAAACAACTGTTAAAAATGAATACGGAAAATTCTTTCATATTAATACAGTATATTGTGCCCTATGATTACGGATTTATAGCTCACATATATCATATAAGAAACGTCATACAGGCTTGGAAACGCATGAGGGTGAGTATAATGGACACATTTTTTATTAAACTATTACTTAAATTTTCTACAAAAGTTATAATAAAGCAAAATAACTATTCTGAATTGTTATTTTCATTAATGAAATACAACCCAGCCATGTTCTTGACGGCTTTGGTGAGATCCACCCATCCAGATAATCATAGACAGGACAAAGATCAATGTTCCTGCCACGCGAGAGTCTATCCCCTGCATTAGCAACACCCATGCAACAACTTCACATCGCTGTCATAAACTAAAACATCTCGCATGCACAGTTGAGTCATTCTGGTGACTTGCGCAGACATGTTTGGTTGTCATGGTGAGATCTCGGCAGGGATCCCAGGAGGTGATTCGCGTGATTTGGAATGCACGAAAGAGGACGGGTTCCCATGCAAATTCAATGCGACACACACCACAGAAGTAGGCGTGTTGTTGTGCGTTTCGTCATTTGAATAGGAGTGTTTCTAAATGTGGGTTTGTGCAAACACATATACGCTGAAACCGCATGCCGTGGGAGAAGCAGTGAGAAGGTATGTGACTCTCCCAATGACACAAGAATTATGTTTTACTTTGACACCCACTCCCTTTCTCTCACACTCTTTATCTCTGATTCTGTACTTCAGGACACAGACCTTACACTGAACATCGAGTGGCTTTTTATCTGGAAAAGGTAATAAAACAACCTTAAAATAAAACACTTAATGCATCAGAAACTGCACAGGCCCAACAATATACAAAGTTATACAGTAAGCTTAACTGGAAAAATTGCATTTAGTAAATAAAACATTTTGTGCCAGAACACAATACAGACTTACACAATAAACAACAAACGTACCATTAACCAATATTTTGGCCGAAATACAGTCTCTAAAAGTATAAAAGTACAGTATATATACAGTATATATAAGCTGAAAAATGCTTTTATTTAACACTTCAACATTCATGTACCAAGCCTACTTTACACTAGGTAGAGATTCTTGAACTTTTAAAAACTTTTCTGGTATAATGCTTATTTAATAATAGATGTTCTTCCAGCACTGTACTGTATTTTAACCACTTGAAGTGGTTCAACCAGAGGACATGATTCATAATTTATCAGGTTTAATCAGGCTTTGTTTTATTATCGGGCCGGTAACCTTAAAAAACACTGATATGGCCGATAATATTCCTTACTGTTTAAATACGATGATAATTTCATTCTGTCATACACTGTTAAACCTCGCTGTAAATTACAGGGTAAATAACTTTAAAATAGTCAGTATTTAGCAGTAACATTGGGAAACAGTATTTAACTGAAACATGAGGTCCATTTCTGTAGCTCAGATAATATAATACAGTTAATAACTATATTAACACATTACAGAGAACAGCTGTAATATTCAGCTGTAAAATACTGCCTTTTTTACTAAACTGTCACATACACACACATATGTGCGCTGACTGCTTAATTGTTTACGCAAAGGTGTTGCCACTTTAAGGGCAGCCAGGTGTGTGTGATCATTGAGTTTATGTTCCTTTCCTTTGATTGTCATGGTTTGAAACTTAAAATGAAATCCCCAACAATGAGTGATTAAACATTTCAAATATTTAGAAGGTTTTTGTTAAATATACTGCAAACGTAGATAAGTTAATCATTTCTTATTATGTGCTCTGTATCTTTTGATTCCATAAGCTACCTGTTAGCTAGCTTTTAGCATCTTACAACTCTCAGTAGCCTTTAGAGTTGAAAATAATTTATCACCCCACCGCTTCTTTATTTATTTTTCCTGTTTATTTTTTATTGTGTAGTCACATTACCCACAATGTACAGATGTGAATTGTGAGAATTGCCTTTACGCCAACTAGGCCTTTTTTATACACATGTTAAAAAAACACCAACACAGTGCGAATTTTCAGTTTGAGTTTCAGTGCCCTTGTATTTTTAAGAAATTCTCCTCATTAAGGTCACACATGCAGATTGACAAAATTATTGATGAATTACTTGCACAAGATCTGTTAACTTTGTACAACGAAGGTTGTAAAAGCTACTTCAAAAAGAACTTCAACTTTGTTCCCCCAAAACCAATATATCTGGGCAGTGACTGTTAAGGTACAGTTAAAATGGAAGAAAAAGAGGAAAATATATATACTCATCATTGTTAAATTAAAAAGATTTGAGATAAAAATGAGTGAAGCCTATTGGGTATGAGCACAGTGCTACCTGGAACAACCAAGGAAGCTGATTGCATTGGAACTGCACATGGCACAAAGTACCAGATGTGTGTGATTGCCAGCATGCTGAAAGATCTTTGTGAGCAGTGAATGTGCTTCTCCTACCCAAGATTGGAAATCAGCATTGGGTCAATTGAGTTTGTCCAAAGACTGCTGGGAAAAGCCACAATGTGTTCATAAACTTAGAGATGCTACTGGTAGGACAAATACTCGTTGTGTACTGGATGCTTGAGAGTAGTTTATGCTAGTAGTTTTAGCACCTAGCATGCTAACTGGACGTGTGCTATGAAGTGTTCTTGATTTTACATTGCTGTTAAGTTGCTACATAAACTGCAAATATTTTAACAATGTTGTTTGTACTTAAAATATCTTTGAATACTGTGTGCAGTGACTTATATATTTATGTTTTCTGTATAGGTTATTAAGCTAATCATCTGAGATATTCATTGAAACATATAATACATTGATTTGATGATGAAGAAATCTATGCTTTGAGTTATTCTATGCACCCTCTTAAAGTTGATTGGAGCCTTTTTCAAGTTTGGTCAGACATGCAGGCAAACAAACCCTGATAACTTGACAGTGACACAGCTGGTAAAGATCGCTTTTGACATTATGTGCCAGTTATAGAAACCCTAAAATCTCTGTTTAAGCAAGCATCGGTGAGGGAGCAGTACAACCAGTCAAAAATGCTTGATCATGATGACAAGGTAATGGAGGATATAAGGATGGCACATGCATCACGCAAAATGCCATCTTTCCTGAGAATCCATCATCGTTATCAATGATCTTGTATCAGGATGCATTTGAAGAATGGCCTTTTTTATGTATTTGTGTGTTTGTGTAATATTGTAAGTTAATACTTTAGTTTATTAGTCACATTAATTATGGTCTACTATTCATTTGCAAAGTTGTGTTGAAAATGTTTAATGAATTGATAAGTGACACAGTTTCTGTTGTTTATTTATATTTTTTATATTGTAAAAGAAAATAGAATGTATTTGGTTAACATTTTGAGTAATCTTTGCCATAGATATCCCATATCTACAATATAGTGTAATTGTTTTCTTCATTTTCCTTTAATGTGATTTATACATTGCCATACACTAGCAGTGGATGTTATATTTCAGAATAACTTTCAGGTTTGTTCAATTGTCTTATGTAATTATGGATTTTCTTGTGTTTTGTATGCTAAAGTAATAAATTATGTTTGTTTGAACCTTTTGAATTTCTTTGTCTTTTTAGAAGATAATGCCATCAAATAAAATGCAGCATATTTTATGGAGCACAATGTATATGTAGTATTCTACTGTGATTGTAATGCATTACAGTAAATAACTATCACCACTACTACTGCCAGTAATTAGCTGTTATTCTTGATTTACAGTACAATACTGACAAAATTGTTGCCAGTTAGTCACCGTAAAGTCTCAGTTACAGTAAAATACTGGCAACACTGTTGCCAGCTTCTTACTGTAATGTATATTTAAAGGTAACTAACTGGCAACACCGTTGCCAGTTAGTCACCGTAAAGTCTCAGTTACTGTTAAATACTGGCAACACTGTTGCCAGCTAATAACTGTTGAATCTGCATTACAGTAAGTAGCTGGCAACAGTGTTGCCAGTATTTTACTGTAGAAATGCCTTGAAAGGTCTAACAGTGTAGCACAAGATTTCTGACTTCAGTCTGACTGCATTGCTAGAAAACTATGTGTCAAAAACAGAATGTGCAAGTTTATGAAAGTTAAAGGACATTCAGAACTGCACATGTGAAGGACTGAACATCTCATGCGCAATAAAGACACAAAAACTGACATCATCGAAGACTTGAACGACGCAACTAATGCTATAAGATATTATACGCTAATCTTATCTTTCATTTACTCTTGTACTCTTAGCCTCACAATAACAGCGGACACAAAAACTAATGTAACCAACACACAAGCCAAGCGAAAAAATCACATCTGTCAGCACAGCGAGATTTACCATCAAACTACAGACTACACCATCAAAAGAAAAGCAAGGCCTCTCTTTCCCGGCCTCTCCTAAAACCACACGGTGTGGAATGCAGATGGAGAAAAAGAAATAAAAACATCCGTCCGGCCACAATGACCTCTATTGATGTTGAAATAATTCCTGAAAAATAAAGAGATTCACTTTCAAAGCATCTGGTTATAACACACTGTTTGGACAGGAGGAGAAGCGGAATGAAAATAAGCTTGAGTCAGAGTTTTAGCGGTACAACACCTGGCATTGCACTTTTTCGTAACACACTGATTTGGGTGACGATACACTATAGGGCCGACAATGACAAAGTCCACAATACGACATGAAATTGTACTGATATACGGAGGTGTTACCATGTAAAAGTCATTCGATTCAGCACAGTACAGACCTCTGTCCCACCCTCTCATGTCCCTGTGATGACAAAGCAAGTCACTAACCATCAATCTGGCTCAATGTCAGCTCATAAATGAATAATCTGAGGCAAGTGCATGAAATCTGTTATGATCTGAATTGGTTTATGGTGGGATAGAGATTGTGAAACCTGATCTTGGATCAGTTGTCGCATATACAGTATGGACATGTCCAGGCAATGGCTTTAATAATGATGCACGCTCAGGTGTAAAAGATAACAGGTGACTTATTAAAAGGGGCTCTGACCTTTTTCTGCTTAAAAAGTATCACACTTTAAAGGGACAGTTCACCTAATAATACAAATGATGTCATTGTTTATTCACCCTCATGTGGTTGTAAACCTGTACAGTATGACTTTTACTTAAATATATATATATTTTCAGAAATCACTAATTTTGAGAAATGTCTAGTCATCAACGTTCTTCAAAATATTTGTGTTCTATAGAGAAAAGTCATACAGGTCTGGATTGACACGAGGTGAGTAAACAATGAAATCATTTCTGTGTGAACTATCCCTGTAATACACGCACATAAGTGAGTTTTTGTGAAGTGATCTCATCACAAAGTAATGAAACGGATACAAGTGTATCATTTGTGTCCCAACCTTTTTCGAAGTTATGAAACGATTCATTCTTTAGTATCAATGACACTTTCAAACTATTTCTGTTATCTATGGTATGCATGTGAACATACATGTACATAATTCTTAAGCTGAATCATTACCAAGGAAATAAACTGATTTTATTTATGCTGCCGTGTACTAAAGAGAGGACAACAGCGCACTCCAGTGAGCTAACTTGAGTAATACAGCACAAAAAGATGCTCATTCTTCCAACATCATTTTTTTAATCCGACCCAGTAAAAAGAAGAAATATTAAAACGCACCTATTGTACAGCAACCACCGATGCATTTAAAGCATATGTATGTCTCTGTGTGTACTAGTACACAACCCACCCAGAATCACGTGATGCCAGTGCGGTGTTGATGAGTCGACTTTATCCTCATGAGTGTGAAATGAAGATGCGAAAGTGTCAAACCACAAGCTCATGAAAAAACAAGACTTAATATTGTTTGCTAAACATATATTGATGTAAGAATGTTTATTCGTACTGGAAATTTGTAGTAGAAAACAAGATGAAAATAATAACCGAGCAATAGATTTCTTTGTAGCGTGATATGCAGTTTGGGTTTGAGAACGTTCAGTGAGTTTTTCCATTGTACTCTTCTTCAACACGAGAAAAAGATCGAAATTTCAAGATGTTTATTATGAGAGTACAAGTGAATGTAACTCACCTCCGAGCTCCAGTAAAGAGGCCCTGAGTACTCAGTCCGTCCCCTGGTTAGACATTCTTTGACTGTGTAGACTCCCCTCTCTCCTGCTCCAGCATCACAGATCGCCAGCGTGGAAAGTTCTTGCATCAGATCTGACTGACTCACCGATCTTCGTTGCCTCGACAGTGGAGACGTGCATGTGTACCCAGTCCTCGAAGGTGAGGGTCTCCTCAACCCGTTCAACCGGAGAACCGGCCCATTAACCTGCATCCGACTGGAACTTTCGCTCCGACGGGTGATGTAGGGGTCTGAATGGGGTGCAGGTCGACCTCGTTCAGGCTCTTTAGGGAAGAATGGGAAGCCTCGGTCGAGGCAAGGGCTGGGTGTAAGGTAGCGGGAGGTAGAAGGTGCATACCTGGAAAGCTGGGGTTGACCACGGACGATGTATCCTAGGGTGCGATCGTAGGGGTTGTAAGAACTGTAAGGGCTCAGGAGAGTGGAGCCGGTGGTGTATTTAGAGGGGGAGTAGACTGGAGACAAGACCAAGATGTAAAGAAGACAAGTCAGACGCAAGGAAGAGATAATGGTACTGTAAATTATATCATGATTAAAACGAAGAGGAATGTACGTCTTGCTTAAACACAGAAGCTACGCTGAGAAAAATGATAAATGGCATTGTTTCATCTTACAGTATCAGGTGTCTAGAAGAAAGACTTCACGTGAGTATGTTTGAGTTACTGTAAGCCATTTAGCATGTAAGCATGATCACCGACACTCATGAGGCTTAATTAATGCCATAAGTGATAAATAAATTCTGTTCATTGTACAAAAACACTGTATTACCATGGTAGTTTTGCTACTTTTTGGCAGTAAAAAAGGAACAGGTTTTAATAATATGAAATTATTATGAATATGAATATGAATATTAAACAACTTCACTGTGTGTTCCAACAGACACTGTAAGTGTGACATACAGCAGTTACAAAAATACTGTGTCAAACACACACTGGTCCTGAAACACGTCTGCATCAAACACACAATGTTACTTTGAAATAAATATAAATACCATCAAGCACACATTGGCACTGTAACATAACTATAAACACCATCCAACACACACTGATACTGTAAAATTACTATAAACACCATCAAACACACACCGATACTGTAAAATCACTATAAACACCATCCAACACACACCGGTACTGTAAAATAACTATAAACACCATCAGACACACACCGGTACTGTAAAATAACTATAAACACCATCAAACACACACCGGTACTGTAAAATAACTATAAACACCATCCAACACACACCGGTACTGTAAAATAACTATAAACACCATCAAACACACACCGATAATGTAAAATAACTATAAACACCATCAAACACACACCGGTACTGTAAAATAACTATAAACACCATCCAACACACACCGGTACTGTAAAATAACTATAAACACCATCAAACACACACCGATAATGTAAAATAACTATAAACACCATCAAACACACACCGGTACTTTAAAATAACTATAAACACCATCCAACACACACCGGTACTGTAAAATCACTATAAACACCATCAAACACACACCGATAATGTAAAATAACTATAAACGCCATCAAACACACACCGGTACTTTAAAATAACTATAAACACCATCCAACACACACCGGTACTTTAAAATAACTATAAACACCATCCAACACACACCGGTACTGTAAAATAACTATAAACACCATCAAACACACACCGATAATGTAAAATAACTATAAACACCATCAAACACACACCGGTACTTTAAAATAACTATAAACACCATCAAACACACACCGATAATGTAAAATCACTATAAACACCATCCAACACACACCGGTACTTTAAAATAACTATAAACACCATCCAACACACACCGGTACTGTAAAATAACTATAAACACCATCAAACACACACCGATAATGTAAAATAACTATAAACACCATCAAACACACACCGGTACTGTAAAATAACTATAAACACCATCCAACACACACCGGTACTGTAAAATAACTATAAACACCATCAAACACACACCGATAATGTAAAATAACTATAAACACCATCAAACACACACCGGTACTTTAAAATAACTATAAACACCATCAAACACACACCGATACTGTAAAATAACTATAAACACCATCCAACACACACCGATACTGTAAAATAACTATAAACACCATCCAACACACACCGGTACTGTAAAATAACTAAAAACACCAACAAACACACAACGGTACTGTAAAATAACTATAAACACCATCCAACACACACCGGTACTGTAAAATAACTATAAACACCATCCAACACACACCGATACTGTAAAATGACTATAAACACCAACAAACACACACCGGTACTGTAAAATAACTAAAAACACCAACAAACACACACCGGTACTGTAAAATAACTAAAAACACCATCCAACACACACCGGTACTGTAAAATAACTATAAACACCATCCAACACACACCGATACTGTAAAATAACTATAAACACCATCAAACACACACCGATAATGTAAAATAACTATAAACACCATCCAACACACACCGGTACTGTAAAATAACTATAAACACCATCCAACACACACCGATACTGTAAAATAACTATAAACACCATCCAACACACACCGGTACTGTAAAATAACTAAAAACACCAACAAACACACAACGGTACTGTAAAATAACTATAAACACCATCCAACACACACCGGTACTGTAAAATAACTATAAACACCATCCAACACACACCGATACTGTAAAATGACTATAAACACCAACAAACACACACCGGTACTGTAAAATAACTAAAAACACCAACAAACACACACCGGTACTGTAAAATAACTAAAAACACCATCCAACACACACCGGTACTGTAAAATAACTATAAACACCATCAAACACACACCGGTACTGTAAAATAACTATAAACACCATCCAACACACACCGGTACTGTAAAATAACTATAAACACCATCAAACACACACCGGTACTGTAAAATAACTATAAACACCATCCAACACACACCGATAATGTAAAATCACAATAAACACCATCAAACACACACCGGTACTTTAAAATAACTATAAACACCATCCAACACACACCGGTACTGTAAAATAACTATAAACACCATCAAACACACACCGATACTGTAAAATAACTATAAACACCAACAAACACACACCGATACTGTAAAATAACTATAAACACCATCCAACACACACCGGTACTGTAAAATAACTAAAAACACCATCCAACACACACCGGTACTGTAAAATAACTATAAACACCATCAAACACACACCGGTACTTTAAAATAACTATAAACACCATCCAACACACACCGGTACTGTAAAATCACTATAAACACCATCAAACACACACCGATAATGTAAAATAACTATAAACACCATCCAACACACACCGGTACTGTAAAATCAGTATAAACACCATCAAACACACACCGATAATGTAAAATAACTATAAACACCATCCAACACACACCGGTACTGTAAAATAACTATAAACACCATCAAACACACACCGATAATGTAAAATAACTATAAACACCATCAAACACACACCGGTACTTTAAAATAACTATAAACACCATCAAACACACACCGATAATGTAAAATCACTATAAACACCATCAAACACACACCGATAATGTAAAATAACTATAAACACCATCCAACACACACCGGTAATGTAAAATCAGTATAAACACCATCAAACACACACCGATAATGTAAAATAACTATAAACACCATCCAACACACACCGGTACTGTAAAATAACTATAAACACCATCAAACACACACCGATAATGTAAAATAACTATAAACACCATCAAACACACACCGGTACTTTAAAATAACTATAAACACCATCAAACACACACCGATAATGTAAAATCACTATAAACACCATCAAACACACACCGGTACTTTAAAATAACTATAAACACCATCCAAAACACACCGGTACTGTAAAATAACTATAAACACCATCAAACACACACCGATAATGTAAAATAACTATAAACACCATCAAACACACACCGGTACTTTAAAATAACTATAAACACCATCAAACACACACCAATAATGTAAAATCACTATAAACACCATCAAACACACACCGGTACTGTAAAATAACTATAAACACCATCAAACACACACCGATACTGTAAAATAACTATAAACACCATCAAACACACACCAATAATGTAAAATCACTATAAACACCATCCAACACACACCGGTACTGTAAAATAACTATAAACACCATCAAACACACACCGATAATGTAAAATAACTATAAACACCATCAAACACACACCGATACTGTAAAATAACTATAAACACCATCAAACACACACCAATAATGTAAAATCACTATAAACACCATCCAACACACACCGGTACTGTAAAATAACTATAAACACCATCAAACACACACCGGTACTGTAAAATAACTATAAACACCATCCAACACACACCGATACTGTAAAATAACTATAAACACCATCCAACACACACCGGTACTGTAAAATAACTAAAAACACCAACAAACACACAACGGTACTGTAAAATAACTATAAACACCATCCAACACACACCGGTACTGTAAAATAACTATAAACACCATCCAACACACACCGATACTGTAAAATGACTATAAACACCAACAAACACACACCGGTACTGTAAAATAACTAAAAACACCAACAAACACACACCGGTACTGTAAAATAACTAAAAACACCATCCAACACACACCGGTACTGTAAAATAACTATAAACACCATCCAACACACACCGATACTGTAAAATAACTATAAACACCATCAAGCACACACCGGTACTGTAAAATAACTATAGAGCATTCGCTGCCTAATTTACAATAAAAATAATAAAACATATCATACCCCCATTGAAACGAGTGGTTCATTAAATAGATTGAATGATAAAAACGTTATAAACAGCCTGGTTGATCCGGGCAAGTTATGTCATATTTAATCCTACGCTCGAGCCCTTATCCTTACCAGAAGAATTCCAGTTCATCCTCTCGAGTGACCACCACAATATTTCCCTAAATATCTTCAAGACTCATCCGAGGACCGCAAGAAACGGACGCGGAACTGTTCACTCGATCGTCGGTATTAAGTGACAGCATACCAGCACATATTCCAGCTCGGATGTTTCCGAAATCGGGATTTAGGGAACCGCCTCCCAAGCGGTCGCCTTAGCAACCCTCCCGTGCGGGCGTGCAGTCGGGCGCGCGCTTTCTGTCTTTACCTCGGGCACTGCTGCGGAATCAGTGACTAATGGACTATGAATAGAATCACAAAAACGATGTGAGTTGCTCACTTTATTCTCAAATAGATCATTAAAAACAAAAGAAACAACCCCTAGAATAAGAAAACGTTACAAAACAATAACACATGGACATTATGGTTTTCGGTCACCAAAGCTGAGTGTCCAAAGCATTATATTATGTGTGACGTCATGAGCAAACCCAAATGCAAACTATTAAGAGGAGAGTTCACCCAAAAATAAACAATCGGTCATCATTTATTTATTCATTTATTTAACCTCATGTCATTCGAAACCTATGATAAGATATTTTGAGAAAAGTCAAGGGGGCCAGTGTTGTTTAGTTACCAACGTTCTCCAAACTATCTTTATTTCGAGCTCTGTAGATGAAAGAAAGTCACGTTTGAAACACATCCAAGTAAATCGTGACATATTTTGTGTGAAATATCCCTTTAATATCAACTTCATCATGTTGATATTGCCGGGCTAAACTGCATCAAAGTTGATGACTACAAAGATGATTCATACAGTACATTGAGTATTTATAGTACAGGGTGAAAATGTTCACATCCATCAAACAAGGTTTATTATATACAGCTTAAATAAGTGAAGCTTTAAGAACACCTGTGTGTTGGTGCCAATCCTATCCACGGGAATATGCAAATGTTGGTTGGCATTGTTGATCTCAGCAATACTTCAATATGGCAAAATAGGGTGTTTAAATACGAAAGAAAATGGCATATTGAGAATAAGAGCAGGAGAAGGTATGCATTTCATCAAATCAACTAAATAAAAGACAAACTGGTGTTGAGAATCATCATCCATTCTCGCAACACGTGCTCTCACATTTTGATGATTGGAGAATATTGATCATCTAAAAAGTAAAACGTTATCTAATCTGTCATTAGTGTCTGTGAAATACTTGAAATAGTTGCTGGTGTTTAGACCAAAGATAAGAGCTGACGTCCGGGTTCTTTCAGGTATGAAGGGTTTATCATGTTAGACCGAGGCTTGTTGTTTAACGTCTGCGCTATCCTGGTGAAGGATCACCCGGTTGTAATTGATCACAGTTTTGGCTTCGATGAAGGCGGTCCTTTCTGCGGGGCTGCCGGCTCAACGCGTGCCGTCATTGGCTCTGTGTTGCGTTTCTCCTCCCGTTGGTCCGTATGCGCCTCTCTCTCCCTTGGCCTTGCTGGTTGGGCATTAAGAGAAGAAAACCGAGGTGTGCGTTTGAAGTAAAATGCCTGCGACGACGGCTACCAGGGCAACCAGGGGTCGAAGGTTAGCGCTCGTACTGGTGACTGTTGGAGAAAGAAAAGAAGTGGAGTCGAGCATGATTCATTTTGGTTTTGAGTTACAGAAAAACATTTGTGACGCTGTTGACATTTAATATGATGTTGTGGTGCACAGGAGTGTGTGATGACGATATTGACATTTATTATAACTTCACACATAATAGTATAATGATGGGTTTCTGATGAAGGACACGGAAAATCTATATATGTCTAGTCTTCAGTTATCCGCAGTTAATAGTGAAAAGTAAATTAAATTCAATTGAAATGTATTTGAATATTTTCTTAACAATGTTGCTTTGTTTCAAAGCAGTTTTGCTTCAAAATAAAAACACAGAAAAACTGAAAACGTATGAAATATAGAAAATACACACAGAAAAGAACACGGTCGAGGGTATTATTTCAAGTTCTCATAAAATAACTGTAATCTACTACAATATATAACGAATAATAATAAATAATATAGGTTTGGGTTATCAGTCATTCTGTGAGACATTTATCAGGAATTTCAAGTGAACATTTTTTATTTGCATTTGCAATACAACAGTCATAATTGTACATGTATTTAGGAAAACTTTAAATATTTTTTTTATGTGATAACCTCGAGTTTAATCCATAGTAGTTATAGTTTTGTTAATTTTTCTAAATTTTGATTTATAATATTTGTTCATGTTAGTTTGAGCTATTTAGGTATATGGTTTTGTCATTTTATAAGTTATTTGTCCTATTTGTATGCTGCTCTATCAAAAAATACGTTTTTATTTGTTCTATTTTAATGTTTGTTTACTTTTATTATTTAAGTGCTTTAAACTTTTTTTGAGGCAACGTTTCGGTTTTTCATTAGGTAAATTATAAAAAAAAAATGTTTAGGTCAATATTATATTTAATTTAAATAATGAATAGAAACGTATTCAAAATTGTTTAGTAAACTAACATAAAAGTTACATATTAATTATAAATATATACATGTATTATTGTTTATATTAATACATGTAGGGACAATTCTAAGTAATCCATTGGTCAAAGTTGACCTCCCGGAGCTTTAAAAATGTGGCGATTTTAACAACGCTGTGTTTGTCTTGATGGCCCAACATAGCAACGTTGGCTCAGCCAATGACATGAGTTTAGTGCGGGGCTTGTACTAATCTGCTCAAAACAATGAAAGTCGGAGGGGAATGAACACTATACTTTTTTGAATCAATTTGTGAAAGCAGAAATAATGAGAGATGCTGGTGTGTTTCACCTCTGCAGCTCTTGCCGTCTCTCTGCAGCATTCCTGTCACACAGCTGCACACAGCACCGGTTATTTTACTAGTGCAGATCTGCTCGCATCCACCATTATCCTCTTCACACCAGTCTGAATCTAAAACACACACACACGGCTGTAATTACCTTACTAATGCGCACCTACACAAAACACCCAATTATACACCCACATCCTATTACCATCTTAAATACTCACACACACACACACACACACACACACATAAATACCTCTTCTTCTGATTGGTCCCACTGACAAGATCTGTTCTTTATGCTGACTGTAATCCATGTAACTGCGTTTGTTATGAGGGCAATTCTGTCAATGGAAGAATATCATTGAATGTGAAAGGAACGCTTCTCAAAGACAGATACGGAGAGATGAAGATGGGAAAAAGTGTGAGTTTGCATCATGTACCAATCACACACACCCTGTCACGAGGAAAATGTGTTGCTAAGATGACGCTGTTTCAAAATTGTGTATGTAATTTGTTTTATTTAAGTACAAAATTCGCCTGAAGTATAGCAGTATTAGAAACAGTGTGCACTTTTAGAATTGTGGTGTTTGATTGTTCAGTCTTTAAGCAAATCTGAGCACAGCTTTCTGAACCATGTTGCTCAGGAGGAACACCCGATGCCCCTTTTTCTCGCTCCCATCTAGGAGAAACGATGAAAGTCCCACTTTCTGATTTGAGTCTTGTCTCTATGGTTATAGAGAGGCAAAAAAGGCAAAAATAAATGTGTGTAAGAATTCTCACCACTTTGCAGGCGTTGGTTTCAGAATCGCACAGTGTAACATCGCAGTGCAAATGCACTTCATCATAATCGCCGATGAACTTAAAGACGGTGACGTGAAAGCGACAGGTGAGTGACACGCCATTCTCGGCCATCCCTATAGTGTTATCCTTGATGTTTGGACATCTGGAACGACATGACGATGTGACATAAATTCATGTGAAAAAAACTGCCGGTAAAATGACTTTCTGTAGTATCTGCTCACCCTCTCTCTATGATAATGTAACGGAGGCGATCGCTGCTGTGTCGAGATGGCGTCGCCCAGCACATGTTGACAATGAGAATAAGCTGTTTATCATCGGCTCCTTCCACAAACACCCCCACGAACAAAACATCCCTAGTGCTCAGAACAACCTCTCCCTCACGGTACGGCTGCCGGTACGAAGAGTTTTTGTACAGTGCCATCTTTGTGATGAAGTTGCCCTCTTGAGTAGGCAAGGTGAGGTTTATCACACTTTAGAGGAGAAAAAAAATATGGATTTAAAAAATTAAAATACAACTTAAAATGTTACAAAATGCACACATATTATTGTGTACCTGAGCATGGGCTTTAAGACGGTCTCCAGGGAGATCTTTATGTCCAGTTCGTAAGCACAGGAGAACTCCACGTTGATGGTCTTATCACGTGTCACCACATTCCCCGTGTTGTTCACGCTCTCGATCCACACCGTGTTCTTGTACATAATGTGTGTTCCGTTCGACTGGACTCACAAATACACAAACGCGCACATAAAGTTACTCTGAATTTAATGAGCGTTCCAGAGAGAACAGAGCACTCGGCTAACAAGACAGCGCAGTAAGTGCACATATCATGACATTTAGAAGAACACGAGAAGATTGTTTCTTCTGCTAATCTGAAAAGCACAAACAACATGTTTTTGCTGAGTTTATGGACTGCCATACATGCAATGTTGCATTAAATTGGTCTAAAAGGAGTCTGTTGCACATTTCTCAAATCCACTTTCCACCCGCACCTTTTGAATTTTGTCACAATATTGGATTTTTACCATGGGCAAATGAATTCACAGTAACAATATTATTGTGATATCTACTAGAATGATTTATATGATATTTTCTGTTTTTTGGTCAATAAATTAAACTCAAAATATAAGTTTGTAGATGCAATACTGCCAAGAGATATTAGCCCTGATCATCAGCCGATATATATCTGTACATTTCTAATATTATCATACTTGCATTATCAACATAATATGAAAAATCATGCCAATACTGATATATTGTGACATTTGTTTTATCTGTATTAAAGGAGCAATGGTAAGATTTTAGAGGCATCTTGTGGTAAGGTTGCGAATTGCATCCAATGGCTCACTCCACCACCTTTCAACGAACGGCAACTGACACATGACAAACATGTCGTCACGTTTTTGCCGAAGGAGATTACGTATTTATGAAATGCTTTGTAGAGCAGTTTGTCCGTTAAAGGGCAACTGTAGAAACCACAAGTTTCCATCTAATGTAGAATAGTTCTTTCTAAGGTAATAAAAACATAACTCTTCATTATGTGAGTCTTTATACAGCTCTGAGAACAGAGTTATGTATATTATATTGTATATCTGTAAATAGATCCTCCATAAAATAACACACAGCACCTTTAAGCCTTCCAGTCAATTTGAGATGTTTAGATTTTCTCTTTCTCTTGAATGTTTAGGTCCGTATTCACTAAACCTGAAATGTGATGCACCTTCATGAATGTGCTTGTATTTCTGTTCTGCTGATTTCATGTTAATGCCGGTCTAGTGTGATGCGCCCAACTCTACATTTTCTTAACTCTGAGGAACAGTGCTTTCTATTCGAGACTGTCTGCTCCTGAACATTTGGTAATGAGAATGAGCGAACTGTTCACCTGAACAATAGAGCCACAGTGTCCCTTGGTGTTATTGATGTGGAATGAGATGAAATCCTCTCCCTCGATACCAGCGCAGTGCTGGTCATTAATTCGCACGTCCTCTCTCTCGAAGCCCAGCTGGAACAGACGGCACTTGGAGATGGACACCTCCATCTGAGCGTGCTTACAGGTGACCTCGGCCTGGATGATGTCATCTTCATCTAGAACATCACAAAGAGATGCAGATGCACTCCTTTAAATTTCACGCACAGTTCATTTAATGACGTAATTTATAGTAAAGTGATAATGTTAACCGTGCTTTTACAATGTAATGTTGAATAAACATAAGAGCACTTGAGGAGCCACTGTTGCTATGGCTACCTGACTTCTGTTTTTGCGGGCGTTTATCATCGGGCATCAGGTTAAAATATCCATTCTAACAAACTCGCAAGTTTTGTGGATACTGAAGAGTAAAATGTGTGGGACTTTTTATAAAAAATAATATGTGGAATTAAAGGAACAGTTCACCCCGAAATGATCTCAAAATAATGTCTTCTGAAGCAAATCAGATCCGAGTGCTTAATTCAAATATGGCGGCATGTTGATAACTTCAAACCTTGTTTATTCTCACGGGTCTCATTACAAAACACGCATTTTTCAACTATTCAACCATAGATACAAAACCCTGATAGTAAACTATGTTCATTAGATCTTGCACATTATTTAGGCTTGTCTTACTCACTAAAATCAGTGCTGGGAAGCTCAGGACAGCCGCACAGATCGCCTCCATTCTCCTGCTCACATGTGTTGTTTGAGCAAATCTCTCCTGCGCAGGGGTCATAGATCCATTCTGCTAAAAACAGGTCCAGGTACAAAGTTAGCACACAGAAACACACATGCACACACTATAGACATTATTTTCAACCTGACCTCACACAGACATGTGTACACTGTTTGATTTAGAGCAAAACAAAATATGTGATAGGATTTTTGAAACATTGACCCAAACTAAATAAACAAATAGCTATTAAATATGCCACGGATAATTCGTACAGCTACAGTACAGAAAGCAAAATTCACCCAAAAAAAACTTTTTTATCATGATTAAGATTTTCTGCAGAACACAAAAGAAGATTGGTCACCATTGATTTCTATTAAACGGACATTACCACCGAGACATTTCACATTCTTTTGAGTTCAACAGAAGTAAAACGGCATATACAGGAAAGGAAATTTGTTTATTTTTTATTTATGATTTCGGTCTTTCTTCCCCCACACTCCAGCACTAATCCTGTAGGTGGCAGCGTCCCCTTACAGCAGTTCTCCTGGGCGATCCACTTGGTAGTGAGCGTGCCGAAGGAGCGGCAGGCCTCAGCGTAGGCCGCCATGGAGCCGCACACCTGGGCCTTGCGGTGGTTGTAACAGCCGTCCAGGTAGCAGGACTGGTAGAAGGGGTGGGGGTCCAGCAGGCCGTGGCAGGGTTGGAAGAAACCTTTCAGATCTGTGAGTTTCAGGCAGTTTTCCTCAGCCTGAAGCTCCGAGACGGCTGCATTATCACAGGACTGAGCCAGAGCCACATACTGAGTCTCATCACAGCTGCGGACGAGAACGACAGATTCAAATCAGACCGATTCAAACAAATGTATTCCCTATAGATGTAATGATGCTTCTTCCCCCTAACCTGTTTTGCATGCCGTTGGTCTTCCAGCTCTGTGCCAGCTCCAGAGCGCTAAGGGCAAGTTTGCCTCGAGAGGTGATGTAATCGTCTGCGGGGTCCCCGTTGAAGTTCCCGCACAGTCCGCACACTTTGTTCTGGAGTCGTGGACCCATTGTGATGCTCAGCGTGTTGAAGCGGTTGTAACGCACCTGGATGTCCTGCGGCGTGTCGATCACCAGAAATCCCTCTGACGTGGACACTCGCGTCATGAGACCTGTGACGAAAGGTACGGAAACCGGCGTTCCATTTACCTGAGATGAAAGAGATTTTTTTGATTATTTGATAGCATGGCACATTTAACGTCCTCCCGGGCAAATTTGTCTACATGTACCTTGACTGTGTTTCCAGAGATGAGAATGTTCTCCTCGTTGATGTAGAGGTAAGCGTGGGAGATGGTGGTCAGGTTGGGCGTACTCCACTTGTCAAAATTGGCAATGAGCTGAAATGATAACTCTGGGAGCTTGTGGCAGATGGTTGACAGGACAAAGGAGCAAGAGGCGGGGAGACGAAGAGATGCCCCATCGAAAGTGCGGAAGACGCCACCGCCCGACGCCACGCAGTGCTGGTTACGGCGGGCGAAACAGCCTCGTACGCCATGACGCAGAACGCACTCCTCTTCCGCTTTACATCGGCGCGGGTCGCACTGTATAAGATTTCGTCCAATACACTGGCAGCGTTTGGTACAGTCGCTGTTCCAGAACAACTGCTTTGGCTGAGAGCGATAGAGAGTGAGAAAGGAGGATAAAAGCAATACAAAAATTGACATTCTATGAAGACAACTAATAATAAAGTGTCTTCAAATTGGCCACTTTTTTATGCACCGCAAAACAAATTATGAATAAATAAAATATAAATGAATTTAGGCTTGAGATTTTTTGTTTTTAAACTCTGCCAAGTAAACAAGACAAAATTCTTTAATAAATACAATTCTTTATTCAATAAAAAGTATTTTATGCAATATAGTTTCTCAGGTAAATATACTTATATAAACTATAAAATGTGCGGTAGTGCAGATTGCCAAAGAAAGAGTCATATACAGGTTCTGACATGAGGGTGAATAAATGATGTTTTCTGTTAACTGTCCCTTTAAGGCAAAATATGAAATGCTCTTTATTTTTCAGTGGCTGTGGCGAAATGATCTGATAAATAAATAAATACAAATGTAAATAAGTCATCTCAGTCTGTCCAGTCATCAGTCATATTCCAACATCATATCTCACCTCATAGTATTTTCCATCCGTGTAGCATCCGCAGTTTTGACTGAGGATACAGCTTTTGCCGTTGAGCACATAGCCCTGGTCACACTGGCATCCCTCGACACAATATTGGTTACAGTCTCTCTGTCCACGTGCAGGGGCACACTGCGGCTGGCACACCATCATACAGCTGGAATAGTGACTGTTCATGGGACACGACAACACTAAACGCAGACACACGGTGGGCAAAAACAAGAGGACGCTTGAGTTTCCAGAAGTAAGGAGAAGGATGTATTGCATTTCACTGTAAAGGGTTTATATGAATGTGTGGCATTCACGGGGCTTTGATTCTGAAAAAGTGTCCTGTAGTTGCTCTGTTGGCGAAACGGAGCTTTTGTAAAACAAGCCATCACGCTTTGCGGTTAGCTTTCGTAACACCGGACACAATGGAATCCGTCCGGACATAGAAGCCATTTTTGCACGTAAACGCATAAAACATTTATAAATGTAAATCAAATTTGTATATAATTTTATTACATTTTGTATAGTCTAAGTTCCCTCAGACTCAGAAGTGTTCTTATAATACTGTACTTACTGTATCTACTGTATCTTTTTGACAAAAGAAAATGAATAAGTGGTGCTCATCTTCGCAATGGGTTGCTATAGAGTTGCTACGGTGTTTTGTGCTTTCAATGGTTTTCTGAGATGTTGGTAAAGCATTGCTAGGCTGTTGTCAGTAGGGCTGTTTTGCTGGCTGATAATTGTCAAAACAATTTGAGCTATTAAAGTGATTAATTGTCAGATAAATTATTTTTAAACTAATTGTATCTATTTTGTGCTCTTCATATATTACACAATCGTCACTTGCTGTAAGAATATTAGACTTGATACCTATATATATATATATATATAGGCTACAGTATATATATATACATATATTCATAATTTTGCAAAATGTATTAAATGAAGAAATGTTTTCTTCTAGATATCTGAACATTCGGTAAATAATTTTCCTCCAAATAATAGCAACCAGGTGATTCTTTAATACTTGTGACAGCCCTATACATCAATGTAAGTATATGGATGGGTTTCTTAACTAGTGGGCCATGTCCCACTATGGACCCTCAATAAACCTCCAAGTGGGCTTCAAGATGGCTTGAAATGATTTTAAATGAAAATGCATTCAACTTCCAGATATTTCTTAGCTTTCATAACAGATTTTTATAATAGATAAGTTAAATAAGCTCTAGAATATTTAATTGTGTAGAACGGTTGGGGGAATATTTTTGTGGTCAAGAGGTTGAGATTCATTGGTCTACAGGACATTTTGTTGCCTCTCTCAATGGAAGTGTAAGTACATCACACCATTCAACAGAAATCACCCTAGGTGTGTGCACAAATAGTAATGATGCTTACACTAATGATTTACATAAGATTGCAACATCATACAGTAGCAAATGATCCTTCTCACCACAGGGTGCTGAATTTCTCCAGTCAATGACGGACACTCCTTGTGTCTGACAGGTACTGGCGTAAATCTGTAGCCAATTACAGATGGTCTCTTTTGCACCTTGATCCATGCACGTGTCTTGCAAACAGCTCTGGTAGAAGTATGCTGGCGCTACTTTGCTGTGACAGCGAGCGAACACTCCTCCGCGGTCTATTATAAGTCCACACAATCTCACCGCCTCGGGTTCCACATACACATACAACCCTTCGGTGAGATGGAAGCGGTTTCCTGGGTTACCGTCCACGTCAATGTTACCAACAGCATCGGTTACTTGAGCAGGTGCAGCGACCTCGGCAGCAAGGCCTCTGTCGGCCATTCCACACTGAGGGCAAGAGTCACCGCATCCAACCTGGCAGAACGTGTCACGGTCTGCCCATGCCATGCCCCATTCACTGACACTGAGGACAGGGCCAGAAATGGGCACTCCTTGACAGAGCCCACAGGTGGCGTTGAAGAGACTACGAGGCAGAGTGAAGAGCAGAAGAGTGTTCCAGTCAAACGCCACCTGTAGAGAAATATTTACAAAGGATAATGACATGTTAGTCACATTGTAAACCATAGTCATAGTGTAAGTAGATGCCGCATTGAAAGCTTAGGCATGGTGATGTGGGTGTCAATGGCGCCACCATATTTATAAGGGCAAGGCTGCCTTATAAGTGACAAAAGAACTGCACTTTTCTGGGGGGGGGGGAGTACAGTATCATTTGGATTTCTATGCTAGAGTTAACACAATTTCTATTGAAATTAGTTGAGAAATGTAAATGTTATTATGATTTGCTCAAATACAACTGCTCCGTTTAATTGTGTTTATTAGGCAGTCTTGACCTTCCCAATATGGCCGCGTTATTGACATACAAAACAAGGGTCCAATTCAAAATCGCACAAAGTATATGCTGGGTAGTGTTTTTTAATTATCCCTTACAAAACTAAATATATGGGAACATACTTGCAATACATTGAAATATATATTTTCTTGGAACCAAGTACTTATTTTTAATACATGAAAAGCTGCAATTCTACATATTGTCATATTTAATATATTAACGTATCTATTATTCTATATATTTTCTAATATATGTTAAATTATTTAATATATTAACAGTGATTATAAGTGGGAAAATATATTTTCTTTGCATAACGGATGATACCAACAAAAATGATCAAAGTTTGGTAATATAAGTGTATGCACTCTTACCTTCAAGCCAAAGTCTGTCTCCACAAGTAACTGGATACCAAGAGTATAGATGTTAACCTTCCCAGGTCCAAGTTTTATAGGCAGATAGAGACGCTCCTTATTCACCTTAAATGGATATATATATATATATATAAAATACAAAATGAAATAACTCATTTGGGTTACACTTTATTTGAGGTGTCTTAAGTTGTGTTACAGTGTAACTATGTATTCAAGTACTGAGTAATAATAATGTACTTACTAACGGGTGAGGATTAAGGTGTGGTATAGGGTTAGTGACATGTAATTATGCCAAATTTATAGTCAATACTACAGTAAATACATGTAACATGAGTAACAAGGGCACCATAAAATAAAGTGTCACCCCAATTTTAAATTAAAGAAAGCCAATCCTTTTACTGTATACTTTAAAATTCTCTTGTTTATTGTCTAACACAATAGAACTATAGATACGGCAGTATCTTAGTACTTCATTCTCTCTGACTCTCTATCTTCGTTTTCTTCTCCTCTCAATCTTCATTTGATCTAAAGTTCTTCAGATCCTCTGATGTTGTTGTGAACTCATTCCAGACATCAATCAGTTATAAGCATCTCTTTGTATTTGCTCCAGTGTGATAACAGATGCTCACTGAAATGTTATACTCCCCACCTGTAAAAATTCTGAATTTTCTCATGTGTTTAGCTCCTCTGTCTGGTTGATTAAAAATAACTTTATGTCACAAGAACTGAAGAGCTTGACCTTCGAAAGGTGTAGATTCATGTTCTAGATTAATTCTTGTGATTAGAAAATTTTTGAGCAAATGGGACATTTATCAGTGGCTATCTGTTCCAGTACAGGTGGGGAATTTCATACTGTTAAAACAATTACTTTTTTAGTAGAAAAACAACAACAGCACAAATACACAAAATGTCACTGTTTAAAACTGATTCTGAATTACAACGGCAAGTATATAATAATGATTTATAATTTGAGCTATATAAATTGACCATCAGGTGGGATAATTTCAAAAATTAATTTGACTTTAGATAAGTACATAAGTAACCTGCAATTTTATGTTCTAACACAGGGGGCGATAAAGAGGCAAACGTTAGATTGCAACTTTAACGCAAAACACTTTTCATAAACGCAGCCCTGTTTAAAGCAAACGGGAAGAAAACATTACATCCGCATTATTCAGTTTTGACATGCAGGAAAACCCCTTTCCCACATCTTAC
The DNA here is from genome assembly GCF_947034865.1 of Barbatula barbatula. Lineage (NCBI taxonomy): Eukaryota > Metazoa > Chordata > Actinopteri > Cypriniformes > Nemacheilidae > Barbatula > Barbatula barbatula. The sequence continues at coordinate 1,219,734 of NC_136767.1, forward strand.
CGTGACTGTGTGCTTGAAACTTCGAGACACCTCAATCTCATATCCATAGACCTCCAGTACAAATCCCTGTACCCATATAGCCTGACCGGTGTCTCTCTCCTCACTCCGAACCGACATATGGAACCTAGGAAGTCCACCTGGAACCTCTTCTCCACTGTCCATTTCCCCAAATCCGTCCTCGTCCCCTTCTCCACAATCAGTGGTGGCCAGCCGAAGAGTGCAGCTGCTCTGGAGGTCAAATGGAACGCCTCCAAATGGCAAAAAGTGGCCGTATCCAGCAACAACACACATGGCTTCTGTCTTTGGCTGACAGAAAAACAGATCGTTGTTTTCCTGGCAGTACTCCTCTGGGGGGCAGGGTGAAAAGGTGCAGTAGACACTGTTGTCTGTGCCATTGCAGAAGCAGCGCTCTTGGCACTCCCAGTCCGTCCACAAGGTCTCATTGGTGGTTAACTGGCGACCCAAGTAGAGGCACCCGCAGTCGCTTCGTGAAACGCAGAGGCCGTCGCGTAGAGCGTAGCCCTCCTCGCACTGGCATCCTTCTGAGCACGGAAGCGGGCAGGGCTCCTCGGGTTCGTCTAGGTTAGAGCAAGTGAGTGGGCATGCAGATGTACAGTCATCAAAATGACTGTTTTCAGGACAGGGTAGAGCTGAGGACAAAGTGAAACAGGAAAACACTTAATGGTTGTGGAATGTGTATGAAGGAATGATTCATGTAATTGTAAGTGATTGGATTTGAACTATTTGAGCGATTCTCTCTTACGGCAATTGGTTGCGCTCCTCCAAGCCCCCAGGTTGATCTGAGCGTCCAGGCAAGCTGTGGCATAAGCCTGCAGGGAGTTACATAGGGCTGAACGGTTTCCCTCTCGGACACACATGTTGTAGAGACAGTTCCTGAAGAACGGAGAGGGGTTAACAGCCGTGTGGCAGGCCAGGAATGAACTGTTTCCAGGGTCATTGATGTTTCCACACAGCCACGAACTCTGGTACAGCCTCAAATCCGTACACATACGGTACAAGTCCTCACAGTCGCCATTGCAGGTCAAATCATCTGCAATGGCTCTCCAACCTTCAATAAACTGGTCGGCTGTATCGGCCTGCCTGCCGCTAGGAAGACGCAAATCATCGATCGGATCACCGTTGAAGAAACCGCAGAGACCACAAGTGGTGTTGTAAAAGAGAGTGGACAGAGTGATGTTTAGAAGGCCTTGGCGGGAGTATCGGGCACGGACGAGGCCGGTCCATTCGATCACTGTGGAATTGCCAGAGAAACGGTATATCATGAGTGGCTCCACCGGATGGACGTAAGGAAGAATCACCAGTTCGCTGTTTACCTGTGTGAGGATTGGAAGAACAGCATCATCAAATGCCATTGAATATGTATATCCAAATCATCAGAGTAAAAAAAGGCACTACAGACCTTGATCACATCTAAATCTGAGCCACCAATCTGTGCTTCCAAATGTGCCACCCTAACCACCACTGGCCGCAGCCATGTTGGGCCCTTATTCACCAACTTCCTTCCAATCTTCACCTCCACTGATGTAACATTCGCAGGCAATCGGCCCAAAGTCTTCACCAGATAGAATGAGCTCTCATCTGGAAACGGAATTGTGGACCCATCAAACGTGGCCAGTATTTGAGTCTGAGACAGCGAGCAGACTGCTTCCCGACGAGGGTAACAACCCAACAACCCGACTACTGCCATACACACCTCGCCTTCACCACAAGAGTCATTATAACACTTTACTTCACCCGCCGGTCCACATACACAACGCTGGGAGCATTCTTCACCCCCCTCTCCAACCCAGAAGGTCTCATTTAAGGTGTAGTAGAGGCCGTCACGTTCACATCCGCACTCGGAACGGCGAACGCAGCGGCTTCCACTCAGCACGTATCCCTGATCACACTGGCAGCCCTCGGTGCATGGATGGGTGCAGTAGAGGTGAGACGTCAGGTCAGAGCAGGAGGGAGGGCATGAACTGGTGCAGACCTGGTAGTGGCTGTTCTCAGGGCAAGTCAATGCTAATCACACATGGAAATGGAAAAAACGGCATGTCAGAGATAAGGAGAGTACAGAACGATAAATATACAGGCCATATAAATGAAAATTTCATTCATAACATGTGCTTACAAACATTGCTTTTAATTAAATAAGCCCTGTGTTAAATGTGTCGTCCTGTAACCTAACAATTTAGCAAATATTATAAATGGGTTAAAAATGTGTTGTACACCCACCAATTTTTCATCTAGCATCACTCACCACAAAAGGAGCGTGATCTCCACGGTCGTATAGTGACTCCCAGAGCCTGGCATGCCAGCACATATGCCTGTATAGCCTGGCACAGGGTGGTGATGTTATCACGATTACTGCACATGTCATAAACGCAGCTGTATACAAATGCTGTGGGGTCTACCACAGCCCTGCAGTCTCTGAACGGCCCATCGGTCTTATTGATCAATCCACAGTAGTCTGGACGAAAGTAAAACGCTTCGGCTGCCGGCTCACACATGCTACAGTTCTGGGCACAGCCATCGGTACAACGAAAATCTGTGTCCTCTGCTCGCCAGCTACCGCCCAGTTCCACTACACTCTCTGCCAAAGAGCCATCTGGCAACACAGGGTCATCGGCCGGATCATCGTTGTAGTTGCCACATAAGCCACAAGTGTTGTTAAAATAGGAGCTGGGGAGGGAGATGGAGGCATAGTGCAATCCGTCATAGGTCACCAAGAGCCCAAAATCTGTTTCCAAAGCTACGGCGACGCCAGATTGGTACACTCTGACTGCGCCAAGTTGAAGCTGAACCGGGAGAGTCTTTATCAGCCCGTCCACCTGTAAGAACAGAAACACAAAGTGAAAGACGCTGTACTGTCCTACTAGAACAATTGAATCTATTTAGCCACAATTCATAGGGAGTGTTTAGTGGGTCAAATTAGCAGCATCTTATTCAAAGGACAGAAACATGAGGAAAGCTGACCTGCACAGTTCCCAGAGTTCCTTTGGGTAGTGTGACACGGTGGCTATACACCTCCACCGTCACGTCCCGCAGCCAGGACACCGTAGTCACACCACGGTTCTCATTTTTGGCCTCCACACTGAAGAAAGGCAAACCTGGTGTTTCCCAGCATGGGCGAGCCAAAAGATATGAGCAGGTACCCTGGATGGGAGATCAAGGTTATAGCAAAGGTTAATTTCCAAAACCAACCCATAGTCTCTGCCTGGAAAGCCAAACCTAGCAGCTTTTAACAATTTCCAATCTGTTTCCATCATTTGCATCTAACGCTACCTCTGATGATAGTCAAATCAATTAATACAATTTGTATTCTTTTTAGTTCTAATTTGCATCCAATATTGGTTAAAAATCTTCAAAACTTGATAATTTACTATTATTACCATTTTAATCCTGTCTTGTACCTGGAAGTGATAAAGAAATCCATCGAATGTGTGGTAGTGGGGGTCTCCAAACACCACACAGGTGCTGGTACGAGTAGGCTGGCAGTAGTAAGCCCCCTCCACCTGTTCACAGGTCTCTAACTGGCCACATGGAGTTTGCTGGCAGGTCACCTCGTTATCCAAATCAAGACACCTGCATCGCTGAGTGCACTGGTCTGACAGCCAGAACACTTCCCCGCGACGGTAGAAGCGCCCTAAAAGAGAGCGATTGCTTTCAATGAAAATAAACTAAGATGCTACAACATCAATTAAGAACACAAAAGAAGATACTTGGAAGAATGTTGGTAACCAAAACGCAATGAAACCCCATTGAGTTTCATTGTTTAGACACGAAACAAGGAGAGATTTCTCAAAATATCATACAGGTTTTGAATGACATGAGGGTGAATAAATTATTTCCAATCATCGCAGCATGCATTTTGTACCATTGTAGCCGCAGCCATTTGACGGGTCTATCTGGTCCATGTCAATGCGGAAAAACCACCGTCCGGGCCTGTTGACGTTAGTGGTCAGTTCAATATTGACAATTTCATTTGAGCGTGATCCTGGTAGGTTAAAGAAATGGCTGACATCTCCACCGTTGAAACCTGCCTGGAGAGATGATGACGAGAAATGAAAAAGACACTTTCCTACCTGATAGTAGAAAGTAGAACCAGAGGAAGTAGACCATAATACACTGTAACATCTGAATCAGCTGTTATAGCACAGACTTTCCATTCAGGATTACCTGCGCTGTGGTTCCTCCCAGACCTGTAAGAGGGTCTCCTCCACTAGCCGTGCCTGTGCTCCAGTTGATCTCTCCATAGTTAAACATAGCGAAAGAAGAATGGCCATCAGAGATCAACACGGCCTGAAATGTATTTACCTGAGAAACAAGAAGAATTTATTCTACTACAAGCTAGACACTAACACAAGTTGAACCGAACATTAACAAAAAATATGTATTTCTCACCGGCGTCGTCTGGCTGCCTCCGTAAAATGTGACCTGAGTCCAAGTAGCAATAAAGGCCCAGGTGGCGGTGAAGGACACCATATTCTTGAAATACTTTCGGACGTCCTGAGTGGCCCTCCCCAGGATCTCTTGTTCCATGGACTCACGGTAGTACACGTCACCGCGGATGCCGTTATGCACATCAGCCCATAAGGGGGCAATGAAGGACCGGCTGTCACTGAGCGGGAAAGCCTCGGGTGTGAACTGGCTCACCTGAACATTGAAGGAGATCACGCCATTGTTGTTGACCTGTGGGGATAGAGAGGCAGTTGTGCTGATTGCATAAAGAGATGATAGGCCGACAAAAGATGTTGAACCCATAATTCTCATCACATCCTCTTAGACTTTATGAAATAAGCTTTACCCCCCTTTTCGACACTTACAAAGAGGGATCTATAGGGCAAACCGAAGAATATGAAGGGAATAAGCAGTGGGATCTCCGGAGAACTGCCATCATCCATCTTGGGGGTTTCTAAATCCCTGTGAGATGGTCCAAAGGGGTAGAGGGTATCCTGAGACAATGCTAAGGAGGGGCAAAGGAAATAATGTCACCAAAGCAAATAAGCAAAGGTCAAATGAGTACTGGTACAGTAGTAGCAAAAAGAGCTTTTTACAATTATTTTCTTAAAGATTCATAAAACAATTTGCATGTATGTTGCATTGGTGTGTTTGGAGTGTAAACTGAAGGTCAGATTTTTAAAAAAGACTAAAGGTTTTTATGTGTAAAGTTTATTAAATCCAACGATAAACAAATACTACAAACATATAAAATCAGTCTATGTTTGCTTCATTTTTTTTTATCTTTTTTGTTTTTCTATGTTTTTGTATGTTAGAATTAAACCTATATTGCCTATATACATTTTTGTTTTTTTGTACATTTTGTACCATACAATTTATATATTGATGGTTAAATCTTAAAATATAAAATTCTGTCATAATTTCCTCACCCTCTTGTAATTTCAAACATGTATGATTTTCTTTCAAAAAGAAGATATTTTGAAAAATGTTGTTAACCAGCACCCATTCACTTGCATTGGTTTCAGATCCAGACAGTAGAAGTGATTGGGTGCGGGCGCTGTTTGGTTACCAGTTTTCTTCAAAATATCTTGTTTTTTGTTCTGCAGAAGAAAGAAAGTCATAAAGGTTTGAAATGACAAGAGCGTGAGTAAATTATCACAGCATTTTCATTTTTGTGTGAACTATCACTTTAACTGAGGTGGCATTAAAAGAAAGTATTGTTCAAATATGTCCCCTCGGACATCATTTTGGCTACAACTGTACAAAAACCAATTAAACAACATAAATTCAATGATGCGCCTTTTGGAAAGGATAAGTGTTGTAGATACATATTTGCAACCTTTTTATGAAAGTATTGTATCTAATTTGTTAGTGATTATATGTTATACAGTGAGAGAATAATTTACCTCCTCTGGGAGCCAGGGTGCTAAAGAGCTGGAGCAGAGAGACTAAAGTGCCCGTTCTGACCATCCTAAACACCTGAGAATCACATATGTAAGGTGTTTACGTCTTATCACAATGAACATCTCCAATGCCAGGCTTCCAGACACTAGGTACATTCATATAATAAACGGCACTGGAAATGAGCTAATTAAAAAAAGACACATTTGTCTCCAATCTTCACTGATTTAAAGAGCAGTCTCCCAGGCCTCCCATGAGGGCATTCTGCCCCGTTCTCCCTCTGCACGGTGGGCCTGTTCGCCCTGGGCTGAAAAGGTTCTATTATGCGATGCCGAACAATGTGCAGGGATCACATTCTCCAGCGTTACCGTGTGAGTGGGCTTCGGTGATGCTGTTCTTAGGCCACCATCGTGCCAACAAGCCGGCAGCTGGGAGAACTCATCTTGCTCCTCTCCGTCGTCTGAAGGGTCCATTACCAGGTGTTTATGTGCAATGACTGGTTGGCATCAGAGGAAGGGCCTTGAACAGTAAGGCTAATGGGTTTAATTTAGCAGGCTTGAGTTGCCAGAGTCTTTACGGCAACCCTGAGGGGCTGTAGTTTTAGTTTCACTCCCTTTGGATTTACTTAACCTTAACGTGCCAAAATAAATGGACATTCACTCCAAACCCAGGATCAGGTGATGGATAAAGATGTTAATTTGTTTTGAGGGCATGTTGTCAAAAATAGGAAAGATGGCAAGAGTCACTTGATAGTTTGTCAATGAAAATGCATTTTAGAAAAGGCAATAACAAACAAAGAGATCAGCAATGATGCCTTTTAAATCACCTCCCAGTCTATAGTTGCCATTTACCTTCAATTAAATTAATATTACCTAATATTTCATTTTAACTTGGTTGTGAATTTTTTTTATCATTTTCTCACCCTCATGTCATTCCAAACTGTTTGACTTTCATGAAAAAAAGGAAAAACCTTTTGGAATGTTGCAATATTTCTGCTCTTTTTTTCATACATGAAAGAGTATGTGAATTCCAAACATTCTGTCTATCATCTCCTTTTTCAGGGAGAAAAGTATTTCATATGGGTTTGGAATGACATAATGGTGAGAATGGTGTAATTACTTCATAATATCACATTTTCAGCATAATGTTGTCAGACGTCTTTGTAATCCAACAAATCAAAGGTCACAATTGCTGTTGGTCCACCAATCATTATGTTCCATCAAATCACTTTTTATGAAATTTCCACAGAATAGAGGCCAGAAATCTTTGACCTTAGGATATGGGTCAGTCAAATATGTCTCTACCAACAAGTATGTGATTAAATATGTTAAATGTACATGTAAATTATATACAGTATCATAGCATACAGGTTTCTTGTTCTGATTTAATCAATCCAAAATCAAATCATAAATGAGATTAAAATAACAAATACTAGGAATTTAACACTAAGAAGATTTTCAGAAATAGCTGTAATTGTGAAGCCAAAGACAAAACTCTTATATTACCTTTACACAATAAAATCTGAATTTACACACAAGCATTTGAAAATAGCAACAGACACTATCGTAAATGTTAAATCTATTTGAATAAGAATTGGATTCTGATAGGTGTATCGCTGGTTCTTATTGCCAAAATATCCAACGGCCAAAATAACTTAAATTTAGTCTCCTGAGGATTGCCTATGTGTTCGGATACCATGCTGTTGAACATCTTTCGTCATGAAACCACAGCACGGACAAAACTGCCATTTGGTGGGATTCCCAAGTGAACCATGAGATACCGTGTGTGATGCCAAAAAGGCAAATCCATTGCGGTCCACATAACATTAGATAGACTGTCAGAGTTCATCTGGCTAACCTTTTAGAAACTGATCTCAATGAGCTGCCCATCCGACAACTGACATTAATACCAATGATGTTATCAAAATAACTTGTAACCAATTGGCTGTTAAAACCTATCATTTACATTTGTGCAAAGTGTTTTCCGAAACAGAGAAAGAGAAGGTGGGTGTTAAATAGGCAGAGAGCACCTGAACATCACTTGTGAGAAACTTACAAGGAGAGAATGAGGAAAGAAAACAACACATGAAGAAAATAGTGAAGAGAAATCAGCACTCACCTGCCTTCAGAGGACGGATGTTCAGCACGTCACCTGTGCATCAGCCTCTAAGTCACATCCAAGTGGGTACCATCAACGCAGTGTCAAGAGTGGAGGGGCTCTGCTCTCAGATGCAGAAAAGGGAGGGAGAGAATGTTCAGAACCGTTCTAAATCCTCCACTCACACAGAATGCTGGTCCAATTCCACCGGACTACCGCCAAGGAAAAAGAATTGTGAGCACGACCCGATCCGTGCCTCAGGGTACGCTTGATTTCAAAGAGCAAAAGTCTGGAGAAAGTTATCCCAGAATGAGAGAACTGAGGAGGAGTGAGTGCGTGGGTTCCCTGTACTGCTCTACTGGAGGAAAACGCATCAGAGGCAGGCGCTACCTTTTGCACCGGGTATACTGTTAAACTTAATCTGAGGTCATTTATTTGGGAAAGGGGGAGGACAGGAGAGGGAGAAGGAAGGAGAGAGGGGTGGCGATGAAGAGAGGGGCAGAGACTTACGAAAGAGAAGAGTGGATGAGAGAAACGTGAAGGGGGGAGTTGAGCCGTGGACCAGTGAAGGGTGGCGTTCGCTAAGCTAGCGAAGGGAAATATTGAAACTAGACCCATAGGCACAAAGAGGATTTCTTGAGAAAATGTCAGGCCTTTGGACTGAACCCCAATTCCCTAGACGGCAGCTCTCTCTATATCTAGTGCACAGTCCAATGCATCTCTTCAGGGCTTCTTTGGCCTTCCCTAGGGGCATTTATTTACAAAAGGGAAACACGGCAGAAAAACATTGCTTTATTTGGTTAAAAAGAGAGAGAAGATCTTAGGTTACTACATTACCATGAATCAGCTCGGACACTCTGTGTGTGTGACAAGAGTGCGTGAGCGAATCAGTGCTCCCCCTCCATTCTACCTGGTCTACAGGCACTAATTAAAGACAACCTCATTTGCAACGGCTCACTCAACCCTGGTTTGTTCTCCAAATGGGGCTCATTTCCATAGATGTGGTGCTGAGATAACTAAAAAGGAGGTAAATCATTGGTGCATCCGCGATGATAGGGTCTGGGAAGGAGATGGGAGAGAGATCCGAGTCAGACTTTGCATTGTTTCTAGGAGGACAGTGGACGAAACTAGATACTGGAGGTGGGCAGGATGTGTGAAAGCCGACTGGACGGACGCAGACCCCAGATTCCCTGTGACCAATGCGGGGTCCCAGCGGAGGGTTCCTTTACACCTTGTTGCTTTGTTGTGTTAATGCAGCCCATACTTTTAACCAAACAAGGACGCTGAGAATTTGACAAAGATCGCAATGTGGTCCCAGACTGACTGTTGGAGAGTTGAATCATCTTGTGCTGGAACGTCCAGATAAAACATGAGCAGAAAAAAGAAGTAAGGACAGGAGGGATACAACAATCTTTATCTTCTCACCTTCGTCCCCTTCTTACGATGTAATGAGCTGCTAATAGGTCTTATCATTCTGCGCCTTTTATTTTGTCTGTAGTTCTATTAATCTCGACTCGAAAAAAGAAATGTTGTGATTGTGGAATAGGTCAGCCTAGCTGAGATAATCCCGAATCCTTACAACCAGTTTCAGTCTCACAAAGAACAAGAGACTGCTATGCACTTTACGATAAGCATTACCTCCACTGTCTGGGTGTAGGAGTCAAGTGTCCGATAAAACGTAATCACAAACTGTCAGCCCCATCAACCACCTGCCAACTAAACCTGGCAGATCTGAATCAGGCTGACCGAATTACCATAATGTCAACCGGTACAACGGAGACCTTTGGAGTCATCGAACCGTTTCCGTGGGAAAGGACACACAGCAAATTCGGGAACGCTAACCCTGCAGTGGCGTGCCGTTAGGTCCACCAGGCCTGACTCTGAAAACAGGAAAGGTCCTGGACAAGAACCTGGCTGGGTCATCCAATATCTTCATTTATTAAGCCAACCCACGCAGTTGTTTTGCCCTCGTTTTCTCTACTTTCCTCAACAATGTCAGGCCCCCTAAAGGTAAGTAAAACCTTCCCAGAAAACATCTCCCCCTCCTGGCCACACAATGAGTCTCCTTCAGCTCTGGTTGCTTCGTGGTGCACAGGGTAGATCAAGCTACCCAGCCAGCTCTTTTTGCTCTAGCTACAGAGTAAGCCGATTAAAAAAACCTTCTTAAAACCCTCACCTATCCAAAACACCAAATCCCTCAGCAGCTCCCTGTGTGACCTTACTTTTGTAGCCCAGCCCTGCTTTTATGCCTTGGTGACCCCTTCTGTCACTCTTTCCTCAAACTGGCACAGCTCTTGGTGTTGCCGATTCACTGGTGAACTCTGGAAAGCTATGCTGTCCAATAGAAAGGCCGCTAAAAGAATGAAAGTCTGGTTGGACAATGCTGTTTGTGTGACAGTGATTTGGCACGTGTGAAGCTTTCACCTGCAGGTGTGACAGACCAGCACCCTCAAAGCCACCAGAACCAATTAGACATCTTTTTTATCAGCCCAACTGTGGCAGTGATCCAAGAGGCAGGAGACATGTGGTTGGAATCCCTTTAGACTTTATGTCAAGCCTTTTGGTGAGGTCATAGAGTTGCTTACAGTATCTTAAAGTAACTTTATTCAAGTGTACTGTTAGTATACTTCTTTTAAAATAGTTCAGTCTGCTTTTTTGTACTCCTTAGAGACTTAAAATTACACTAAGCAGTACACAAAAACACAGTACACCTGTACTAAATCTTTTGATATATATTTAAGGTTTATTGGACTATTTTTAAGTATACTTGCATGTAATTGTGTTTACTCTTTTGATTAAGTAGCCTCTTAAATACTTTTCACCTCATTTTACATCCTGTGCGTGGAACCTGATTATACCTAAAAGTACACTTAAAAGTATATTTCATGTATAAACATTAATACTTTGGAACATTGTAGTATACTTAAAAGTGCAAAAATAACCTACAACTGTAAGTGTGATGTTACAACATTCAAGTATTCTTGCAGTATAAAAAACCAGTTGTTTACTAAAAGTATACTTAAGTGCATTTCATAAACTGTAAAGTATACTATTATAAGTACACTTAGTAGTATTATTAGTATAGTAGTATTAGTAATATTATTAGTGTTTGAACTAGTAAACTATTAGTTTATCTATATATAATTTTATACTATACAGTTGCAGTACAAATCAAAATGTAATTGTAAACTAGTTGTGTGCTGCTTAAAGTTTACTATTGTAACACTTAAAGTATACTTTTATAAACTAAAAAGTGGGCCAATTTGGAATAAATCGTTTTGAAAGAGTACACTTACAAGTATACTTTATACAATATTCATTGATATTAGTATACTTACTACATAAACTATACTTAAAATATACTTTAATTGACTTATATATATTTAAATAAATATATTTATTATATTTTTTAACAGGGAAGGGAATCCTTTTTTGATTGTACATAAATGAGCGCATGACATCTGCATGATCCTCTGCTTGTGTAGGAGGAAAAGTAGACCATCAAAACCTGTAAAAATAAACACGTTATTTAACAATATAGGTAAACTACATAGATTGAGGAAACGATAAATGGATTTGATGCAAGCGCAGCCAGCGTTTTATTCTTAACATCTTTCAATAAAGCATTCCACAAGCAGAACAACACAGGAGTAAATAAGTAAATACGTCAGCACCTGCTCTGTTAACAACATGTTGGCGTTAGAGGCCAGACGTCCGTTGGGAGCAGAACAGAGAGGATCAAGTGACATCACCACAGCCAGAACACAACAAGAACAAAATATGAGCAATGAGAAACTTGTAGAGACGCAGGCACGGATGAAAGACTGGAGAACAGACTATAGTTTGTGGATCAGAGCGCATGCACTGCGGCCTAGTGGGGCGTAACATTAGTCAGGATTATTATCCAAAGAGGACATTTGTAAGCATCACAAGGTAAATAAATGACAACAATACGGTATAATCATAGGATTTGGACAAGATATGAAGATCTAGCTCAATTTCCAGTGATGGGACACAAATGACACCGTGATGGGACCAATGAGTCAGATTGGAGCAGCTGGACTTAAACGGCGCAGGTGATAAGACAAAACCAATAAAGCTGTCTCAATGTCTGAAAACAATATCCATGGGGGCTCTTCTTCTATCGGTAGGGGTATTATATATAACTCTTCAGCTAATCTGAACCCCTAATGGTTTCTGAGCTCCTTGTTAACACCCTTCTGTGGGATAGAGTTGCATAGGGACACTTTGGTAACTAGAGATGAAGTCTATACCATATCAGTTAGAGCCATTCTGCTGGAAAACGCTATGGGAATGAACAGGACAAGCCCCGGTAATTCAACTCCTGAAACGTATAGACTGATTTTTGCTGAGTAGGGTATGGTTTAAAGGGGTAGTTCACCCCAAAATAGTTCATTCATCTCCCTCATGTCACTCTAAACCTGTGGGACTTTCTTCGGCAGAACACAAAAGATGATATTTTGAAGAACCCCATTGACATCCAGTTTGAAGGACACAAAACCACTGAGACATTTCTCAAAATATCTTCTTTTGTATTTCCTAGTAGACAAAAAAACATATACAGGATTTGAACGACATGAGGGTGAATCTTTATTTCTGGGCGAACTGTCCTATTAAGTTTCATGTCAAAACACGTCCAATGAGATTTCAATTGAGGTTCATTGATATTTGTAAAGACAAAACAAGTCGGAATAAAATGAATTTAAACTTAGAGGCTAATAAGCCCACAAAAACATCTACTTGACAAAAACACTGACAAACTCTTTACATTAAATGTCTGTGAAAACTGCACAGTTGACTAAACTATGTTTTCATTCCAAATGGTTTTCTTTCGAAAACAAAAGTGCCAAAATCGCTGAGATGTTGTTTTAAAACATCTCTGTTTTGTTAATTATATGGAATCAACTTCCCCATTAGACAAACTCTTAAGATTCCTTTCACCAATGGATTGATCGCATGCAAACCCAGGTGGGTTTCAGGCTCAAGTCTGTTGTTATTCAAGCAGTGAGGAAGTATCTCTGTGGCTGGTCTTTCAGCTCGAGGTTCCCTTTCTATAGGCCCTGTCTTAATTCTTGCAACCAGACCACTTTACTACCTGACTACTGCAGCTCTACAGTATCTTAAAGGCACACGCCATCTTTTCAGCTGACTGTATGCTTTAAAGGGACAGTTCATCCAAAAATAAAAACGTTGTCATCATTTACCCACCTTCGAGTTGTTCCAAACCTGTATACATTTCTTTGCTCTGATGAACACAGATAAGATATTTGGAAGAATGCTTGTAGCCAAACAGTTCTTGGACACCGTTGGCTCCCATAGTAGGAAAATGACAATGGCGGTCAAAAGTGCCCCAGAACTATTTGCTTTCCAACATTCTTCAAAATATCTTCAGTGTTCAACAGCACAAAGAAATGTATAAAGGATTTTAGTATGGTAGTATGGAACGCTTAAATATGTGTAATGGTGATTAATTGTGACACTTATAAATCTTAAGTCACTCATTTATTTTACAATCCATCAGTTTATACACTAGTTTCTTATAGAGCTGTCTAAACCCTTTCTAAATTTTGATTTATGAACAAACGATTGCTGTGGTAACTATGGTAGTCAATGGTGGCCAAAACTGTTTGGTTACAAGCGTTCTTCCAAATATCTTTCTCTGTGTTCATCAGAAGAAAGAATTGATACAGATTTAGAACAACTCAATGGTGAGTAAATGAAGACAGAATTTTTATTTTTGGGTGAACCGTCCCTTTAACTGTTGTAACATGACAGAGGTCTGAAAGCTGCTGACTAAAAACACAGCAAAAGTGGTCGAGTGTGCTCTACGATTGTTTTAAGGTCAATACTCATCATGTGCATGATTACAGATCAGAAAAACTTTATTTTTTAATGTCCAAAATGCACATATTGTGTATACTGAATCAAATGTGGGTAACCTAGTCACAATTAATCCATGCAAACCTCTTCAAATGGGAATAAATTATAAATACGATGAGATTAAAGCACAGAATTCAATAGAATCTCCGTCACTTGACATGAAGGTGAATACTGTAAATTATGACGTCATTTTCATTAAGAGGATGGATGTCATTAACTCACAATGACTGGTTGCGACAAGTTTTCATTCGTTTCCCCCAATGCTTTGACACTCTTTCCACTTTGCTGTCAACGAAAGTGCCTCTTTCGTATAATTCGCAGTCCCTGTGATGGCTATTTATCTAAGAGATCTCTCAAGATCAAGATGTCCATTGTTAGCGGGTTTTAACAGAATATTATTTCAGGACTCTAGACAGCAGGGTTGTGAGCTTATAGCTGAGCGTATAGCATGTATGGTTTATTGATAAAAGCCTGGGTATACCTACCTGAATTTGCAAACATGAGCCAACTGGTGCAAAGAATGTGACTTAGTTTGTGAGACTATACTATACGTATATGTTTATATAGCATGTGTCCTTTGGTGGGTTTTTTTCAAGAATTCGAATTGACAATAAAGGACTAGAGACTGTATAACTGTATGGCATTGTGGGTAATTCCTGAGAAACAGTCTCATAAACAGGGAACAACTAAAAAAATAATTGTGAATAGAATGAGAACAGAATTTTTTTTTAAAGTCCACTCCATTTTGTAACATTCACACCTATTAAACCATGAGTCTCAAACTCAGTTCCTGGAGGGCCACAGCTCTGCACAGTTTAGCTCCAACGCTAATCAAACACACCTGATTCAGCTATTCAACATCTTCAAGATTACAAGAAACTTCCAAGCAGGTGTGGTTTAGAGCTGGTTGGAGCTAAACTGTGCAGAGCTGTGGCCCTCCAGGAACTGAGTTTGAGACCCATGTATTAAACTGAAAAGGGTTTCATCTAGAGATCTCATTTTGGGGACTGGCACCTTGTCAAACACGACTAAAGATGCTCAAAAACCAGATCAGATTCTGTTTAATCCGACTGCACTGTGTTATTAGACAGTGTCCATGCTGTCTCTCATTCTCTCGCCATGGAGAGACATCTCAACCAGTTGTTGTTTTTCCAACAGTTGTTCCGTCACTGCGTCTTAGGTACCACCAAGATCTCATCTCCATCCCGTATGCTGTAGGAATGAAGTGCTCTTCCTCCGTATTTCAGCTCCTGGGGCTCTAATGCATAGCCGAGCTGTCGGGCGATGTAGTACACGCGCATCTTGTTCGGAGGAAGCTGAACCACAGCTTTCAACTGTTTCTTCAGGTCGGCCACCGTCTGGTCCAGTCTGAGGTCCAGAGGGTCTGTATGATCCCCGCAGCGCAAATCCACCTGGACGCTGCAGAGAGGACGCAGGTCAACCTCCGCCAGAGGGGCCAGGCGACCGTAGCGTGCTAGCAAAGTTTGGTACCTGAAAAAATCATAGAGAATGCCTGAAATGGGACTTATCAACATAACGGTGTCTGTTCAGATTACGCTTTTACTTTTATTCAATCATACTCAAATATTTAAGATAAATAACAACTGCAAAGAGGCAGATAACACAGAGCTTGTGTATTCGACCCGGTTGTGTGTGTAGCTGTTTGTGAGTACAGTGGGTTTTTCAACCGTGAGAAAGTTCTCACCGCCGGCCGTTTCACCCTACCTCCCTTCCCGTCTTGCCGAAGGATTGTGGGAAAGATAAGAGGAGATCGGCAGGTACAATTAAATAAAATCTCCACAAAAAAAGTCTTTTAGCTTTAGAGGGCTACAGTAACCGACACAGCCAATCAAAGTAATTTCCCCAGCCCGTCCAGAACAGTCTACCCACAATGCAGAGCCTGAGCCTGGGTAGGTGCCTGTGGCTCCCTGCCTTCGCCTTGGGAATACAGGCCCTTCTATACAAAGTGCCACTCTGTCTGAGAGAAAGAACAGTTTCACTCAAGGGTCTCATTTAGTGTGGCTAAGCTCTTTAAATGAAGGCGAATGGTGTTCACCGCCGCGATAACATAGCTGCCTCGGATTCCTCCGAAAGTGCCTTTCTCTGGGATGGGTCCGGACGGTCGCCATAGTGCGGTGCACCAGGTTCACGGCAGAGCCGTGCAGTAAGGGTACTGTAGATAATGCGGCAGTTGTCAGAAAAAACCCAATACGCTCGGTTTTAAGGTAGATAATCTGAACCGAGATACGATCGCCATTAGCTTCAATTTTCGACAGCAGTGAATGTAGATAATGTGATATGTGGTGTATCTACAACTTAACTAAATACCTGTGCGGAATTTGTGAATAGTTTCATACAAAGGAAACGTTTGGTGGCTGTCACCTTAAATGAACCCGACGTGAAACTGAAAAGCTTTGTTGACAATACACACAATTTAAGCCTTCACTCGTTTAATAGAAACTATATGACAAATGCTACAGCCTTAAGAGAGCATTACAATTTTTTATTTATTCAGCATTTCAAGATTTGTATTAAAAGATGTATTGTGGCCGTTCCACCGTGCCTGTTGAATTTCAGCAAAATCAAACCTCAGAAGGGACATAAAGACTGACAGCATGACAAGACACATGAAAACTGTGATCAAATCCAGGTTATCAACTTTTACTAAATACATGTAGATATATGACCGTTGCATAGATTAAAAGTGAATCTGAACTTTCTATGCAGTCCTGAGGTCTGAAAAAATACGGAGCATCTTTTCTTTTCACCTGTTTCTCCAGTATTCATGTATTTCTGCAAATACAGGCAAATAGAAACAATATTTGAATTTGAAATTTGGGAGAAATATTGTTAGTAGTTCCCAGAATAAAACAAAAATACCTATAAATAGTGAATTCAGAAAAACCAAGTCTCCTATTTTGGTCTGCGGCTGTATAGCATAACATCCGGTTTGTGTTTGTATAATATAACTATTTATATTTTATTTATGTTTATATTCATTTATATGATTATTTTACTGTACAATCACTGTATTAAATAAACCATTTGTTGAATTTTATGTTCATTTTATTTAATACACAATTTATTGAATGGGTCCTGTAGTTCGGTCGCATTTTAAGAAACCGTATGGTGCATTGACATCTAGCGGTTGAGCTTGGTATCGCAGTCTAAATTCAAAATATTGGAGAGACAAGTTTAGCCAAGCAACTCTTCTTGTGAGTTTCGTATATAAGAAATAATCTACAGACACTCTTTTGTTAGTGAATGTGTATCGGAAGTTCAGTTGGGGTCACAAAACTGCACATGTGCAGTAACTTTGTTTATGTTGTTTAGATTAAACCGTCTATAGTGTGAAATATACAAATCAGTGTGAAATAATATTTCATATTGAAATAATTTGCTTGCGTTTATCTGAAGACATGAAGTCATATACATTCAGATGGCATGAAGGTAAGTAAATATTTTGGTAAACTACTAGTTGAAACTCAAGTAGGATACATTTTTAAAATAACATTTTAAGTCAACTTCTTTGGCATTTTTATCAATAATGTCTGTGGTTATAACAGCAACTCTTGAGCATTGACGTCCATCACTTTGGAGGCTGAAACCACTTATCTTCTTAAATTACACAATCTATTATTGTTCTTAGTCTTAAAGCAGACTATATGAGCAGTGATGTACTCTTACATCCTGTATGGTGCCCTTCACAGCAAGTATTTTAACAAGGTCCCAAGCTATAGTTACTCAAAGACAGCAAGACCAATACTGTATTCTCTTTAACAACGCTCACACTCTCCTCCTCTCATCCCTTTATGTTTCACTTCCCTCCTGAATTTCCTGCTCCTCACGGGAGGATCAGCGTACCATGGACACAGCTCAGGTTTATGTTACTCAAAGGCTAAAGGCTGTATAGTGCTATACTGCCATTCTCTTACTTACACACACTATAGCTTCATTCACATAGAGATTACGGAAAATTCCCAAGTTGTCCAGGCAACTGTTCCGACATTGAAACCGCATTGATTCATTTACACAGCTGAAGTAATCAAAGAGTCACGTAGGGGTTTTAAGAGTGAACAAACTGTTTCAGAATTCCAATGATATTATATTATTTAGTCGTGCAAACTTTATTTAAACCCTAGGAATTATTTAGAAAGTCGATGTAAACAATAAAGCACTCTTCCTAAATCTCTATATCACCTCAGCTTTATTAAGATAACAGTGCGGCACTTACTTATGCTTTAAAGTTATGTCTAAGCAACCGTGAATGTGACTAAGGTTACAAAATGTCACTTTGAAAGTTTCTCAAGTGGTCCTATTCATTACTTTACGCATGCATTGGGTCAAAAGGTTTGTTCGAGGTCAGGTCCTTTCTGCCCATCTCTGTCTCTGTTCCCTAGATCTTTGCGCTCTTTCAGAGGGTTATCACAGAGTTGGTAACATAGCCTAAGCTCTGATCTCTGCCCAGGAGGGAGCGAGAGCAACCGGGGTTCAAAAAGGGGCCGACCTTAACCCAAATCTCCAGTGTGCCTCAGCACCTGCCCTTTCACCCTCCAGTGCCAACTCTCATCTCAACCTCCTCCCTCTGGGAAAGCGAAAAGGGACAGGAGAGAGAGAGAGATGATGGGAATGTGGACAGAATAAGCAGGGTCAATGAACATTTGTTTTAGTTTATGTAAGTCTATAAATGCAACATTTTCAAGTTATATGCTTAAAGGCATAGTTGACGCAGAAATGACAATTCTGTCATCCCTCAAGGTGTTCCAAACCTGTTTAAATGGCTTTGTTCTGTGTTGACAACCATTCGATTTCAGTAGTGCCACAGATCTGTTTGGTTAAAAATTGTCCTTTGCGTTCGGCAGAACAACACATTTAATACAAGTTTGGAACAACTTGAGGGTGTGCTGACAGAATTTTCATTTTTGGGTGAACTATCCCTTTAAATCTGTACACTTTGTACTAATTTCTAAGGTTATACGATAACTTTGTGTCCAACGGACAGAACATTTATCTTAATCGTCTTTCTCTCAAGGGAGCTGTAGACAATTGTGACCCCATTATTTAATCATTGAGCCGAACATGAGACGTCCAATTCATTAACTGATGGTCATTCTGATAAATTTCAAATGAAAAAAAATCATATGAAGCCAAATTACCTGTTCATGATTCGAACAATGGGAGTTTACTGATTTTACATAACTATTAGACACACGAGACAACACTTGCTGAAAGACTCATTTCCACCTGACCTCTGGTTTCACAGCAATCGCAAAAACGGGAATTCCTGTGGCACTGCTAACACAACCACATCAATACAGCAGGCCTGTGTGAGCCATTCCAGAACGTAAACCACATCATCTGCATCACTCGATGGACAAAACAGAAAGTCTGGGACGTCGTTCCACTCCTTTAAAAAAAGAAACTCCCGCAAACCCAATCCCCCTAACTGAAAAGGGGCAGGAGAGACAAGCAAGGGAGTATAAGGGGGGGCGAGCGAATAAAGCTGCCACCTCGTGTATCGATTTTCTGATTGGAGTATTCTGGTACAATGGCGTCTTTGAGGAGAAAGAGAGTGGACACATTGTCTCCCAAAGGTTAGACTCCCCTGCTGGAGGCTGGAGCCGGCCGTAACCACTGAAAAAACTCTCCGTACAATCTCCCAGGTTAAGTGGAATGAGGTGGGATACAGAACGTGGGTGATCCGTTTTAAGTGTCTTTTGATTGCGAAGACCCACCGAAATGTCCCCCTATAAAACCGCAATAAAAAAAATGGAAAACCTTTGCATAACTAGAGAAAGGAAACTATGCTAGATTGTCGCCAGGATACTTGGCTAGCAGGGGAGTGAAGGATAGTTAAAGTAAGTATTATCCTGATTATCCGGAAAAAGGGGGCTGGGATCACCTGGGACCATCAAGAGCAGTGAAGTTGAGTTGTAATAACCAGAATAATGGGCCAACCATCCCCACACAAGCGATACTGGCTTATGTTGCCTATCAGATCCAAGTGAAACTAACCTTTAATGTCTATGAACTGACTGCGAAAGGATGGAACTGAAATTACAAGAAAGATAGATGTGTTGCTCCTTTCAAAGTGATTGTATCAAATTACAGATGACTAAATAAATACAAAAAATATCACAATATACAGATATATCCATCGATTGACACAAGTATGTATTGTTTTCTCTAGGGCTGTCAAATGTTTAATCGCACCCAGAATACAAGTTTGTGTTTACATAACTATGACTGTGTACTTTGCATATTAATTTCGCATTTATAAGCACCTACATGTATACATTAAGGAAACATTTATACATAAAACAATCATTTTAATTATATATAAATGTTTATATTTCATATTTTTCTTAAATATATGCATGTATGTGTATGTTGTTATAAATACAAAATGAACACGCACAGACATATAACTGTATGATGTAAACACATTTTAATCTGGATGCGATTAATCGTTCGATAGCCCTAGTGTTCTCGAAAGACACAGTTGGTGTGAGGAGGTGCGGTTGAGGTTACCTCTGTGGAAGCTCATCCTCAGGGCAGTCCAGATAGTAGCGGACGAAAAATCTTTCTGCGTCTTCTCTCTCTCCATCAGTGATGACACTGCCATTCAATACAGTCACGCTAGGCAACCTACCAAAACAACCAAAACACACGTCCGTGTGTATGTGTGCAGAAAGAGGGCAAGAAAGGGACGCACATTGATGTGTACAATCCTTTATGACTATTTGTAACAGAGCCAGTATGTGTTTAAAACTGTGTGTTTACGCACTGTGCGATCGTGAGGAAGCGTCTTTCATGGTCTGTGTATGGCTGTAGTAGAGGTATTCCCTGAACTCTGACCTCCTGAAGCTTCGGAAAGAAATTCAGTTTATCGAGGTCTTCCCAGCGAGCCAGACCTTAAAAATAAGAAAACACCAAGATATCAGCTGATCATTTATTACTTTTACGCATTATTATTTAGGAAAGAACATAACGATTTGTTACAACGATTTGGGCATTTAATACACTTATTTCTTTTAGGTGAACCATCCGGGACTGCAAAATAAAAACTGAGGACTTTTAAAAAGAATAAATAAGAACAAACAAGTAAAATCAGTTTGTTTCACTCTGCATAAGGCTGGTCGACTCACAGGGGCGGACATCATATAAACAACAGAACTCTACTCACTTTACACCAGATGTCAGTATTTGCTCAATTGCAGCGGCTGCTGCCAAAACTAAACACACACTGTACTCATTTAACACATGACATGTGAAGGTTAACGTAGCCACAACACAGACATTTGTGTTTGTTGTGTCTGCGTTAGGAGTGTGTGTTTGCTGATCTACAGGCCGGTGGTGGCGTTCAGGCACCTGTGTTGTGCAGGTTGATGCTGCGCAGGTTAGGAAACAGTCTCTTGGGGGAGTCTTCAGGTTCGTGGATAGATGAAAGAGAGTTGTTAGCCAGGATGAGAGAGACCAGGCCTGGATACATGAGGCCCAGTTTACGCACCTCCACCCACTCCTGCAGCTGGTTATCTGTGATATGCAGCAGCCGCAGGGATGGGCACGGTACAGACGATACGCTCACACTCTCAAACTCATTCAAACACAGAAACAACTCCTCCAGTCTACACACACAAGAACACACACACACACACACACGCATCTTTTAGTGTATGGCAAAACAATCGGTGGATGATGCTCAATATAGTAAATTACTCACATATTCAGACTACATATTCACAACTTACTCTGGGGTCTCTCGTGTAAGCGTATGCACCATGTTCCAGGTGACGTGTGTGTTAGTGAGGACGAGGCGGCGGAGGCCCGAGAATGCTTCAGCTGCTCCAGCGTCCAGACACGACCCTCTCAGGGGATTCATACTCAGATTGAGAAAGTCCAGGTTAGGGATATTAGAAAGGATCTTACTTATCTAGAGAAGCAGAGAATTATCATACTGAGTAATGTACAACATTTTTTACATAAATCATTACTATTGGTCACCCTTCATGTTTGTCATTTGCAAACATTTCATGAAAATAGCTTTTCATCATTGACAGTGATTAAAGAGGGCTCAAAACCTTTGTTCTGTTACACAAATATATTTAGAAAAATGTTAGCAACTGAGATTTCAAAGGGCACCGTTGACTACCACAGTAGAAAACATTAACATTCTAGTCAAAGGTTAAAATGCTTTTTGAAATGCCCGTAATCCACTCAAGCAGCATTTTCTACCGATCACGGACAAACAGCGCATGACACATGATCGCAGACATAACGGTATCATAATCGCTCTAAACAGGTCGATTTAAGAGGTATTTAGTGTTAATCGCGATCTATTGTGCTGACCTTATCTACTATCTATCTACATCATTTTCTTTTTTAAATGTTATAGTTTCATGGTTAAATCCTCGATTTATATTGTGAAGTAATTCTCTCGCACACAATACATTTTTTTCTCACCTCTCCCCAGTCTTTCAGCTGGTTGTGAGAGAGGTCCAGCTCAACCACGTGAGAACAGAAGGCGGCCACCTCCTCCTCATCTCCAGCCTGCGTGATTCCACAACCATCCAGGACCAGAATTCTGGGCAGATTTAGACGATCTGACACACATGCATAGACATAAGTGAGGTTAAATATAATAATAAATGTAATGCATATTCTCTCAGAGCAATCTACACATATCATATTCACAGTAGCAATACAATATGTGTTTACTGGCTCACAAAATCTGTGTTTAATATAATATGCTTTAGAATAAGAGATCAAATCTGTCATTTTACAAACATTACAAGACTTTATTTGGTGAAATACAAGGAGAAAATGAAGACAGCTTTGTTTTTTGGATGTTTTTACAAAGGGACTAGCTAACTTATTTTCCGCAGCAATCGCCAGCAGGCCACTGATGTTGTTAACGGAGATTAACTTGATTTTGCAGAACACAAAACAGGTCTACAAGTCAAACCTGTGTTATTACCACTACAATAGACGGCAGATCAGCTTTCGACCCAATGCCAGGCAGAAATACCACTCACCTTTGACAGGTGAACCCTGAGGACTCGACCGGATCACTATTCCAACCCCTGACCCACGGCAGTATGGGAAATTGTCAGGGCTGTACTTCTCACTGATCACCTGCACCAAAGTGCGTCCTCCTCTCTCATCTGACTCCATCTCACCTCCCACGCTCACACCTTCAGCTGAACAAACACACAAAAGTGTCAAAACATGGAATGATGCGAGTTTCAATCAAATAATCGATGTATTGCCTCAGGTGGAAGGGTCTGCCTTTTGTGTGGAATTTGTATCAAAGACAATGTAAATGAGCTGACCCTGCCAACTCCACCCGAGTTTACATAATAAACGCACCATGATGTATTCAAGTAAACAACGTTACAAGCTGAAGAACTTACATAAGATGTTTCCTGTTTGGATCTCAAGGTCAAATAGAAGCTCATTGATGGAGGTCTCTCTGGTTCCCAATTCTCCGATGCCTATGGAAGTACCGCATTCAGGGATGGATGTCTCTTAACCTTATGGGTCAGGGTTGGGGCCGTCTCACGACCTTTGACTTTAAAATAGCAACAAAACCGAGGATGAAATAGCAAGCAAGAAAGGGGCATGTGTCACATGCAATGGTTGTGGTCACAGAACAATCATTCTACTATCCTTTTATGATGTCTAGACAAATGAGGTAACACTAGCATTGGTATCGAAAGGTCTGGCCTTGAAATTAGATCCAAAAACACTGTGTTCGACTCCCATATGCTGCCATTCAGGGAGGCACAACGGACAAAATAAAAGGTGCTGTGCGTGATATTTAGGAGAATCTACTGACAAAAATGCAATATAATATACATAACTATGTCTTCAGAGGTGGAAAATGACCTTACATAATGACAGGTTGTTTTTATTATCATAGAATGAGCTATTTGTATCTACATACACCGCAGGTCCTCTTTCATGGGATTCGCCATGTTGTTTCTACAAGAGTCCTAAATGGACAAACTGTTCCACAGAACGTGTTTCGTAAATACATTATCTCCTTCAGCAAAGAAGTGAAAACGCAACAACATCTTTGTCCTGTGAGAGCCACGTAGTGCATCGAAAGGGAGGGGTGGAGCGAGCCTTTGGTTGCAAATTCGCAACCTCACCACTAGATTGCTACCGTGTTTGATACCGCGCATACTAAATCTCTTCGACAGTCGCTCAACACTCCCTTTCTGCAGGTGGCGCTAAACGCACCATAAGCCGGTATCCCATCCGCCAAACATAATGAGATATTTTGAAGAATTTAGGAAAACAAAGAGTTCTCGGCACATTTGCCTACAATTAAATTATTTCTACTGTGGTAGTCAATGATGTCCCGGAACTGTAAAAATGACTAACATTCTTCCAAATATCTTTCTTTGTGTTCATCGGAACAAAGTCATTTTTATGAATGAAAATTGCATGACGGATGGGTAAATGATGACAGAATCTTCATTATCCCTTTAACGAAAGCTCTGCGTCAGCCATCTAACATACGTCATTTAAGATGGACAGTCACTAGAGGGCGGAAGTGCATATTGAGATTATAACGAAGGATTATGAGAAAAAGAAAATGACCCACATCGATACGCTATTTACAATAAACGATGCAATATTTCATGAAAAATTGTAATTGTAACTTAACTTTAATTTCACTAAAAATAACACACAACATAAGCAAAGCTTTTTGAGATCCCAGGAGAATAACTGTTGTTGAAAACAAGACAGAAACAGCTATATATCAATAACCGTACAGTGTTGGTAAGTAATTAGTTACCGTAATTGAATAACTTTCCCCTTGGATTACTCTCATTTTTACTGCAATTTAATTACAGTTACTTTGGATGTAATTGAACTAAATACTGTGTAATGTATACAATACTATAATTGTCATCAAAATTCAAAGTCTAAGTTTAAAATGCGCGCATTAATCTCTCACATTTGTAATACTTAAGTCAGTTAATAAGAGTACTTTGTGTATTCAGTTTTATTGGAATGAATTAAGAGTCGTTTTATATCTATCCATGTCTACTTCACTTGATATAGGATATAGAATAAGTTATGATGTACTTTTTTGGAAAGAGTCATTTGAACAGCAATCTCATTACGCTGAAAAAGTTATTAATCACTACTTACTAATTACATATTTAATAGAGTAACTTACCCAATACTGCTTCCTGTGAGGTTTTTGCTTTTCTATGCATTTCTTTGCATATTAAATGCGATTTAGTTTCGCCTTTTCCCAAACAATTTTGTTAAATAAATACATTTTGCTGACGTTTACTCGAACACATCCCTAACAGCAAATAAAGCCCTGACCAACACTGTTTAATGTGTGAGCTTATTGTCTTTGAAGGACAAACTGCAAGAGAACACAGATCTTTACTGCTGACGGATTGACCTCCTGAGTGGACTTGTGATCTAAAAGTGAATGAAAGCAGAGCAAGCGGATAGCTGTCACAACCCTCTATGAAGTCCACTCAGAATACACCACACAAGCTTCTCATCAAACCCAACATTGATCTCCTTCCAAAACCTGTCTGTCTGATATTCTAATCAAACTCTTCTGGTGGGTGTGGCTTAGAACTTTAAAACAGCAAATATGTATCCCACAGAAAATTAAAACGTAAATGGATCGTCCTGCCCATAAAAGTTGCTAACATGACTCGACGTGATGTTAAAATAAGCCTCGGGTCAGGGGTCAAGCACACGCAGTCAACAGCTGCGCGACTGACACGTTGATGCGTTTTTTTAATCGCAGCGCTGCCATGACAACGCGTTTGTTTTGAAATCGCGTTCGACGCCGGAAACTATTGTTTAGTATTTAAAGACAAACACTCAACTGAACTCGCATCGTTCAACAGATGAACTATTAAAAAACTAAAACACTAAAAACTGTCACGTTATGTCCTTTAATCGTAACTGTATACCTTCACGATATATTAAATATAGAGCCAAAGGCGTAATACACATTGTACAGTCGCGTCCAGAAACACAAGCGTGTAACAGCACAGTTCATTTATTTATTGATCTAATCCAGAGACAACATACGGCAGCACCAAAAACGGATATTAATTTAACAGAATACGGGTTTTTAATTGCATGTAGAATCTAAATGTCGCGAGCGTGTTTACTGAGGTAAAGTTAGATGTTTAGACATAAAATAAATTAAAATACAGAGACGACGAGAACGACTATGGTTTGATTAAACACAAATCGTCTCTCTCGGCGTCCACCGGTGCTACACATAGAAATGCATGCTTTTTTTCGACAATTTATTCAACGTTGTTTAATCCGCTTACCGATGATAAAGGTTCGGCAAATCGCTCTGCTTGTATTTGTTGTTGTTCCGTTGACTGTGTTTGAACACGAAGGTCTAACGTAGTTACTTCCTATTGGCGAAAGCTGTGTTGTTGTTTTGCAGACTGTCGCTCCAGTGCAGAAGGTGGCAGCACAACATCAGAAACGCGAATCATGTTGTTGTTGTTTGGATGTACACAGCATTTTATGTATATCAAAGTTATTTGTGTATTATACTGTCTTAAAAGTTTTCTGATTTCCTTTTGTGCGAATAGTCTATATATATATATATATATATATATGTTTTAATTTGTTGTACATTTATCAAAAATGTAAAGTGCATTATTGTTTTATATTATTTAGTTTTGTCGAGGGAAACATTTGTTATTATATTGCAAAATATGAATAAGCACACCTGTTCTACCTGCGGCGATGCGCAGTCTGATTGGCGTATGACATCAAAATATCGCGAGAGCGATAGAAACGCTTTTTCTATTTTTTCTGAATTTAAAATGGTTTTTCTTCCGCTGAAATTTTGAATATATAACAGAATCATTTTATAATGTAAAAGTATATAAAAGCGTAATGTTAAAGATACACCGATCCAGTACTAGGCTTCTTCCATACGTTTTCCAATGAGCTCTATGGTAATGAGCAGGTTCAACTTCTTATCAGTGACCTAACTAGTGTTCACTTTATAGTGATTCAAGAGCCCCAATGTTCTTCTGCATCCTGTCCGACAGATGGCACTGTAGTCATGCATTTTCATTCCGAGGTAGTGAAGAAGAGAAGGGAGTACCCTCGTGGTAAACATCGCTGTAAATATAACTTTCCAGGTGCGTAGTTGCCTTCTTTATATTTAATACACATATTTCTAGTTTATATATCTGATAACAAGTTAAGAGTGCTTGACTAAATATTTGATCAGCTGCTATTTGCGTTAATTGTGCGAATCGTGCTTTCATCTAAACAACTATCATTATTTTGAGCAGACATATCGATTAAATACAGTCACGTGCGTTCAAAATGGACGCTGGTTATCCAGAAAAGATCAAGAAGAAGAAAAGAAAAAGAGACGCGCAAGCAGCTTTCGTTGAAAGTTCAAATGTGCAGAACGAGTCAGAAAAGAAAAAACACAAGAAGAAGAAGCGGAAAGAGGACGCGGAGACTTTAAGTGTCCAGGCACCTACAGAGAAAAAGATGAAAAGGAAACTGAATGAAAGAGAGTTTGATATTGATGCTCAAGAGGCGACATTGGTGGACGATGGACTCCTTCATGAAGTAAATGACACCAACTCACCATCAAAAGAAGGAGAGAGAAAGAAAAAGAGAAAGAAAGCGAAGATAAAACATTCAGACTGTGATGACCTCCATGAAGAGCAGTCTGGTGCCACCACGGAGATGGAGAACATACCAAATGTAGATGACCTGCAAACTGCCCAAGACCTCACAGATCCTGCCACACAAGTTCATGTTCAAACCTTCCGAAAGAAAAGGAGAAATGGAGAAGTTATGGAGATCGATTTTAAACTTTTGAGTGAAATGAAAGAATTTGTCCCCGACATCGAGTCCAGATATATAATAAATGTCAAGAAAATGATCATGTATGACTTGCCAAGGTTCCGGGTATTCAAAAAGCAAGGTACACTGCTTTCAGCACGCCTCTTAATTTCTCCTTACAAACTAACATACTACTTCCATTCTTCACCAGTGGAATTATTTCCATACTGTCATGCACCAGTTGATGGAGTATACTTCCCGACGTTCTTAAATGTAAATAATATAGTACAGTAAAATGAAAACATATCACTGATCTTTCTTTGTTAATGTTTGTGTTAGGAATCCCACTGAGACATGGACGGTTCTCCGTTGAGGAAAATAAGAGGTTAAGACAGAACGTTTTGGATTTTCTTGCTCTCACAGGAGTGGACAGTGCTACCAAGCTCTTTCACGTGAGACGGTTTCCAGACGAGAAAATGCGATTGACACAGTTGAAAAAGCAACACATTTTTTTCTTAAAGATTGGTGAGTCTTCACATTCACATCGATTTGATGCATTTGCCACAAAGCGTACTAGATTCAGCTTGCTCTTGATAAATACTTCTGCACACTTTTGAGTCCATCTTGAAGGCTGTAAGAGGTTGTACTGGTTGCAATAAACTTGTTTCTGACTTTATTTAATAAGAAGGTAGGATCACTGAGTAAAGTTTCCTCATTCTGTTTCTATCCAATAGCGGAAGGAATTCCCAGGTCTTGTTATGAGGTTTTTGTCCGTGGAAGAAAAACATTTGATGGTTACAACTATAAAGGAAGGTAAAGACAAGTATCATTATATAGAAACTATATGCTCTGCTGTTCAATGTCCTGAAAGAGAGTTCAATGCAATTAATTTCTTTCCTTTACAGGTTTACCGACGATGAAGTCAAAGCATTGCAGAAATATCAAACATTGCATGGCAATGACTGGGTGAAGATTTCTACACTAACTGGTCGAAGCGCTTTGTCTCTTGAGAAGCGTTATTCTCAAATCAGTAAGTTTAATTCAGTGTTTTTTTTTCATTGCTATACAGAAAAACTAGGTAAGATGTGTATACACAGCCATTAAGATGTTAATATCTGTGTACACATTTTCATTTTATGATATACTTGGCCCTTTAATAAACAAATTGATGAGATAAACAAACCTTTCATTCGAAACCTGCAAGACTTCCTTCCTTCTGCAGAACGCAAAAAAAAATGTTTAAGAATATCAAGTAACCAAACAGAAAACCAATGAGACATTTCTCGAAATATCACTTTTGCGTTGCACAGAAGAAACAGGTTTTAACAAAAGAGAGGTGAAAAAATGCTGACAAAATCTATCTGGTAAAATATCTCTACGTAAAAGTGTCCAGGCGCACTCTTCATTAGGGTCCATGTTGTATAACGGGGGGTCATTCTAGGTCATATCGGTTGTTCTTTATTACACAGATAAGACATTTGGGCCATGGTCAGAAAAGGAGTTACAGAGACTTTTGAGGGCTGTGCGAGACCACATCGTAACTGAACTTAAGTCCATGTCCACTGGTAAGAGGATGCCGACCAGAGTCAGTCGAGAAATGCTCTACAAGAAACTTCCGTGGTTTGAAATCGCTTACAAGGTTAAAACTCGAAGCTGGACCAAGTGCAGAGTCAAATGGTGAGAGAAATCAGATTATTTTCAGAACATGTTTTAGAGAAGTATGGCGTAAACATGTTTTCTTAGTGATTCTCTATTGTCCATGAAATTTGTCTTTTACCCTAAAGGATGGCCATCCTTTCGGTGCGGATGTCATCTGGGAGTGGATACCAGGGAAGGAAATCCCACGAGGCCAAAATCAGACTCATACAAGCGTAAGAAATCGTGTTTTTCTATGCTTACCTGATTTACGTTGTTTAGTTTTTTCTTTACCCGTCATCAGCTTGAACGTGATAAATTGTCGTTGTCCACACAGAATGTATGAAAGCCAGGTAGATGATGTTGTGGACATCAACTGGGAGGATCTCACGAGTGCTTTTGGGTGAGGATTGTTTTTTAGTCCAAATAGTGTACTACTTGCAAAACCCCAAAATGAGGTTTTATAATAACATGAGATAGTGTAGTGAGGTGGATCCCGCTGTCGTACAAAAACAGCGTTTCGAAATGAAACCGATCCTTGTTTATATTACCGTTTTGCATTTACACAACACTACTGAAAACGCACCATTCAGACCAACCGCTGTGTGAAGTCTTGTGCAGCACATCCCAAAGATTCTCAATGGGATTAAGGTCTGGACTCTGTGGTGGGCAATCCGTGTGTGTCTCATGCTCCCTGAACCACTTTTTCACAATTTGAGCCTAATGAAACCTGGCATTGCCATCTTGGAATATGCCCGTGCCATCTGGAAAGAAAGAACCCATTGATGGAAAGACCTGGTCATTCAGTATATTCAGGTATTCAGTTGACCTCATTCTTTAGGCACATAACGTTGCTGACCAATCCAATGGGAGGCTCGTACCTATTTGCTTAGTTAAATCTAGGTGGTGACTTTTTTTTGGTACAGGCAGTGTATGTGGGTGTAATTATGTACAATTAAATACACACACATGAAAGTATATATTAAGAAATATTTGCAGGTCTATATACATTTATAAAAATTTGATATATATATATATTTTAGTTTTTCTTAAAAAGATATATGCTTGTGTATGTATTTATATATACACAATTATTATGTAAACTAAAAATTGCAGAATGCAAACGATTGTCACGACTAATCATTTGGCAGCCGAAGAATAATTCAGTAAATGTTCAAACTAAAGTTTTTGTTTTGTTGGATAAGACTTTTTGTCCAACAAACATGTTATTGGGTAGTGTGGGGTAAGCTGTGTCAACTGCTAAATTGGCAGATTTTGACGAAAAGTACCCTCTGAGGATCTCATTAATTACATAAAAGATGTTATTGTCTTCACACAGTGGAATTACACAGGTTGCATTAGTAGAGAGTTTCTAGTAAGTAACTAAAATAATGTGTCTGCTTATTCAGGCATGATAATGCTCCAGCCGAGGTGAATAATAATTGTTGTCTTCCTTTGTAATAGTGATGTTCCTCCTGCATATGTTCAGATGAAATGGCATCGGCTCAAAGTGTGCTACGTGCCAAATTGGCAGAAAAAGTGTTTTGAAGGCAAGTATTGGTATTCATGGAGCAGTACTGCAAAGTTTGATTAAATATTTTAGGTTTAGTATACACGTTTTCTATTGTGTGTACTATACCTTGATATTATATATTTATATTACTTTTATATATTAATATAATATTAATGATATAGCTGTGTATCGATTGACATAAATGTTTGATGTCATTTCTCCCAGACATTGTTGACTACCTGCATGAGAAGGTCAAACCAAAACTGGAGAATGAATGTAAGGATCTTGATGAGAATGACCTGCCAGCTGACCAGAAGCAGAGCTTCCTTCTCTCAGACATCTTTCAGGATATAAATGAGAATTGTGACATTGATGATGATGATGACGACGACGACGAGGAGGCAGAGAATGAACAATGATTGGAGGACTATTTTTTTTTTAATTAAATGTTAACTTTGAAAAATTACGTGACATATTCCTTTACTGTATAGATAAAAGATGTACATAAAAATGTTCATGTATAGAATGTACAAATATTTTCTTTATTGTTATAAAAGTTTTTGCAAACGTTTTATTAAACAAGTCGATGAGTAAACGAGTGATATAAACTTGAAGATGATGTTAAGATTTCTTTCTCTTGCATGATGCCATGTTTACTGTCAGCTCAAAGCATTTGAACTTTACATTAGAATAACTGTTAAGTTGACATTAAGTTAAATCTCTGTTGACAGGAAAAGTTTAGATATATTTGGCAGTTGGGGGACAAAAAATAACCAGTCAACCTTTAGAATAAAACACACCTGTTTGACTTGCGGAGCTGCACAGTCCAATAGGTGTGCGCAAATCCAAATAACATTTCCGCGGAAATGTTGCGTTGATATGTAACAGAAGAAGAAGCGGAAAGAGGATGTGGAGATTTTAAGTGTCCAGGCACCTACAGAGAAAAAGATGAAAAGGAAACTGAATGAAAGAGAGTTTGATATTGATGCTCAAGAGGCGACATTGGTGGACGATGGACTCCTTCATGAAGTAAATGACACAAACTCACCATCAAAAGAAGGAGAGAGGAAGAAAAAGAGAAAGAAAGCGAAGATAAAACATTCAGACTGCGATGACCTCCATGAAGAGCAGTCTGGTGCCACCACGGAGATGGAGAACATACCAAATGTAGATGACCTGCAAACTGCCCAAGACCTCACAGATCCTGTCACTCATACTCGCAACTCGTACTCAATCCTTCCGAAAGAAAAAGAGTAATGGAGAACATAAAGTTATAGAAATTGATTTAAAGAAAACTTTTGAATGAATTGAAGATATACGTGTTCCTGACATCGAGTCCAGACATTTAGTGAATGTCCGACTAATGATCATGTGACTTGCTATGGTTCAGAGAATTTAAAAAGCAAGGTACACTGCTTTCAGTAACCCTCTTAACACAAACTATTCTCTAGAGAGGACGCCAACCAGAGTCAGTCGAGAAATGCTCTGCAAGAAACTGCCGGGGTTTGAAATTTCTCGCACTGTAAAAACTCGATGCTGGAACAGTTGCAGAGTTCAATGGTGAAAGGAAGCAGATTCTTTTGTAATAAATTCAGCACACAAATTCTCTATTGTCCATGAAATTGCTTTTGCACTAAAGGATGAGAATCCTTTCGGTGCGGATGTCATCTGGGAGTATATGCCAGGGAAGAAAATCCCACGAGACCAAAATCAGACTCATTAAAGCGTGTTTCTCCATGCTTACCTAGCTTGCAATGTTTTGTTTTTCTTTAGCTTGACGTGATAAATTGTCTTTGTCCACACAGAATGTATGAAAGTCAGGTAGATGATCCTGTAGACATCTCACGAGTGCTTTTGGTTGAGTGTGAGTTTCATAAAACATTAGATTTTAGTCTATGAGATTTTAATCTATTCTGATTATGTGCACCGAAATACAAATTGTAATTGTTACTGGAATATTTTTATCAACAGAAAAATCTGGCTCCTACATTTTCTTTCAGCATTACCAGATATTTCAGAACGGGCAGAATGTGGTATTTAACAGGTTTTGAAGCTAAAATAGTTTAGCTTCAAAAATTGTGTGTAGAGCATTCACTCAACAACCTAATCTCATTTTCGAAGGATGTGTCTGCTTAATCAGGCATGATAATTCTCCAGCCGGTGTGAATAATCTCTGTGTTTCTCATTGTCACAGTGATGTTCCTCCTGCATGTCCAGATGAAATGGCATCAGCTCAAAATTAGCTACGTGCCAACTTGGCAGAACAAGAGTTTGAAGGCAAGTATTGCTTGTTTTTATATATTTTTTGTTGTTATATTTTAGGTTTTGTATGTTTCCCACTGTGTGTACTAAACCTTTGTATACTACACTGTGTGCATAATTATTAGGCGTTTATAACAAAGGTTTGCCGGGAAAACTTTCTAGTTTTAAAGCTTTCCTGTAGCTCAGTCGTAAGAGCATTGTGTTAACAACGCAAGGTTGTGGGTTGGATCCCAGGGGATTGGAGATACCTATGTAAAATGTATAGGATAATGCAATGCAAGTCACTTTGGATAAAAGCGTCTGCCAAATGCCTTAATGTAAATGTAAAACGCTCTATACCCTGCCCGTCCCAAAAAAAGTCACCACCTGGATTAAACTAAGCAAAAGGTACAAGCCTCCCATTGGATTGGAGGTCTAGGTTCAGCAACGTTATGTGAAGGAGGTCAGCTGACTACCTGAATATACTGAATGACCAGGTTATTCCATCAATGGGTTCTTTCTTCCCTGATGGCACGGACATGTTCAAAGATGACAATGCCAGGTTTCATCAGGCTCAAATTGATGATGAATATTATGTTACATTTTCCTTTACTGTATAGAATAAAGATGTTCGTTTAAGATTTAAAATGCTTGGGATGTTCATGCATAGAATGTATTAATCATTTGTTTATTGTCATTTATTTTTCTACACATATTAAGTCTTAGAACCCGGTTACACTTGAGTGTGTTTTAATCTCATAAGAAGGTAAAACCAGATTTTTTGTAATATGATATTTTTACCATCAGCCTAAAGCTTTGCATTCACATTAGAATAAACACACAAACAACCCAGTGTGCTCAGCTTTAGGAGAACATTAGATTACACTTTTAATCCAGCCAAAGCTCGTTCCAATGGATCAGAGCTCCAGAAATCATGGTCCCAGCCCAGGAACCAGCCTGTGAAGGTGGGGGGCTCAAAGCCTTGCTTCACTGTAACAATAGGTGTCCTCTTATCCCTGTTGGCAGGGTCTGTATCGATGTATTTGACAGCTGGGGGAGAAAAGACAAGGATACGTATCAATGGTCAACCAATGAACACTGTTTCCGTCCTTTTAAAAAAACAAGTCCTCACCTGAAACGGCCACCTCGCTTTTCTCTTCATCATTAGCTTCGTTTCCAATCCAAACAAAGACCTTGGAGACAAAATGTGATAAATATGGTAGCATCCGGTTTACTGAAATGATTTGCTCAAGTTTTCTGGGGGAGTCATTGTTTAGGTGTTTACCTGATCCCAGGTGTCCAGGATCATGACATCATCAGGAGCCAAGTCATCCTGGGTCAACTCTCCTGGGACCTCTTCGATCTAGAATAACAAATAACATGTGAAATATGAGTGAATTGAGGCGTGAATGTCAGTTACTTTCAGTAATAATGATGAGGAACTCACAAGGAACTGTCCTATCTTGTTAGAGCATGCAAAGAGTCTGGGAGGATGAGTGTCCATTTTGTTCTTAAGCCTTTCAGATGTGCGATACTCTGTTTTTCCTCCGAGAGCACTCCAAAAGTCATCTGTGCAGGAACAAGTAACATAAAAGTAACATAACTCTTAAGCAGACATAACGGACATTATTAGAAATAATTCAGGAAGGTAATTGGAAGGCAATCTAGCATAACAAACATGTACACACACCTCCCTCTTCTCCTTCTTTTATCTCAGAAAGATTCACTCCTAAAATGGTGGCTAACTTCTTGGCTCCGTTCTTCTCAGCATCGCTGCTACCCTGACCGATCCACAGTTTAGAGCCTGACGGAGTCACCAAAACTATGGCATCGTTGGAGTTCAGGCTGGAGGCCACAGCATCGACCTG
Source organism: Barbatula barbatula (assembly GCF_947034865.1). NCBI lineage: Eukaryota > Metazoa > Chordata > Actinopteri > Cypriniformes > Nemacheilidae > Barbatula > Barbatula barbatula. The sequence goes on from NC_136767.1 coordinate 1,254,684, forward strand.
TCTCAGACAATGTGAACCACACAAAACGGTCATTGCTCAAGGACAGCCATGTTTTGCATTTACAAATGAAGGGCAACATGTGACTTGGCACATTTCACTCACCTCAACAGCTCGCGTGTGTCCGGCAGGGTTGGCACGCACTTGGAAAAGGCGGACGTCAGAAGCCTGTGATTGGCCACCCTCTCGTGAAGTTCCACCCTTGTAGATCACCATTGGTTGATCTCCAAAGAGACTCATGAGGTGCTGGGGTTCTTTGCCTTGGATTACTCGCACCTACATCATGAAACATTAATTCTTTACACATTCAAGCTTATGGAATCCCATATTGGGGGTTTTGGAGTAGTTAATAATTTAATGTTGGATGTAATGGAAAATGCATCACCTGCACTGGGCTTCCACCAAGTTCAGTGTCAAGCTGTGAAGCCAGGATAGCAGAGGTTCCTTTCTCTTCCAGGCTGGAATCCTCCCCCTGCCTGCGGGCAAACATCTCCAATTAAGGAAGCTTTACAGTGATGACTCATTCTATTGACTAACAGTATCCCAGCTCGAAGACCATCCAGTTCTGTCATTTGAGAGTGTTTGCGTAACATGAGCAGACAAAGCACTTGGCTCAGGATCAAATCCTTGCACGGGTTTACTTCATTCAGTTTAAGGAGTGTCTTACCACATGTATATAATCTGGCCCTGGCGTCCCCCGTGCTTGTAGGTGTAGAGAATGATGTAACTGTCTCCTCCATAGAACTGTCCACTGACAGACGGGTCAACAGGAACCTTGTCGGATCCCTCAATGCGCCAGATCTTCCCGAAGCAACAACAAATAAAAAATAAATAGATTGATAGCTCCCGATTATTTAACAACATAGATGGCAGACGTACCTTTTTCTCCCCTTTCCCGTTATCCACCATCCCATGCTGGGCAGCCATGGCATCCGATTTGTGCAGAGAGGATGTATCGAATGGCACTTTCTTGATCTTGGCGATCTTGTTAGGTACATAAGCCTGTCCCATACCTTTCGTCTGGTCCACTTCGCGCCAGAACTTGAAGAACTGTTTGAAGAGAGGAGTCTCTCCATTCTCAGGGATGACCTGGACCTCGGTGTGTTTTGGATAGCCCATTTGACTTATAAAGTCAGATGCAACTTTCATCCCTGCGCTGCGCTCTTCTTTACTAGCGTCCTTTCCTGTTTTTTTTTTACAAGTGTTTAAGAAATGGGCCATGGTTTAGATTTAGGCATCCCCTGGCTTTTTTTCAGAAATCTTCACATTTTGACTGAACAAAACCGTTAAACTGACCTTTCCAAACAAATATCTTGCCATTGGAACCATGGTCCAGGATAAAGCAGTCAGTGGACAGCAGATCACTTTGGGAAAAGGGATTCTCTCCAGACACCAAAGTGACAGACATGCTTCCACTGGCGTCTGTCACCTGAACAATTGCAGGCAATGTTATAACAACCATCAAGATATTTTCAAGTGTTTATTTTTGTGTAAGGCTTACTGTACCTTGTACAACTTGGCCAAGTTTCTGTTGGACACATCAGTCTTAGTGTCTTCAGTCTGTGCATCAGGAAGGCCAGGCTTGGGTCCAAGAATCTGAAAATTTTCAGTAATATATAAAATGCTGAATACTAACTAAAGGTGATCGTTTATGAGTTATTATATTACAATAGTTTGTAATATACTCACCGATAGTATCTCTTCATGCTCTGATCCTTCCTCACATACGAGAAGTTTCGCTCTTCCGCACCGCTCATTATCACGGATATCTTTGGAGACGTTGGTGGCCTTCAGCCTCTCAAATGTGTTACACTTGGATCCGCACCACTGGTAGATTTCCTGAGGCACAAAGCACGAATATGTTTTTAAAATGGATACAATATGTTAAAATACAAGAAGATGGAAAAGATTTGTGTTTCTTTCACCTTTCCCAAATCGAGGATGAAGCAATCGCCCTGGTTGAAGCTGTCCCAGCTCACCGGTACCTCAGTGGCCCGAATGACCCGTCTGCCACTCACATGGAGAATGCGCTTCACGTCCACTATATTGGAAGCTACGTGTTTAAACCCAGAAACAACTCCACCTTGCTTAAGAAATAGAATTCAGGTTGTAAGCAAAATGGCATCTTTTGCTAAACGTATCATTGCCAAATATATCTAATCAGGTCTACCCACCATGTATTTAAGGCCAGATTTGAAGTAACCCGCAAAGGTTTTTGACTCGTATCCCTGGACTTCTCTGTACTGGATAGGCTTCCCTTTGAGGAAATCATCCATTTGGATAGCAAAGATGGCCGCTGCCCCACTCTCATCCGTGGTGCACGCATCCCCTGCGGTTACAATTTCACAAAATGTTCAAGATCCACAACAATTACAGTCTTCCTTCAAGTATAAGTGATAACAATTGGCATGAATCACACGCCAAAATCTCACCTATCCAAAAGTGCAGGTCGTACTGTAGATTGCCAGAGTTATGCTTGATGGTGTTGAGGACAAGATAAGTGTCACCTGAGTAGAACCCACCATACAGATTCTGAGGAACAGGAACTAAATCCATTTTTTCAACCCTCCAAATCTGCAGACCTGATTGCTTTCCTGCCTTCTGAAATTCAGGGTGGTTCACCATGATGCTGTTGTAGAAAAAACACAAAAGTAATTCATTGCGTGCTGTTCCACAATTGTCCCAGACAGTTTGTTGTGTTAGAAAATAAGAACAAAATAGAGGAAGTGGTGGTGGTTTTTGTTCTCTTATAAGTATATTGATGATTATGAAGTAAGGAAATAAACAACAAAGGCATGTTTCTGTCTGTCTAGAACATGATGCTTCCGCAATCAAACTGCTGTCGTGGTGTGCGGTGATTTAAGTTTCATCAGGCCCTTAGGCAGACATCTCCTCCCCCACTGGAAAACAGATGAGCGAGATAGGGCGGGTCCCTGTTCCTTAATGTAGGGGTGTGCCACCAAAATACCTTCCTGTTCTCTGCATTGTCCCTCTGCAAGAGTAGGCCTATCTCTTCATTGTAAAATGGGGCGCAGGTGTGGGATATATTACAAGGACAAAGTTACCCACTTTTTTAAATTGCTATTATCAGTTATGTAATACAAACAACAATAATCAGCAACATTTACAAAGATACTGCTTTTAACCAAGCTTTTACCATATTACACATTATTGTATGTTGGTTTCTTTGTTTAAAACCGCACATTTGCCAATACACCAGGCCCGTAAACAAACAAACAAACGAAATGTCAACTTATTCAATATCATTTATTAATTTGCATAACTCCAATAGAAATACTAAATAATAACGCCATTTTAAACACTCAAGATCAACACACTGAACGCATTGTTATGAATGATGGATATTAAGAGAGATGCTGTCAGACATGAGTCAATCATTAATAATCTCCATCAGACGCATTAACGGCAAGGCTGCATAAATCACATGATTGATTATTTAATGGTCCATGTAAGATGCATTAAATGTATATTGATTTAAATGCACAATACCTGTTGAGAAAGTGCTGGTTTTAGATTTTCAACAGAGCTTGGACGTCAGACAGCTTCCAGGTTCTGTGTGGAGCTTCCGCAGGTACTGACAGTGGCATTACCTTTAACACAGGTGTGTTACATTTGCGAACGAAACTCCTCCTTTAAAACGTACTTCCTATTCTTGCTTCACAATACACAACACCGATCCGCACTATTACTGCGACTAATTATAATACATTTGATCGCATGCATTACACATTGTGCAGTTTTTTGTGTTGCTAATGAGTAACTAAATAAGAAACTCGTAATTTAAAAGCAGTGCAGATATTTGCATTACAGAACACAAATCTGCTATTCTACAGCTTTAAAAATAACTTTACTATACAACGTATGCCTATTTATATTAATAGAAAGACATTTGCGTGTTAAAAATCCGAATTAATCAAAACACTGAGTAACACCATGTTTATTTTTATTAGTAAGGCAATCGCGTATAGTATACACTAGGTTTACTGGTTCAGGTCCATCCTATTTGTGCTAATAATATCACGCTAATGTGATTCTTTATTATTAAGGATGAAAGCGGTTTAGGTTTGCTGTTTTATTTACCCAGCAAGAGCAGATTAGTTTAATGTGCTGTTGGCTTGGTGTGTTTAACGTATATGCAATATGCTGTTGCTCCAGCAGAGGTGTTCAATGTAATGTTCCGGTGCTCCAGTAGAGGTCGCTGTTCTCACGGTTTTTATCACAGCGCCCTTTGAGTAAGAAAGCGGCCGGACGGCTTCAACCCGACAACCAACCCAAACCTCCGAAACCACTTGAACTTATATATAAGGTAAAAACTACAGACATTACAAGACAGCGTTCGCCACATTTTCTTCAATAGCTGCTTGGCGTGTAACCGGACGTCAACGTTTCTAACGCTTTCTGTGGTTTCTTGTGTGAGTAGCCGTTAGCTTTAGCATCTGAGGGTTTGGTTCAGCGCGAGGTCAGCTAACGCTAACTAGCCTGCTGAATTGACACTTCTAACCGCCGAGAACTGCCACGCAAATATCAAAATGCGTATTTGAGTCGTTAATACGTCATTTTGATGTGTTTTTTTTATAAAGTGCGGTGTTGTATAAAGCTGCACAACCCTTGACATGACAGTGTGATTAGCTGATGAGATAGTCATGGCGCTAGCGGCTTGTTGTGCGGCAGTCTTGTGTGTTTATGCTGCTTTAACTCAAGTGTCATGTTCCTGTGTACCTTTCGTTTTACATAACAAGTGTTACCACACCACATGTACGTGTTATAATCCTGGATGGATAGTTTTATCTCGATCTCTGCGGTCTAAAGCTGGGCGAACTTGCAAGGGAAATGTGTCTTTGTAGACAATAGTGCAGTCAGCTGAGAGCGCTGCTGTATTGGCTGAACATATCGTCACAATCAATTTAAAAGGACGTGTTTGTTTCACAGTGTATTTCATTTTCATGTGTTTGTTTCTGCTTTTTTTAGATCGACAAAATGACGACCGCACCTTATAACTATTCCTATATTTTCAAATATATAATTATTGGTAAGTATCTAGTCATTCGCAGGTGTAAAAACACACACACTCTACAATGTGACGTGCTGTAACATACTAACTAGTGTAGTGCAATTACTGTAATGTGTACTATGTAGGGTTTCAAAATAGGTCATCTGTAATTGATAAACTGTAGGGAATACTGTAGTATACTAAACATTGTATATATATATATATATATATATATATGAGTTTTCTTTTGTTCTTCGTTGTTGTCCTAAATACGATTGCTTGGTGTTTTTATAGGCGACATGGGGGTTGGAAAGTCGTGTTTACTCCACCAGTTTACAGAAAAGAAATGTAAGTGCCAAGGGCGGTGTGAATTACACTAACAAGGGATCCATTGACATCTGTGCTGCGGACTAATACACCATATGTGTTGTGCTGTTTATTTTATTTATCACAATGATTTTGTCATCCTTATTTCTTAATATTCCTTGAAACAAGAAGACCTTCAACAATAGTCATCTTGTTTATACACACTTATTTTATGGATAACTGGGCAGCTGACAAATATACCGTATATGTGTCCTATTGTGTGAGAGCACAAATTTAGAAAACAAATTCTTTAATATAATTTCTTTATTAATAAATAAAAAATTTAGTTCATTTATTTGTCAACTACCTAACTGTACCTTACTCCTCTGTATCTATTTAGTTATGGCTGACTGTCCTCATACAATTGGCGTTGAGTTTGGTACGCGGATTATTGAAGTCAGCGGGCAGAAGGTGAAGCTTCAGATTTGGGACACGGCGGGGCAGGAGAGATTCCGTGCGGTCACACGCAGCTACTACAGAGGAGCCGCCGGGGCCCTCATGGTGTATGACATCACCAGGTAGACAGATGTTACCGTGTCATCATTCAGCTCTGATCCCATGTTTACATGTTTGTCTGGTGCTTCATCGGTTGTGATGCCTGTTGTTTGCAGGAGAAGCACATACAACCACCTCAGCAGCTGGTTGACCGATGCCAGGAATCTCACCAATCCCAATACTGTAAGTTTGTTACAGTACAAACATGCAAAATGGTTCTGGCATTAAAATTGCCCTTTAAATGTTCTCTTCCTGCTGTTGTTTTATGTTCAGTATGGTGTAAGAGCTTTATACATGTTTTATGTTGAGATGTGGTTTGAGGATTGTAAGACAATCTGAACGTTTCTTCAGGTGATCATTCTGATTGGTAACAAGGCAGACCTTGAAGCCCAGCGAGATGTCACGTATGAAGAGGCCAAGCAGTTCGCGGAAGAAAACGGTAGGATTTGCTCGCGTATCGCTGAAGCTCGTGGCCTTTTGAATTCACTGCTAGGCTAATGCATACGTGTAAAGGATTGAATTGTATAAATCACATTCGCGTTCTCGATCTATTTAAATAGGTTTGTTATTCCTGGAGGCGAGCGCCAAAACGTAAGTGCCTTTTCAGGCTGCTGCTGATGGAGTATAATCACTTTATCTGTACAACGCCTAGCGTGACATCTTAGTTCTCTTTAGCATCTTTGCATATGTCCAACAGAGGTGAGAATGTGGAGGATGCGTTCCTTGAAGCAGCGAAGAAGATCTACCAGAATATTCAGGATGGCAGTCTGGATCTGAACGCGGCTGAGTCGGGGGTCCAGCACAAGCCCACTGCTCCTCAGGGCGGGCGCCTCAGCAGTGATGCACAGCCCCAAAAAGAGGGTTGCAGCTGTTAATGACCATGAAGACTTCATTCTCTCTCTTTCTCTTTACCCACCCCAGCTCTCACCTCTGCCTCTCTGTATCTAAAAGCCCCCCCCCTTCCTGTATGATTGGTCATGGCTTTTGGGGCCAGATGGCTTTGAGTGATGGACGTGTAACATAATTAATTCACTCCATACTCCTGCTCTCATCCTCCTTCCCATCTCTTCTGTCTGCCCTTTCTCGTTTTGCTTCTTTGTCATTCGCACACATCCCAGTGCGCCCAGCAAGCACTCGAGGGAGGACAGATCCCCGCCGAACACTAATCCTGAAGAGAGATGATGATGATTGTTGATAAACTGAAGAAATGCTGGGTTTATCCTTCACAGACATAATGTGCATAACCATAAGCGAAACATCTCGTGGACAGGAGCTGTCCAAATGCTAGCGTAATGTAAATGAAATGGAAATATTGGCAAATGTTATTGGTGTCAGAAGTGATCAGGAGGACTTGCATCACCATTGTATGTAACATTGTTTTGTTAAAAGAATCAAAAACTTAAATAATGTATTCTGTTTTAAATTAGGGTTTTGCAGTTTCACATCAAATCACCAAATATTTATCCCTGTTTGTACCTATTCAGGAAATATTATACATGTACTATACAAGATTAGTATTGTTTTGAAAGAAATTTCAATGGATGGTCCATTGTAAAAAAAAATCAATTTCTGTGGTCAGACGCAGTTGTTTTAACTCGGTAATAGTTACTGTTGTCCTGAAGAATGTTTTATGCACTTTGCATTTTCGATTTAGTTTTCCGAGGGACTGGAGCTTGTTTTTGTTACTGAGGTCTAAAGTCTGTCACGCTGCGAAGTTTAGATCTTTGGTCTGTTCTCTTTAAATATTTCAACTTCACGTTTAAGAAACAGACCAGAGTAATCTGTGCCTGTTTAAGAACCACGTACCAAACGTCCGGGCCCAGCAAACCCTCGTCATATCAATATAGTCATTGTTTTTACATTGATAATTTCGGTTGCCTTATGATTTGCTTTTAATGACTCTGTGCTGGCCATTTTTATTTATAATCCTTGAAATGCTTTTAACAAAAGAATTCCATAACGTGTAATAAATTGCAATAGTGATTTTGCCTTTTCAAAAGCATTCCATTAAATTTATTTCCAAACACTGATCGCTTGACGCTTTGAGCTGAGTTTATTAACAGTTTGTTAAGCATGATGCGACTGCTTTTCAGAGGCATCAAGGTTTTCCTCAATCTGATGGGAGTTATTAACGTACTAGTAGCATAAGAATATACCACTGCAGCATGAGAAATATCAATGTGGGGTAATGTGGCCCAGATCTATTTAGATCATCACCTTAAAGGGATGATTCACATGCATGTCATTCCAAACCAGTTTGACTTTATTCTGCAGAACACACAAAACAATCACAAAGCCAATGAGACATTTCTCAAAATATCTAATCTCGTGTTCCACAGCAGAAAGTCAAAAACAGATTTAAAGGACATGAGGGTGAATGTTTATGTTTGGGGGAGTGTCCCATTGAGAAACAACAAAAATGGGCTGATGACACAACCAGCAGTTGTTATTCATAGATGCACAGGTGGGTTGAACAGGTTAAAAGGCAAAATGACACTCCAAATATAATTTTCTACTCGTGTGTTATAGTAGATTTTAGACGTGGTTTTGTAAACAAAAAAATCATTTTATTTCGCTCCTACTGTATTGCTTTTTCATGTCTTAAGGACATCTTTACACTGCAAAAAGTTAACGTTAACCTGCTCTTGAACTCAAGTATGTCTTCTGTAAGTGAGATTTGTTTATAATTATGTTAATAAAGACAATACTGTAGAAAGTGTTTTGTCCACATATATAATTAACTACTCTGTATATCAGCAACAATGACCAAATAAGGCTTTGAATCTAGACAACATGAAAAGGTTTGTAACTTAGCTGTATATTGCACACTCGGTTGTATTTGATCTGACACAAACTACACACGAAGAGAAGCGCTGTAATAAATACTTTGCATATCATGAATACAAGATCCTGTTTGATAGTCAATATAAATATGTAAGGAACCTTGTCACATTTAAATCGTCAGCCAAACGTGCGAATTACCTCACGATGAGAAGAGCGGCAGCGCAGACCAAAACGTGCGTGCATGACAGCGAGGTATCGCGAGAGCGACTCCAAACGCTGAAGTGTCCAAGCGCTCTCGCGATACTAGATGTCTCCCGCTGAATGGTCTCCGCGTGAATTCGAAAACGTTTTTCTTGGCTTGCAAAACGCAATTGATTAATGTAAGTATAAAAAATGTAAGTATAAAAAAGGCAAATCACAGTTTAAGTGTAAAATAACTGCTTTCAAATCTGTAAACGGCTTCACATATCTAAAACAGCAGAAAACCTAAACTGAGGTACTAGTTTTGACCTCAAGTTTCAGTTTCCTCATTTGTATATGTAAAGTGCTGATGGCAACCGGTTTTTGTTTGGTTTAAAGACGACTGAGACTGCTGTGATCAAGAATCTAATCAGTCCATGGTAAATCTGTCACAGGCGTTTCTTTGTTTTCTGTGTTCGTGTTCTTTGTCTGGTTTAGATGAAGGGGCTCATCCGTCCAGATCTGAACGTCTCTATAACCGCCTGGTTTCACAATCTGACAGAAATAAGGAAAATGAATTCGAACTTCCTTCTTGACATGTGTTGAGGTTACTGCACAGTATATGCAGTCCTGAGGAACCTTTTTACTAACGATTGCATTTTTGCTAAAGATGTCCTCCTGATCCCTCGAGTGGGGCCTATGAGGAGTCTTTGGTAGAGTTGCACAGGAGCTGGTCTAACTTGTCGACATGTCTGCGCAAACCCTGAATGCTGCCTTCGGCCTGTAGTCGCCGTTGACTCAGAGCTTCCTGCTGTGAGAACATGCGTCTGCGAAGCTGGACCTGGATATTGTTGGAGGGCAAAAAACATCTTAAAGTACAGATCATTCAATAGAGTAGTTCACCCAAATATATGTTATATATTTCTAGAAATATATTCAATAAAAAATGTGTAATCATTTATTATTAGTGTACTTTTAAATGGTCTTCTTGCTGTCTCAGTCTCTCCCTGAGTGCATCGCCACGCCACTGCTCATCCTGTTTGCAGCACAATTACATCACCATCAATGTGAATGACTTAATTGAATAATAACAGATCTTTTTTTTGGATTTGGATATTTATAAAAACAAAATCATGCAACAGTACCTTAGTGCTGTAGCCTGGTTTCCTCCCAGCGAGCGTAACACAAAGATGGTTCTCCTGCAGACTGTCTGTATCTGAGGAGATGCTGGAAGGCGACTCGAGCTCGCTGTCCACCTCTGCTTCCACCCGTGACCTCACGGAGGGCACTGTGTCCCTAATGTCACCCAGTCCAATGCTGTCTTCCTGCAGCTGAGAGACGACATTTGCTAATCTAGCCCATCACCACATATCACAAGTCTCTCTAAAATCTACCAAACAGGTACGACTGGAATAATAAGATCTATCATTATCTAAAATCTTTATCTACAATCTCTGCTGTTTCCTGTTTGTACCGTGTCTTTAAGGCCGGGCGTCTCTTGGGAAAATGTGCTGAGCTGTTCTTGCAGCGTCCTGGCTTGTTTATCGTTTTCTTGAGCGCCTTTTTCCACAATCAGCAGTTCCCTTTGGAGCTGTGCACGGTCCTGAAATGAAGTCAGTTTGCTGGTTTAGAGCTTTTATAGGCTATAACGTAGCTTTACAGTAAAAGCCAAACAGAGAATTCCTAATAAAAATGTGTTATACTTTTAGTCTGCTATTATTGGATTGGTGTAACACAACATTTAGGAGTTGCCTGCTTTTGTTATTTGTTTTGCTCGAAAGAAAAGTACCAAAGGGGAATCACAGTACGTTATTTCAATGTTTTGGTATATTCTAGTACCATGGTATTCCTTGGAGAACACCTACTAGGTAATTATTCATTACCATGTTACAACAAATTACCGTCTTATCACTGTGCTTGCATGTTTGAAAATGACTAAATGAAATATTTATCCACCTGCATTTCTGAGGCTGCAGCTATGACCTGCTGCACCTGCTCCAGCCTCAGAGCGAGAGCTCCCTCTGCTGCCTGCAGCTGCGACTGCAGCGTCTGCTGCTTCAATCTGTGCAGCTGCTCCAGATCACTTCTCTCCTGCTGCTGAACTTTGATCAGCTGTACACGGGACACAAATATCATTCATTACTCTTATTTAGATGAATCGATGTGAAACTGCGCATTACAGTGATTTTACCACAGCGCCTAAAACCCCCCCACAAATGGGTAAAATCACTAGGAGACAACTGAGATATTAAAGAGATCTGTTATTTTTACTTCTTCTGTCACCTTGTCTTGCTTTTCAAGCTGTGTCTGTTTCTCAGCCACTCGTACTGTCAGCTCCTGCAGCTGCTGTCCCAGTTTGTCCAGCTTCTGTTGTCTCCTCCTGAGCTTCTCCTCCAGTTCAGATTTTTGATCGATCTGCTGCTTCACAAAATCGTCTTGCTGCTTCTTTGCTGTCTTTACCTCCTGAAAAAGTAAGTTTTTGTGTTGTAGGACAATAAACACTAAAACTGTAGAGATGTGCATAAAACTCACCTGTCTGATCTCGTCTAACTGAGTCTGAGATTCCACAAGCTGTTTCTTCAGTCTGTTCACCTCCTCTGTGGGTTTGAACAAGCAGTTGATATTATAACGGTGTTCATAAACACGCACCATACGAGCTGTTGTCATGTGATGATGTTGAACAGCACAGACCTTCAAGCTTGGCTGCGGCGTCTCCGTTGATCTCCTGCTGGAGCTCGTGGGCATGTTTCTGGTCCTGTTGACGTCTGTCAAGCTCTGTCTGTCTTCTGAGCAGCTCTGTCTCTGCGGTCCTTGCCGCCTTCTCTGAAGCCTCCAGACACCTGACAAGAGAACTCATTTCAGACAAAACAAAAACATCCGATTAGCAATCCCGATCTGTTAAAGCTCTGTTACCTCTGAGCATGCATACGTCTGGCTTCCAGGTTTTTGCACTGTTCCTGCAGGCTGCTACGCTCTTGGACTGCTGTGTCTGTTTGCCGTTGTAGATCTAGGTTTTTTTGTTGGAGTGCGTGAAGCTCCTCTCTCTCTTTCTCCAGCAGTGTCCTCTGTCTCTCGGCTTCTCCGTTCTGCTCCTGCAACTCCTCCTGGACACACTGGAGCTCCACGCGCACCTGAGCAGCATACACTCACATGTTAATGTGCATGGCATCATTTTGCACATGAAACATAAGTACAGACCTTCTACAGAACTGACCTGTAGTAGAGTTTCCTGGCTCTTCTCAAGCTGGTCCAACTTCTGGTTGTGCTGGATCTTCACACCCTCTAATTCTGATGTCTCCAAATGGACCATTTCCAACACATGCTTCAGCTCTACAAACATTACACATTATACAATGTAACATCATACAAGGTAAACATCATAAAATGTTTCTATGTGCTTGTTAAATGATAATGGTTAGTGTGATCTACGTTTATTGAAAATACTTGGACAAGTATTGGACATGTTTTTTTGTTTGTTTGTTGTTGTTTTATAAATATTATGAAATGCTTCATCTTCATCTTGAAATGCTTTTAATTTTAATTATTGTAGCAATTTTGTTACGTGCTTTGTCATTTTCTTATTCATTATTACAATTCAAAGCAAAAACATAAACAAACGTTACGGCGCATCAAGGTTATTTTAGTTTACTAAGATTAATGTTGACCTAAAATGTTTTAAAATTTTGCCTCAAAAATTAACTGAAGTAGGTTTAAAGCAGTAAAATTATAGTAATAAACAAAAACTACAATAAAAAATGAATCAATCTTATATAGCGACATTATAAAAATAAACCAATACATTATAATATTACCAAAAAGCAAATTCCAAAATTGCTAAAACCTTAACTAAAATGAACACAAAAACTTTTTTTTTTATTTAAAATATTAATAAAACCAAAAGTATAATAACTCTGCTGCGCGCATGTGTTCGTGGACTGCCCTTAACTTCCGGTACACATACGCAAACAAAAGAGTGCTTGTAGATTATTATTTACACAAAGCAACATAAACAGAGAAGAACTATTACATGGTTAAACTTGCCCGCGATACCATGCTCAACAGCTAGATGTAAATGTCACATACGTTTCTTTAAATGCGTCAAAAATAGACGACGCGTTCAACAAATTGTTTATTTAATAAAATTATTATACAATAAAATAATAATTTAATTAAGATTGTAAAATTATAGCGTTGGGCTTGTGATCAGAAGGTTGCTGGTTCGAATCTCAGTAGACCCAGCAGGTCATGACTGAAGTGCCCTTGAGCAAGGCACCTTACCCCTGATTGCTCTGCAGTAATGTGCCACTGTAAAAAACTACTTGTAAGTCGCTTTGGATAAAAGCGTCTGCCAAATAAATATAAATGTAAATGTAAATGTAGAGCTATCCTTTAAGATTGTATTTTACCTGCTTTGTGTTTGTCGACAGCTGATCTAAAGGTATGCAGGGCTTCTTCTTCTTCCTGCTGATCTGTCTTATACTGAGCCAGTCTGCTCTTCCTCTCGGACAGCTGAGAGTCCAGCTCTCCCTTCTGTACGGCCAGAGTCTGTACATCTACACGTAGCTCCTACCCATACAGTTTGGACTTTTATTAAGTGTGGACACACTTCTCTTATATTTTCTCAATAAGTATTGACCCTCTTCACTTATGTTTTAGGTTGAGTGTGATTCAATACTGACCTGAATGCGCTGATGTAAGCTGTGGACGTCCTCCTCTCCCTGTCTGAGCACATCTAACAGGCCCTGCCTGTGCTTCTCCACACTAATTCTTAGCACCTCCTCTTCCTGTTTCCATTGTTGCAGCTTCCTTTCCAGCAACGACAGCTCTTTCTGCTGCAACTCCACCTGTAACCCACAAAAACAGCTTCTGAGACACTCGAACACATTAACATGATCTTGAAAATGAACTTCTGGTAGTCGTTTTCACTATTGTTTAAAAGCTTAGTTTCAACAAAAAGTTTTTTTCAGCAGAGGATTGAAAGTTTGTTCTAAAGGATGTTTGTGCATTAAGCACTTTTATAACTGTGTTACCTGGTCGCTGATCTCATTCAGTCGTGTTCGCCGTTGTGTTAGGTTGTTTTCCACCTCTGTGCAGCTCTGCAGAAGTTTTGCTTCAAGGTTCTGTGTCTCTTTCAGCTCATTCTGAACAGTCTCCAGTCTATAAGAAACAAAACACACAGACGTTTCAATAAACAAGTTCATCATTTCACACTTATCAGTATTTAAATGAAAAGAAGCGCTGGAGCACCTGTCAGTCGCTCTTTCCAGCTTTCTGTTGACTTCTTGAAAATTTGCGTCGTGACAGGAGATTATCTCCTGCACCTCATGTAGTGCGTGTTCTTGTTCCTGTTTCCGTTTCTGCAGCTCCAGAACTTCCTCCTGAAGATTTCTGCAGTAAAACATTTAGGTTACATTACAGTTTTCAGCCTGAGCAAAAAAACTTCAGTGTTACCTGAGCTGTTGTTTACTTTGCACCAGCTGTGTGGCGCTGTCTCGAGCTCTCTGTTCCATCTCTACCAGCTCTCGATCTGTCTCTTCCACCCGTTTCCTGGCCTCATTATAACTCTGCATCTTTTCTTTAGTCTACAAACGCACACATGGATGAGATCATTAGCAATAGCAAGCTTAAGTATACATGTTATGTACATAACGAAGTCAGACTTTGTCTTTGGTGTCTCTGAGCTCAGTCTCGGCCTCAAGCAGAAGTCTGTCTGCCTCTCTGAGCTCCGCTCTGCGCTTCAGAAGGGTCTTCTCCACACACGCCACCTCTCCCGACACACATTGCTCATCCTCCGTGTGAGATACGGAGCTCTTCAGCCTGCCCCTAATGAACCAAACAATTGAAAGACAATTTGCAGTGAGAATAAATTTATTATTAACCGAACTGAATTGCATGGTGTGTTTCTACTAGTTTATATAGAATAATGCGTGACTGGAGTTGCACTGACCTGTGGTGCTTTAGCGTGTGGATGGCCCTGCTCAGACGCTTTACTTCCTGCTGCAGATCAACTGTTTTCTCCCGTAGAGCCAAATGCTCTTTCTCAACGTGAACTCTATCAGCACGTTCATCTTTCAACCTGCGCTCCGCGTTCTTCAGATCTCGCTCCTGCACCAATCCAAACAATCATCTTTACTGACATTTTTTGCCCCTTTCTCTTTAATATAGTTATTAAATTTAACATAAACACAGTGACCATTTCTAATACAATATGTGATTATGTTGTAATATAATTAAATGATAAAAAGCAACTCACCAAGTCCTGATGTCCGGGCACATTACAGTGCAGTGTTCCATTGGGCACCAAAGGAACAGTAAGACCGCCGAGAGGGGGACCATACACCAGCCTGGCTCCGTCAGGGGGTGGCCCATACAGAACTGTACTGGAGCCAATGGGAAGGCCAGGCACAGGGTGATCGTACACAACTGAGCCAGCTGGAGGAACAGGAGTGAATCCAGCGGTGCCGGCGAGAGGAGACAGACCTTCCACATCACTGTCTCTTCCGCTGTCTCTGAACATCTGAGCATCTGTGGAGTCATAACATAAAAATAAAGATAAAGCTTTGTGTGACACGATCTTCATCGTGAGAGAAAGAATATGCAAATAAACCCCTGCCTCTTCTGGCATGAGTGAGTGGATGTGAAGAATGGACCCAGTATCCTCCATTAACAGGTGGTCTTTGGTCACTGTGTGCTCTGGGCCGTCGACCTTTGTCTGGAGATTGAGGGTGCGCAGAGCCCAGCCCCGAGTCTTGTGTGCCCTGAGATCCCAGACTTGGAGCCTGAAGATGAAAAATGTGCGCCATCTTATATAAAACCGGATGAAGTTGAAGAACACATTTGACATGAGAAATATAATGTCTTACATTTTGATTTGACGGTACATAGTACCAATACCCAGCGTTCGGGCTGGGATCTCCTAAACTTGACAGGAAGTTATTCTGCTGCAGTAGAGTTTCCCTCAGAGCTCCAATCTCCTCCAGCAGCTCTTGAAGATTTTCATTGTTTGCTAAACAGATCACAATACATCTTGTATTCATGGCTATGATGTACTGTATAAGGCTATTATAATGAAAACGATGCAAACCAACCTTCATTGGCTTGAGCTAGCTGATCTCTGAGGCGTTTGGTCTGGGCTTGTTGTTTTTTCAGGGTTTGGTTTAATCTGTCCAGTTCTTGCTGTTGAAAGTCTGAGACACTGTGGTGGCTCCCATCGGTCTCATGAAGCTACAAACAAGATAGACGTGAATATATAGTAGCAGAGAACGGGAAAGTCTGAGAATTTACAGTATCATTACCTTTTCTCTCAGAAGCTTTTGAAAAACCTGGATCTCAGCTTCAGCATTGGTCAAGTCCTGAATGGCTTGAGCAGCTTGACGTTTGGTGTTTTCCAACTCCTCTGCATTCTAAACACAATTTAGTTTTACTGCGGACATTTTATCTAGGAGGAGCTTCAAAAATCTTCTCAAATTAAATTCTTTGGACGTGTTTAACTATAGTCAGGTCATTTCATATCCAATTAGACACACACATGCCATCTTTATCTTCTAATGCCCCGTTCACATTACAAGTGACATGATCCAATCTATTTCAACGGAGAGATGGCGACTTCCTGCGACACGAACAGTAGCATCTTTTGTCTAGCAACGTGACAATGTTTAGAAATGTTTACTTTATGCAAATGAGGAGTAACTTTGGGAGCGACAGCCAATAGAAGTGAAGATGGAAGCTGACATGATTCTTCTCCTCTCAGCTCCTGCAGTGAGCGTCACCAGTAGTGGGAACACCCACTAGCGACCTAACAGGCTAACCCCTGGCGAGTTGCAGTGAAACGGTTGCTTGTATTGTGAACGGGGCATTAGACTATGTCAATATTTTAGACACTGATACTACACATGACTGCGTCTTACTGCTGTTCTCTTCAGATGTATCTTCTCTATAGTGCTGTGGAGAGAGTGAAGTTTGTCTTTGGCAGCGTTGAGTTGTTCAGCAGCCATCCTGTCAGCCGTGGAGAATGATCTCTTAAGCTTCTGCAACTCAAGACTTAAAGACTCCAACTGCTCTTGAGTCCGACTTTCCTCGACCTTCATCTGTAAAAGAAAATCCCACACCAGGTAAATACAATTCTGTCAGCATTTATCCTTTATCAACCCACAACGACAACAGCATGTCACCACAGCTATCAAACTCATTTATAAATTCACATTTTGTGATGGAATAACCTAAGGGTGAGTAAATATTGATTCACTGCACTGTCAAAATAATATAAATTGTGGAATGACTGTGAATCTAAATGTCTAAAATGTATTTGAAGTCTCTGTCTCACGTGCACATCTTTCTCTTGCTCCTCCAGTTCAGCCAGCAGACGGTCCCTTTCAATTTCTGTATCCTCTAGACGCTTCAGCATCAAGTACTGCTGCTCATGGGCGTCTTTTAGGTCCTCATTTAGTCTTTGGAGCTCCGCCTCCTCACCCCGCCTCTCCTCCACCTGCTGAAATCATAACAGGGAGATAAGAATCACATTCAACTCAGGCCTGCTATTAAAGAATGCTAGCATTAGAAACAACAGGTCTCTCACCTGATTCCGTTCCATCTGATATCTCTCCTGGTACCTCTGGAGTCTCTCTCTGAGGGCCTTCATCTCTCCAGCGAGTGTGTCCTGACTCTGTTGGGCTTCATCTCTATCTCTCTGGGCTGCTGATACCACCCGATGAACCTCCTGTTGCAGCTCCATGAGACTCTTGTTCACGGCTTCTCCAAGATCTTGAAATCTAATGCGTTTAGATGGAAAACAAACTAATTTCACTATCAGCTCGATGGACCTGTAGCTAGCAAGACAAACCCTTTTTTTAGCCTGCTGATTCATTGTACCTTATTTCCGCTTGTCCCGCATCTATGCTTTTCTTTAACTCCTCGAGATGTTCACACACACGCACCGGACACAGCAGGTTGTCCCTGACCTGCTCAAATTCATCATGAAGAGTGTCTACCTTATCCTTCAGAGAGTCTTTCTCCTCCTGTGAATGAATTGTACAGGGGATTTGGGATTTTCACTGGAGGCTGACAAATTCTCATCCAGTACATCAACATTAATGATGATGCAGGTAATAATGATGTAAATAAAGTTCAAATGTTTTTGACGTAGGTTGCATCATTTCTCCGTGTGAGCAACAACTAGACTCTTAGGAACTAGAAATTTTGCAACATCTAGCGGCGAGGTTGCGAATTGCAGCCAAAGGCTCGCCCCCCCCCCCCCCTTTCGAAGTGACACAGGGCTAAGATGTCGCTTTTTTGCCGAAGGAGATAACGTATTTACTAAAGCGCTCTGTAGAACAGTTTGTCCGTTTAGGGCTACTTAAGAAACAACATTCCATGTAAGGGGACCCGCGATGTATGTAGATAGAAATAGCTAATAATAACTTAACACTTCATTATGTAAGGTCTTTATACACCTCTGAAGACTCTGAAGAGATATGTATACTTTATTGCATTTCTGTCAATAGATCCTCAAAGAAATTACACATTGGACCTTTAAGTAAAGCGGGTTCCCAGGCGCCAGAAACCTAAACTTCACGTCATCCAGAATGGCAGTGAAATGTAAAATAAGGAAGACAATCAGCACAGAGCACACTCTTTATGTTGTTATAAAATCTGATCTGTAGGAACACACCTGAAGGGTGTTGACCTGTTGAAGTAACTCTGTGTTCTCCAGTTCTCTGTCGGTTGCCATCTGCATCTGTGTTAAAGCGTTCTCTTTAGCCTGCCGCTCCTTCTGGAGCTCCGCTTGTAGTGCAGAGTGCTCCATCTGGAAATGCAAACAACCCAAAAATATTCTGTATAAATTCAGATAAAAATGTATACCTTGAATGCACTGTAGGTCACTTTGGGCAAAAGCATCTGCCATTCATAAAAAGGATTTCCTACCTGACTGAGTCGACGCAGTCTATCCAGCTCCTGCATCAGTTGGGTGGCTTGTGCATCTCTCTCCTGTAGCTGTTTCTCCAGCTCCGTCTCATATTCACTAACCTGCCCCTGAGCCTCCCGGAGCTCCTCATTCTCCTTCCTCAGATCCTCCAATTCCTGCTGCTGACGCATTAACTCCTACAACCAAACAACCCACAACACTCAGTTTCACCTCGGAGAACCAACATGTTGCTAAATGATTATAATGACAGTAACCGATTCCCACCTCCTGGTTGTTCTCTGCACTGCGAGCTTCTATCTCCAGCTGCGTGCATCGCAGATCCTTCTCATGTAGGTGGAGCTGTAGAGCTTCATTCTCCCTCAGTAGACTTCTGCATTCAGACTGGGCTCTTCGTGCTTGGTCTTTCACCCCCTGCAGATACTCCTGGAGACCAGCGATGATGCCCTCCAGGTCACGCTTAAGAGCTTCATTTGCAGCGATCTGACCTGAGGAATGGAAGATGTTCAACATCAGTAGGTTCGAAAGTTCTTCCTAAGATTCTCATTGACTCTGAAGGTGCATTTAATATCTTTCATCATTACAAGTTTTATTTAAAGAAATTATTATTAAAAGTTTTAAATGACTAATTCCTCTGTGGCATCGCCTATTGCAATATAAAGGTACAATTTTATCATCCATCATAAATTCTGTAAATTAGAAATCCCCAATCTGATTCTTTACTCAATTCGGGCAATAATAGCTTGACATGTTCTTCAAAGTTTCTCACCATCAGTAAGTTGTTGCTCCAGTTCTTTGATTTCCAGCGTTTCCTTGTGGATGCGTGTGATCATATCATCCAGCCTGCTCTCCAGCTCCTGATGTTTTCTGCTCATGATGGCCAGCAGCTGTGTTGTCCTGGACAGCCGAGCCTTCACATGGGCCTGAGGATGTAGAAACAGAGAGAGAGAAAGAGCTGAGGATTCTTCTGATGTGCAGAATCATTTTTACAAAACATTCTACATCATTTTGAAACAGGATGTTAAAGAGACTAAAAATGATCATTCTTTCACCATTTACTCATCCTCACCCCATTCCAAACCTGTATGACCAAACCTTTTGTAGAATACAAAAGAAGACATTTCGAAGAATGCTGGAGACCAAACAACATTGCATCCCATTGACTTCCATGTTATGGACACAAAATTACAGGGACATTTAAAAAATATCTTCTTTTGTGTTTAATACAGGAAGAGCGTAAATGATGACAGAATTTGTATTTTTAGGTGACCTGTCGCTGCATAGGCTGGCTTTTAATTTTCACCCAAAACTTTTACAAATACAAGTTTAAAGCTCTTTGTCCAAATAAAAGCTATGCAAATCTGATCTACACTGAAAAAAATGCTGACCTAACAATATCCTGGAAACATGTATATAAATTACATTCAATAAAAATAGGGTTTATTCAACATATACAGTTTTTACAGTGTGAATAAAACAGTCGTGGACTTCTGCATTCTGCACTTTCTCCACCCCTTCACTTCCCGGTCCCTCCCTGCACTTTTATTGCTTTCAATTAACATTATTTACGCATAATACATTGGTCACATAGCGAATACTCGTTTGTACACTCTTAGGAACTTATCTAGTGTTTTGTTGAAAGTGGGTTAAAGAATGCCGAGCATTTATGCAAACTGCTTTCAAACATAACACAAGCATGTAAAATATGTAATTCATGACATACAAAAAACAAAACAAAAAAGTGAAAAGCACTAAAAGTCCTGAAACACACCATACTGCAATGATAAACTTGATAAAAATGTATAGTGAGAAATAATCATGTCTACAAACAACTTCAAGTCCTTAAACCGTAACGGTCTGACAGCAGGCGACCACGAGCCCCTCCTTTGCCCCTGTGGGGTACTTACTATAACGGTGCGGCTGCCATCTCTCTGCTTTCTCTACATCTCTAAATGTCCAGTTTGGCTCTGTCGCTGCCCCGGGAGGTGTACCGGGGAATCTTCGTGCAGATAAAGAGCATTTGCTGTCTCTTTAAAGTCAGCTCTCTAAACATTAAAGCTTTTGTCTTCAGTGTACAACTATCAGTAAAGTCGCCCCCTCCTTTGGACATCCCGCCCCTCCTCCTCCTCTTCTGCACTCTTTCCACTCTTTGAACCAACACAGGAAACTTTCCCTCTCAGCCAATCAGTGTCTGGAGCCTGGGGCCAGCAGGGAGTGAGGAGCCTCTTTGGCTCCGCCCACAGCAACAACACGCTTCCCCGAGGACACAAGTGCTCCCTTGTTTCTTAAAGAGACAGGGAGGTTATTTCACATGCATTGCAGTCAGTGGTCTCTAATCCTGAGCGTCAAGGGATAGAAATGATGAACTGTGTAGGGAACATCATCTTATAATAGTCGACTTTGTTGTTAGGGAGGAGACACAGCACATCAGCGATTGAGACTCATTTTGCAAAATACTGTCTGCATGCTAAACAAATAAAATGAATGAAATGAGAAATAAATACACTTGTTAAACAGCTCTGGAATCTGATGTTCATGCTTTTGTGTGCTTGGCATGTTCTTGGTCTTTCTGTTCGGTGACTTTTTGTCGCTCAACAGTGCTTTTGTTGGAATTCAACAAACACTTGAATGGAATACAATCTGCAATACATGTAAGAATGCTGATAAAAGTCAAATTTAAGTCGGCCTTCAATGTTTTCTAGAGGTGTATAATAAATCAACTCAAATCTGAAAAACAGAAATATAAAACGTGTGTGTTGCCCTATGAATGATATTGTACTATAAGCACAAACTGAAGTGTGATTGTTCACGCTTGAGTATTAAAAGTAACAGCTGTTGAAAACGTCTTTTTTCCCCTGCAAGTAACATCCTCCCATCCTTTTTGACTATATTTTCACACAACCAAATATTTAGAAGGATCTACAGAAATGCAATACAATATACATAACTCGGTCTTCAAAGGTGTATAAAGACCTCACATAATGAAGCGTTATGTTTTTATTATCTGAGAAGGAGTTATTTCTTTCTACAGTACATACATCGCGGGTCACCTTACATGGAATTCGTCGTAATGGCTCCACATTGCTCCTTTAAGTACTGTATGTTATTGCTACTGCAAAATAATCTATTCTTTTATTTAGTTACATAAGCAGTAATTTTTGCCTCTATATCACCTTCAGTTTAATTCCCAGGACATAATATACCTCCAGTAAATGTGTAAATTAGGCTCTCAGAATATCAGACTGTGACTACACAAATTATTATAGCCTAAATAATTCACAATAATGATATTAATACAATATGCATGAATAATAATAATGCGTCACACACTAGTCAAATTCATCGCTAATTTTGTGTTTTCTCTTTTTTATGAATCACACCTAAAATGTGAGTATACAAAGGAGGAGAGAAGTTTTTGAACCATTGTGGCTCTTAAATAAAAACTTTTAATGGTGCTAAATATTTTACCATATCTAATGTGTAGTTTTACTTCATTATGGATATTCATGGTTTTTAATATCCCAGTAATTATTATCGATACATCGGTATATTGAGAGTGACACCCCATACCTTGATAACACCAAAAGTATGTAAATGCAAAGTTGTACAATCCCTGTGTCTTTATTGCGATATAGTTCAAATAGTGTGATGATGTGTACACTGACATATCTGGGGTCACTGGGATCCAGGCTGTCCAGAATACTCTGCATCTGCTCCATTTCACCCTGCGCTTGAATCTTCTCCGTGCTCTGTCTGTCCAGCTGTTTCTCCAGCGTCTTCATCTCTTCTCTCAGTACCCCCAGTCTCTGTATTCTCCTCTGAAGCTCCTGTCTGACCTGATCCTTCTCCGCTTCACAGATCTGTGTGCAAAAGAACCAAATGGCACCTTAATCTTATAGTCAGATTATGTTAAATCAAAGACAAATTAATTCCCGATTGTCAATTGATATTCAGTTAAAAGAATATGTTTAAAAGGACAACATCTCACCCGTCTTTGTGAAAGCGTCTCCTCCAGCTGTTGGAGCTCCTCACTGGCTCTGAGGAGTTGCTGTTCTTTCTCCTCAATTTCTTTATGTAATTGCTGCAGTCGCTCCTCGGCTAAAAGCAATGCATATGTTAGGAAAAGCGCAAACATATAGATGACGATTTTTGGACTGTATGAGGACATATTGCCCTTGAACATTTGTACCTTTAAGCTGAGCATGTCTGAACATATCATCAGATGCTGGGTTGTCTGTTTCAGTCAGGTCCTGCTTCAGGACTCCTGTTCTCTTTTTTTCTGAAACCAATGTGACGTTTCGTATCTGTCGAGCCTTTCCAATGTAAGGACTCTCACTAGAAAAGTTCTCCATCTCCACCTCCTGATCAACACGAAGAACCAGGAGTATTCAACCCAGCTCAATTATGCATCCAAATAAATAACACCAATAAAACTTACAGGGTCTGGAGAAAACGGAAGAGGTTCAAACTTGGCATCTATTTTATGAAAGGCCAGTTCCTGCTCCAGCTCATAGTGTTTCTGACAGGCCCGGGTCAACTCCACCGTCCTATGCTTTAGCTGTTCAGTGAGAAACAGATCATTAGAAACCACGCTTCACAATAAAGTCACAAACCCCTCAGCTCAAAACGAGATTTAAGTGAGTTGGACACAAAACTGTTGAGACAATATACACTTATAAATAATCGTACATGCAGAACCAGAACATGCTATAGATCATGGCAGAGCCATACCATCAACATGACAGTCTAGCACAGGACAACATAACGTGCACCTGAAATCACAGAAAACATCACGTGGACATCATACACTGAGCAGTGGGTTATGGGTAACAGATTGGACCGATACCTGACACAGAGAATCCAGCAGAGGACCGGAAAGTGGAGGCTGAGATTGAAGTGGGAATGAAGAGAAGAGGTGGAGAGAGACAAGCAGACAGTTTACACAAGAATAAAGAGCATGAAAGATTTCAGTGAGCTAAACTGAGAGAAGATACTTTAGACGTTTAAAGGGACAGGTCACCCAAAAACATAAATCTCTGTCTTCATTTACTCAACCTCGAGCTGTTGCAAATCTTTATAAACTTATTTGTTTTTTTAAGAACACAGAGAAAGTTATTTGGAAGAAGGCTTGTAACCAAACAGTTCTCGCCCAACGTTGCTGGATAAAATGCAGAAAAATCTTTGTTCTGTTGAACACAAAAGAAGATATTTCAAAGAATGTAGGAAAGCATACCATTATCATTTTTGCCGAGAACTGTTTGGTTCTTCCAAATAACTTTCTCTGTGTTCATCACAACAACGACATTTATATAAACAACTCGAGGGTGAGTAAATAATGAAAGCATTTGTATTTTAGGTGAACTGTCCCTTTAAGTCCACATGTTTAATGCATGTGGACTTCGGATAGTTGTTCTCACCATAGGAATTTAGGAATTATAGCACCTACTGTATGTGTTATATAAGCTAAAAGTTTGTTTTTATAAAATATGTCATGGTTAAATGTGTGCTATTGTGTGATACTACATCTCCACCAGCAGGTGTCAGCATAACAATAATTATTGATGTCAGTAGAGTGTTGTGATCTGCTGTTTAAATTTCAGAAAGTCTAATGCTACCCCTGCTTCAGTAAAGAACTCAAGTTCAGTTCAACACAGGGTAAAAAAAAGTGAACGACGTTGAGTTTCTGATGAATAAGGGAACAAAAAGACTTGCAAAGTACCTTTACGGCAGCTCATACTATACAAGTGTGGAGGAAGAAGAGAGACATGAACAGGAAACTAAATAGAGAGGAAGGGGAGGTGGGGGAACTGGACACACACTGTGGGGTACTTTCAGTGTGCAAGTTCAGAGACTTGGAAAATACACAGAAATTAAAATATCAGAAAGTTAAGATTTACTTCAGAAGAAAATGGTCTGGACTATTTATCATAATATCACAATTTACTAAGTGAATCAAAGTTCGCAACCAACTCTAAAATATCTTTCTTTCGAACTTTTCATAAAATGTCAAATTTAGTTAAAATCATAAAACAATTTGAGTTCTTTCTTTGAAACATAATTGATGATTTTAATCAGAATATGAGTGACTGACATTTATCAAAAATGTCTCCTTAAATGTTCCATGGAAGATGAAAAATCATGCACGTGACAGGAGGAACGGCTCTTTTATTAACTCATTTCAGCCCATTGAAGACTACATCACCCACCAGTTCAGATTTAGTGTCCAGCTCCCTCCTGAGCTCCTCGTGGCTACGCCGTTGCTCCTTGTTCTCCTGCCTCAGGCTTTGATTTGCTCTTTCCTGCCCTTCCAGTTCTGCAAGTGCTGCCGTCTGCTTTCTCTGCAACCTGGAAATCTCCTCGGATCTCAAGTCAAGCTCTTTCTCCAGACGCTCAACCTCCTCTGTGAGGAGAGCTTCAGATTATAAGGCTACATAGGACAACTGTGCATGTACAAATGTGTAGAAGGCATTGTTGTACCCATGTTAAAGCGCTGATGTGCCTCCTCTCTTTCCTGTGGACTGATTGGCTGTCCGTCCAGTATCTCCAGTGACCTCAGATGGAAGATTATGAAGAGGTGGTAGTGGGGCAGGCCGGCAACGGGGTTCTCTGCTAAAGTGAGACTCGTCAGATTCTTCAGTGGCTTCAGTTTAGCCATCTCATTGAGCTAGATCACAAAAAACACAGTTTAGGATGTGACACGTGGACACTTTGTCGTGACTAGTAGCTGGATAAAGCAAATCGCTGCTGTCCTTCTGAAACATAATTTCTCAATATTTGGTCCTTTTTTGCCACAAATCACGAAGAAACAGGACCCACCGAGAATATCTTGTTTCTCTGTAGATTTATGGTCTGAAGGGATCTGAGCATCTTTGCCAGCCATATCGGTAGATGTTCAATGTCGTTGAAGGCCAAATTCAGAATCTGGAGACTTGACATGCGCTCCAGACCTTTGATTCTTCTGCGGTTACATAAAATCGTTTTCATTTACAGCACTAATACGAGTAAAATAGTATTTTTTGAACAGCTTTAAAGTACATTGACTCCACCATATCTTACTGTATTGCATTATTGGAAAGGTGGAGTTCCCGCAACTTGCTCAGTTTCTCAAGTTTCTCGATTTTCTCGATTGAGTTGTTACTGAGGTTGAGAACCTGCAGATGCTCACACTTGTCCAAGTTTTCAATATACTGAAAAAACATAAAAGAACAGGCATCAGTATTAATAACGTATTAATTAAACGATACGGAGTTTGCATTTACAGTTTTAACAGAAACTGCACAATCTTACCCTAAACTGTTTGGCATTACTCAACGATGTGGACAGATCAAGAGTCCGCACAAGTGCCAAATCTTCACATGTGGTCAATTTCTTGATCAGATCTTCAGTGATGTATCTTGTTCCCTTGCGTTTTTTGTCTATAAGCAAATATTTGAGTAAATGCATGTGTGTTGGGCGACTTTAAGATATGTTAAATAATAAGTCACTTAATATCATCATCACTGGCATTACCCTTAAGATCTCCATCCTCAGTCTCCGGCCATGAGATGGCGTTGGGAGACGCAGCTTTGCCCCGGACGCTCTTCGACAATTTAAGTCCTCCTGGTGGTGATCCTTTGCGCGTTTGACCTCCTTTTTTCATCTTATTCTCTTCAATCTTGACGTCCGGACATCTTATCATTTAAGAAGACGAGCACATAAAAGTCTCAAGAAAGTATGAACACATTTAATGGTACTTCTACGTTAGGATTAAAATAACTTAATACATAATAATTAAAGGGATATTTTATCAAGTGATAGCTTTCCATCTAAAGCTAACTGCACGCTCACTGGTTTATGACGACGGGTCAACTTTTGTTAGCCCAGTTTCCATAGCGACCGATAAGACTCAACCGTCTGGTGAAACATGTCCGTTAGATTTTTGGAGTCATTTTAGCAACATCTGGCAAAATAAATAGACGAAACTTCTCGTGTCAAATGTCTTATATTATGCGGCGGGTTTCTAAACGTTTAAAGTGAGCTCTAGCTGTGTTTCTGAAGCATGAAATCAAACGATTCGCGGTGATGTTTGGATCACGTGACCCAGCCACAGGAACTTCAGAATAAGAGCCTTGAGAAGAACTCAAGTTTGCGTCAAGCAGTTTGTAAACTTGATTTTACTTTGAAATGTTTCGTTTAAAAGCAGCCAAATAAAAACACAACTGGTGTATTTAAGATATGTATCTACGTATGATAATATAAATAGGAGAACAAATTATAAACAAAAAAGCTGCTCGTAAACTCGGGGGAACTCAACGGGGGCGTGTCCCGGCGTATTCACGTGGGACAGTGACGTCAATGCAGACCACTTCACAAGATTTCATTTTATTTTCACATACATAATTAAATCTCACATATACTCATTTAAGATTTTGATTTGGTAATACTTGTTTGGTTGCTTGCATTTTGTTTTAACAAAACTGAAACAGGAAGTTGATTGTCATCCTAAATTGTCTATAGAAGTTTACGGAAGAAGTCTATGGAATATTCTCATGTAGAGAAGTAAATGTGTGTGAGAGAGGCTGCTCCGTTATGCTAGATTACATCAGTATGTATGTTTTTATTCTTTTATCCTCTCAGGATGAAAAATCACAGTGTATTTAATTCAAGATGATGTCATAATGGGCAATGACAAAAGGTCAATATAGTGAGGTGTGTTGAATATGGAAAAATGCTGCAGATGGGGTTAAATAAAATGATCAGACAAGACTGTGGTTTTTTGTTTTGTTCAATCAATATACGTACATACAAACATTTCCCTTAAGGAAGCATATAGCTCATTTAATTATCATATTAAAGATTGCAACATGTATAATTTTTCCAGGAGATATTGTAACAACAGCTGTTGGCATGTACTTTCATTAACAACCAAATATTGAAAAGTCTTCAACAAAGTTTTCCAGAACAGTAGTGTATTGTTCGCAGACAGGGTCTGAACATCCGTCTGAACTGCGTGGCCACCCTTCCACCCAAGCATCTGAATCCAAGGCAAACTTATATCTAAAACGTCATAACAAGAGAAAATGAGTTCACTGGAGACATTGGAGACGTTTTTAATGAGCAGGAGTGCAGATAAGAACTCACTTGTAAGCGTTACCCACTCGTATCTGCATGCTTTTAGCAGTCATAATCATATACTGCTTGCCAACTTCAAGGTTTGTTGAGCTGCAAGTCCCCCTTCGGACAAGTTCTATCTCTGTGTCCGATTTGATGTCATCAGCTGGTTCTGTAGAACACAAAGTCAGCGTTTCAATTAGGCCGGGAATCGTATAAGATTTGGGGTCGTACGATTACACACCCCGTGCAGATCAATCACAGACACAAGTCGATTCAATAGACACTTGCCTTTTTTTAAAGGGGTTCCTTCAACTTTTGCTTTGTAGGTCACGAAGTCCCCCGTAGTCTCAGTGGATTCAATGGACACTTTAAAGGCTGCCAAAAAAACACAAGCAAATGACATAAATATGATAGAGTATGCTTTCGTTATGTGCAGAGCAACTTAATGAATGAACATGTTTGTTCTGATTTCATTCATTTCAAACGTTATGAAATGAAGCTTAAGATCAGAATTTACCATATTTAATGCTTTCTCTGCACATGTCCTGTTTGCGCTGCTCAGAGGTGATACTGGTATCCAGCCTAGACTTGAAATTGCAGCATTCCGCTTGTTTTGAAGAAAAATACCAATACCATGTTATTTAACTAACACATTCATCTCAATGCACAGATATGGTTTGAAATAATAACATTTATTCGTTTGCTATATAAAGTTAAAGTAAATATAAATCTTTAATGGTTGATGATTGGCTCCTTTGCTTAAAGGCGGGACTTCCTTCGCGAGTGTGGCGCTCTGGTGTGGACATATTGAGCGTTTCACTTTCTGGTTTAGTTTTATTCTGTGCATTTTATTTCATATTACAAATTTGACACAGATTGTGTATAAATCAATAGTTTAAGCTGTAAATTACCGTGAAAAAAACCTCACCTGCCATACACTGGCACTGGTCTCCCTCACAGAGTCGTAAGAGCCTGCGACTTTGTTTGTAGTAGTACTTTGTACAGGGATAATCTAAAGTCAGAAAGTCAGCTGAGCAATGCTTGCATTACATAATAAACTTGAATTCATTTTGCATGTAGGAAACGCTGACTGTACAGTACCTGGAGCATTCAATTCATAAACTTTGAATACAGAGGCGCTGCTCATGCCCACTTCAAACTCCTCCTGAATACGGAAACCCACGCAGTAGAACTGGTCTGACGGTATCTACGTCATAAGACATGGCTTTTAGAATTTGAACAGGATAAGCACACTGTATCATAATGCAGAAATGTGCCGGATGAAGAGATTTGCTCATCGATGCTTACGGAATCGATTTGAAGGATGACTTTGTCACCTGCAATTTCATAGTTGGAAAACCGAGTCTCAAGTCCGTTCTGATACTGCAAAGAGAGCAAAAGGCATCACCATTACCGTTTAAAAAAAGGTTTACAGAATTGCATTGTTTATTTTTGAAATTGACAAAAATAGACTTCAGATTTACATGTCCGGTGTAAAATAACATGAAAAACATGTACATTTCATTATGTATAGGGATGTCAAACGATTATTCTTGATTAATCACACCCAGAATAAAAGTGTTCACTTAATATACTGTATGTCTGTGTACTGTGCATAAATATTTTGAATTGTTAAACACAAAAACAGACACATACATGTATATACAGTATATTTAGGAAATATTTAGATGTATTTATTTACATTGTCCAATAATTCAGATTACACTTATTCATTTTTATGTTTTTTTAAAATAAGCACGTGTTTATAAATACAAAATTAATATGCACAGTATGCAGACATATATTATGAAAACACAAACCTTTCTTCTGACAGCAGTTAATCACGATTAATCGTTTGACAGCCCCATCTAAATGTCATTTTATTTCATTTATCTTTTTCATTTTCTTTACAGTGTACAGTTGTCAAAATCAGAAAGACTATGGCAAAATCTCCAGAGAATGTTTTAGGCTCTCACCATATCTAGATCTTCCTGGATCGGGTTCATTCCAGTCGGCAAATTAATTTCCATCACAGTGAGAGCAGCCTCCCTTTCGACCGAATTCTCATATGGCTTGTACCTTCACGCAAAACAGGGCATTTTCAGCAATAAATATAATGAGATAGCAAAATATTGCACATGCGGATGCTTTAAACATGTACCGATAACAAAGAGTATATAAAAGGTTCGGCAACTTACTTTGCGCAAGCTACAATCCGCTGCGATAAGAGCATTGG
The DNA here is from genome assembly GCF_947034865.1 of Barbatula barbatula. Lineage (NCBI taxonomy): Eukaryota > Metazoa > Chordata > Actinopteri > Cypriniformes > Nemacheilidae > Barbatula > Barbatula barbatula. The sequence goes on from NC_136767.1 coordinate 1,284,765, forward strand.
ATCTGGTGGAACGGAAAATCAAATGTTTTAACTATAGTTAAATTATAAAAGAATACCAGAGCAAGGCAAATGTGCAGCACCTACCATTGGAATTTGGTTGGGTGTCATGAACGTCGATTAAGAGATCAAAATGGCATTTTTCATCGTCTTCTGACATTTCATAGTACACCGTTCTCAGCTGTCAAAACATGAGAAGTTTTATTTTGTACATTTAAAGACAATGAATTTCTTTGACACGAAACTAAAGGCTAACCGTGGCGAACGACACTCCGGATGACACCGCCGTTTTGACAATGATGTCCTCGTTTTGGGTGACCTTTGCGATGGAAAAGCAGGGGTTTTGTGTTAAGTTTAGAAACACTGTTCATGTGAACTATGGATTCACATCGTAAAAAACAGAGGCCGTACTTCTATCGGTGTAGCCACTGGTTTCTTCTGAGTAAGGTTGATGGTAGCGATGTCACCTTTGGTCCGGTATTCAACGTCGACCTTCATGTTTAAGACGGCTTGTGAAGCTAACAGGCTGTACCTGGAAAGCGCCTCCAAAGTGAGAATTGTGTCCTGGGAAAATGAGAAAAGACAGATGCAGGAGCTAAAATAATGGCAGACATACATCGGAAACGAGCGTGAACTGTAAGGAGAAAGACCTGCGTTGAATGGACGCCTCCGCCGTATCTGTTGTCTTGTGTTAGCCAGTTCATAATGGGTTTGGCATAGTTGGAGTCACCTCTGTGTAAAGTATTAAGCAGGATGTACACTGTCGTTTCCACGCTCTTTGCTGCTGCTTTACTGGGTTTTAATTGATCTTCCTTGAGTTGATCCTCCGACCAGAAACGAACCGTGGGTGGGTTTCCTGAAATGTACCAACAACATGTGATGCTTTTTTGTCTTATAAAAAGGAGAGCGATTCCTTATTGGGTCAAAAGTATAAGACATTACCCTTGATTTGAGCCTGTTTCTTGAGTCCCTCGTAAAGATCATTTCCAGGCATATTGTGGATGTCTACTAGTGTTAGGGCATAAGATGAAATGGCTCTTACATACAAATTTTTGAGCTTCCGCACCTGAGTTGAAACGTAGTCTGATGCGCGATTTAAAGCCATTTTAAATTCCTAAAAGGATGAATGTGTTGTTAGCCAGATCTGGGTGGAGGCCACATAAAATTAAACACTCATTTGTAATACAGTCTAGTCTAGGTTGCCATGTGTACAGGTCTTATGCGGTGTTCAAAGTCATGACGTTTGTTTGTTACATTTAGTCATTTTGGAAAGTTTCTTTTCAATAGCTGACCGATTGACACCAAGGTATAACACACAGAACAGACTGTGACGGTCAGTGACAAACAAATGAAGCTTTGCATTCATGTTGGTTTCAAACATAAAAAAATAAGTTGTTACATTACACTGTAGAATTATTGTTTACATAAATCACTAGAGATGCACCGATATATCGGTAGATAATCGGTGTTGGTCAATGAAAGCACATTTTCACGAGATTGGTTATCGACCGAAAAACACCTTGTTTTCATATACGTTAAATAAAATAGGTCTGCATGGAGTTACCGTGCACTTCTTTGTAAGAAAATATAACTTCAAATATAACATTTAATAAATAGGCATGATAAATTCTACAGTATTGACTTCTTAAATTTGATCATATATTACTGGCAGTCCTACCTCTAAGTTAAGTGTTTCAATGCTCATAGCTTTTTTAATACTAATCATGACAAACGACGTGAGGTATACAGTCTGTTCAGTAACATCTGCTCCAGCACCCTGAAAAAAAAGACAAAGAGGATTAAATGCTGAAATACAGAATATCTCTATAATACACTCTATATTCCCAACCTGTACATACATGTGTAAAATGAGCAAAAATTGCCTGCAAAGGATTTCATAACATGCAGACATATCCCTGCCGATAAAAAGATTGTTTATTTATAAACATATACATTTATGTCAACAACGTGCATTACCTAAAAAATCATTCATGTGGCTTAGTCACAAAAATAAACAGTTATATTCACTTATTAACAAATCTTTTAAAATCATTTAACAGATTTTTCAGTGGGACATGAAAAAAGGTTAATTTCTCTAAAATGTACACATTATTTAAGTTTGCTTAATAAAAAAAGATCTAATTAAATTATACTTTTAAAGTCACCATGAAACGGAAGTTGCGATTGAATTCTTTGCCGTATCGAGACGTAGATCCGAGTGAAACTGGAATTAGAAAAAAATGTGGGGCGGGGCTTTATTTTGCCCTTCCCTTCTTGATTGGTTTGTTGTAAGTTGGGCCTGGAGGGGAGGGCTGAAAATGCCTGGCCATTGGACAGTCAGTATAGTCCTGCCTCTTTTTTGTTGCTGACGTCACGTGGTGAAGAGTTGTTGTTGGGGGAGAGGCACTTAATGGTTTTGTTTAAAAATAACAAGTGCAAAAGAATAAAAAAACGGTGTGCCTGGATAAATCATTTCAAATAATCACTGCAAAACTGTGTAAAACATTTCCTGTTTGATTTCATGGTGACTTTAATATGCACTTCATATTACTAGATTTACTTTTTCACAATTTAAATAGTATATTTCGTTGATTTCAAAGCTTAGAGTGTTACTTGTTTCATGTAAAATCTCCATTTAATTTAAAGAGTTAAACATGCTTTACGTTTTGTTGTTCAATACCATAAGTTTGAGTGGTCTAGTTTCAGATTTCTCAATGAAGGAGCCGTCAGGATTTTGACAATTTCTGATAAGCCAAGAGATGGTGTTGCTCATCAAAGTAGAGTCCACAGGGATGTGTTGGTTTATATCAGCAAGAGTCTTCACGACAAGAGCAGTCACCCTGGATAGAAATCAAACAAACATACAGCAGATTTTAATCATTTCACATCACAAACATCCATGCGAAGAAGAACATGTGCAGTTTTTTACCAGGTGTTGGCAGATTTGTCCTTATTTGACCACATGCTGAATGCATATTCTTTCTTTAACTTAAAGGACAAGATGCTGGTGATGCCTGCAAAGAACACCGAGATATTCGTTATAGCAGATCTCTGCATCCAGTTGTACTTTTCCAGTTGTTCCACGCAGTGAAACTTACCAGCTTTAATTTTACTCCTCATTTCTGTGTTACTGGGAGCCATCTCTTTCCCCAGAATGTTCCATTGCTCTGTGGTCTCTAGGAAGTGGTAGACATAGTACATTGGTAGAAGAGCCATGAGTTCCACCTCAGCTGAACCCCTTGGTAGTTGAGTCAGCTGCTTTAAACCATCTGGATTGGTTAATATCGACAGGAGTTCTCCCAGCACTTCACCTGATGGAAATATATAGAAGTTACCATCCCTTGAAACGCGTCATGAAATCCAGACATGCTGAGGGTTACACTTTGGGTCCTCAGTATATATTTTTTGAAGGTCTTTCATTTGTTGCTTCTTTGGCTCTTTTTTCACTCTGGGCTTGTGTTCTCTGTCTCGTCATTGGTTGTTTTTCTTTATCATTGATTCTTTCTTTTAAGAAAGAAATTTAGATATTCCCACAGTTATATTTAAATCTACAAAAACGCTGCATGCACTTAAATCATTTCATTACCGTTAATTATCAGAGAGCGTTCCACAGTTGACTTTGGCACGATTTTTGGAGGAAAGGAATTTTTTAACTCAAGTTTTCGTATTTTAGTACCTAAGAAAAGACAAAAGAGATGAGGTTTAAAACGCGACAATGAGCAAAGAGCATCCTGCTACTCTTTAGAGGTTCTTACCAAAGACGCCCCTTGGATCGATTCTTCCTCCAAACAACTGCTCCTTTCTTATTCCTTCTGGCTGCAAAGTACCAAAAATAGGAGATTATATACTTAAAGAAAGAATTTGTTAGGGGATGACATAAAAATGATTTGTTATCATTATTTTCTATCACTAAAGTAAGGAAGTCACATACATCCTAAATGGCACGAGGGAGAGGACACTATAGGAGACTTTTTCCAATTTCTTTCAATCTAACTTGGGGACATACAAATGTGTGTGTCTCTAAAGCTCTATGCTTATGAATGAGGTCTTACCACAACTCTCAATGTCTTTATGAGAATGTCAGTCCCGTGAGAGGTTTTTAAAGTGAATTTAAGCGTATGAGTTCCTGCTTCCATGGCCATGATGTAGAACTTGACCAAGGTCACGGAGAGAGATTCTATTTTGCCCTTGTTTTCATGTTGTGCTCCCCCTCTCCCCTTCTGAACGCCCTGAAACACACACACTCCCTCTGGTGCTGTCAAGGTAACACTGAACTGTGTGAGATATGGAGAGATACAGAGAAATCACAAGTTGAGTCGCATTTTATTCATATTTTTCATGTCTTTTTTAATAATAGTAAACTCTTGAAAACGATGAAATAACACAAAAGTAAAACTCAAAATGAATCAAAACTATGTCATATTTTAGCATCCTTAAAATAGTCGTCCCACTCCCATTCTATCAACCAGCTTCTATATCGGGCTCCTCTTAGCTGCTTGTTCTTTATTATTTGGTCCGAGTTAAAACATTTTGTGTGTTAAATATTGTAATTGTATTAAATGATTGTTCTATAATTTCATACATTTATAAATTATTTTAATGATGTTTCATTATAGTTTTGCACACACAAATCAAAAGTGAAAGTCACTTAAGTGACCCAAACTTTTGCACAGTTAGGCTAAACCGTATTTCGTATGTTTTAGACGTAAAGATCTCACCGGAGTACTTGAAGAAAGGCGGTTGTAGACTGAACCCTTAAGCTCAATCTGCTCTCCACGCACCATTGAATATGGTAAGGGTACGTTCACACTAATGCCCTGAGACACTTGAACCTTTGCTGGATCTGACACGCATATACCTAACCAGAAAAACAATAGAAGAATATGTACTATTCATAATAAAATACATATTCATAATGCATTATTTTCAAAAGTGAATACTGCACAGTTTAAAGGGATAGTACACCCCAAAATGATAATTCCATCATCATTTATTCACCCTTGTGTAATTTCATATCTGTCCTGTGTAAATTACTTTGTTCTGATGAACACAGAAAAACGAGGAATGTTAGCCATTTTCAATTCCAGAACATCATTGACTGCCATAGTAAGACAAATTAAAAGGTAGTCAGTTTGTTTTCCTAAATTCTTCAAAATATTTCATTTTGTGTTCGACGGAATGAAATTAAAAAGATGTAATAAAATGATCCTAGTATGTTAGTGGATGATGTCCCAGAACTGAAAATTACCAAATTCTTCCAAACATCTTTCTCTGTGTTCATCGCAACAAATACATTAATACAGATTTTATACAATCTGAAGGTGAGTAAACCATGACAGAATTTTCATTTTTGAGTTGAGTATCCCTTTAACACGTTATTATAGTAGTTTGTTTTTGATAGTAAATAAAGTAATGAGGGTCTCATTCCTTTGCATCCTTATGTGATACATCTGGTGTCTTTGCATTGTTTATTTAGCTTTCTGTAAAAATGTAATATGGCAAGTGTTATTTACCAGTTGTTGAGCAAATTGTAATACTAAGTTATGGCATGAATACATTTGGTAATATATAGTAAAGCATCTGAGTAGTCCAACGCATACAGACAATATACTGTTCAACTTTATATAGACGGTTTCAAAGTTACAGCTTAAAAAATCGTTGCTGCACATGCACGCATTCGTGGACTGCCCTTAACCTCCGGTACACATTCGCAAAAATACAGTGCCTGAAGATTATTTCTAATAACAAGCAAAAGAAACCGAGAAGACGTGGCTACACTTGTCTCTTCAATATTTTCTATTTAGACTGTGATACCAAGCTCAACCGCAGTGTACCATAAGGTACTACTCTTTTTGACCACTAGGTGAAGCCTAAACAAGGGATTTTAATGCTCACCATCGCTGAAAACCCCAACAGCTTTCAGCTCCCATGTTGTAAGCGAATCCGGAAGATCCTTGTTGATTCTTATGGATCCGGATCTTCAAAAGATTTAGCAGATTTTGCTTTAATTTGCTATTTATTTCTCTTTCTCAGAAAATTATAATTTTATTTGCAGATTATTTGATGTTAGAGACTTCATTGTAGGGTTTGTGGCCTTACCTGCTGATTGTGTGTTCCTCCCATAACCAACTCTCAGGAAAGTAACTCCGGGTCGTTGGAGATGTATCCAACAGAAAGTCAATCGCTGTTAAAGGAATAGTAGAACACCAATAAAATTCTATTTATTCGGCCTCATGTCAATCGAAATATGACTCTTTCTTCCTAGGAACACAACAGATGGTATTTTGAGAAATCTCTCCGAACAACATTGGCCCCAAATTACTTTCAATATTTGGTTACCAACGTTGTTTGGGTCTTCAAAATATCTTGTTTTGTGTTCTAGAGAAAAAAGTCATACAGGTTTGGAATGACGTAAGGATGAATAAGTGATGAAAAAAGTTGTCGTCCATTATTTTAAAATGGGCAGCAAACATACCAGAGCGACTAAGTATGATCCTATCCTCGTTGTCTTCACGGCTCTTCATTGCACGTTCACAGCATTTGAGAAAGGCGTCCTTACACAGTACCAGATCCGCAGGCTTCACTTTTATCTTTTTAGAACGTTCACTACAGGGTTCAAGGGTCGGGCTACTGTTTATCCCAACTTCGCAGCACCGTTTGAATGCCTTGAACGTTTTGGCTGTGGAATACACATTGCATGTTGTTGTTGTTTCCATTGAAAGATTAGCAGAATATGTGTGGACTGTTTTGAAAGGCGAGGAACAAACCATAATTTTCAAACTCATACTTCAGGTTGACCGAGCGCTTTGGTCTAGCCGAAGAAGTGCAAACCCCTCCTAAATGAAAGAAAGTCTGTGAGAGGTCTCAGGAAAAATGACCTTCGCGTTCACATTAGATGGATGGGAAGGTCACCTGCGCTGGACGTCTGGGCGTTGGCATTCGTGAGGATCATAAGGCCGGTGCGGTCGAACACATCGGCGTTGTTTTTGCCAGCACCTCTTCCACAACCCAAGTCGCTTTGCTCGATGCGTTGCAACAGCTGCAAAATGACGTACAGTATATCATAGCGTATTTGTTGTAGTTTGTCATTGTGTTTGGTGGGCGTACAATTCTGCTCATTCACCTGATTAAGAGGGTCTTTATCATTCGATCTGAGGTTGTAGAGGGCCGTGTCTACAGCCGACAATGCCACCAGTGACTCCTCTCTTGTGCTTTTGGTTGACACCGTCAGTTGAAGCTTATCTTTGGGTTTGTAGTTTCCTGAGTCGGGAGTTGAGAGGTCCACCTGAAATATATACATTATGCCATTTTTGGTTTCCCAAATAGCAATTTACTTAAAGTTTCTTATATAAATCAATTCTTAATCAGACTGTTTTGTAGTTTAAAGACCCTTTGGCACCAGGGGAACCTTTTGTAAAACAGGAAAGTTTAAGGTTCTTTATGGTTGTGGTTCTCAAACCAAAAACATTCAGTTATTCAATGCTGGAACATCACTTCTTTTGGTTGGTGGTCTAATTTTTCAGATGTTTAACAACATAAAATCTATGAAAATATTTAATCAAAATGCCACAAAATCCCCCTGGATCCATCTTGCGGCCACTGCTGGATCTCCTACAGTTTGAGAACCACTGCTTTATGGAACCATTCAGTCAAAAATGCTTTGTGGAAATTAGTTACAGTGTGAACATAGTGAAAAAGAAAGTGTTACGTTTAAATTATTCATGCATTTTGCTTGGACGTCAAACCACACGGAATCTGCCACCAGCTCGGCTTTGCCCTCGCCGGTCAGGATGTAGTACACCAGCAGACGTGCAGAAGGTACCATGTCTGCCGTTATCTGAATGTTCAGATTCTGACTCCTTTCATTTATACGTTCGACCGTGTTGTGCTTCACAACCTTCCCTTTTGAGATGATCTAAAATGGAAAATGTTAAATTCATAACTGGAATACACATTTACAGTATACATGCTGTTATTAATGTACACTACTGTTAAAAGGGCTAAGGTTACCTATTGAGTTATTTATATTTTTAAGGATAATAGTCAAATCCACAAAACTATAAGGGAATAGCACAAAGGTAGCTACGGGAATTCTGGTAACTAACAAGTGAGTTTTTATGTGAGTTTTACCTGGTAGCTGAAAGCCTTCAGAGAAAGATATTCGCGATATTCAAAGTGAACTTCGATATTTGTGTACTCGCCGACTGTAAACTTGACAGAGTCAGATGGTAAATTAATGTACAGATATCGATGATTGGTAGACACGTATGATTCCACCTTATGTATGACTGGGGCTTGATTCCAAGCCTTATCCACCACCTCAAACTGAAATCAAAAACATATAAATATTTTTAGCATATATATGACACATTATAGTGCTAAATATCAAATTAAACATTTATTTTTGTCTCCATATTCACTGAATCAAAAATTCAGCGTTCTCCAAGTCAACATTTTCTTTTGATGTGTTGCATCTATATTTTTCACTTGGCTCAGTTGAAGTTTTGATCAAGGCCTGTTAAAGGTGCAGTGTGTACTTTTTCAGAGGATCTATAGACAGAAATCCAATATAAAATCCATAACTATATCTTCAGATGTGTATGAAGACCTTACATAATGAAGGGTTAGGTTTTTATTACTCTAGAATGAGCTGTTTCTATACACCGCGGGTCCCCTTGAATGAAATCCGCCATGTTGTTTATACAGTAGCCCTAAACGGAAAAACTGCTATAAAGAGAAACGAAAACGTGACGACATCTGACGCCCCTTTCAGACCGCCAGAAACTAGCTGCGGCTCTCATTCATTTCAATGGAGAACTGGCGATTTCCTGCGACACGAGCGACATTCACCGTTGGCGACAGGAAGTGGGCATATCCGGCGATGTGAGTCAAGCGTCAAAAGTTGAGAATTGTTCAACTTTATGCAAATGATGAGCGGCTACCAATAGGAGTAAATCAGTGGAGCTCACGTCATCCGTCTCTCTTTAGTTTCTGGAGGATTTGTTCCAACTGTTACTAGGACAACCAAAGCTAGCAATGCTTTAAACGATCTCATAGCAAGAGACAAGCGACACGCAGCGACAAAGTCTCTGGCTGTCTGCACTAAGCTTTTGGCCTATTTCTGCCACCGTAGTGCTACAAAAGGGAGGGGTGGAGTGAGCTGTTCGCTACGATTCACAACCTCACCACTAGATGCCGCCCAAAGTCCCACATTGCTCCTTTAAATGCCCCAAGTTAAACATCAATCAATATTTGAGCCAATTGAATAATTTAAACACTCAGTAGAAAATTTTGAACTTGGCTCTCTATATAGACAACACATCGAAATGGTTCAGAACTTCATTTTAATATTTTTTACAGGTTCACTCACACTGAATTCAGCTTTTTGCGCGTCTCTGGGTATATTACATGTGAAGTAAGCGATTCCATCCCTCGCACTTGTTGCTGTCATCCAATCTTGGTGTCCAGAGAATTTGAAAGAACTGACTTCATTGTCGAAGTTTCTCATCGTTGCTCTTGCTTTGACCGACACTCCTTGTTCTGGCTCACCCAAAGGATTCATCACCAAGATCTATGACGGGAAGAGTCATATAGACTACAGACTACGGACATGTACATTTGTAGAATGATCCATTTCTTATGATGAGTTACTGTAGTGTCAAATACAAGTTTATTACGGTCAAAGTAATTACAGTAAAGAGGGGTATCTTACTCTGATAGCGTGTGGTAAGCCGGGCTTGATGAATGGAGGGGTTGCGACCACTTTCAGGGTAAACGGAGTTTCTGCAAACTTCACATGTGACATCACTGCCTGCTCGGAGATACCACCTGATTATGAGAAGGGGTTTCCATGGGTTAACTGTTAGATAACATCAGGCAGGGGTATACTGTAAATGATGATTGAGTTGAAAGAAATCATTTGTCCCCTAGTGCATTTTAACATTATCACATTTTATTGTTATTTTAATTTGAGATTAAAGTAACTAATGTTAGCCAGACCCACCAGTTGACTCTTGCAGCAAAACTATCACACGTAGGAAAGTGTTTGGCTTAATATCAGGTAGGTTTTTAGGTCCGTCAGGCATAGTGGACAAAGCTGACTTGATTTTTAGACTGACATCCAGGTTTCCATCTCTCATCTAAAAGGTGTAATACACTTTGAGAACAGATATACAAACAGTGGGTTTTCGTGAGTGCGACACTGATTCTACCTGATAAAATATTAAGGTTGATGGGATCATGACAGTTTCATCTGGAGTACTGTAGCCAAACCTCAAGAACACATCGGCTTTACTGACTGGTGTTCCTTGCACATACCTGTCAAGGCATATAAGTGATTTTAACGTGTAAGGAATGTATATATTGTATGAGTTACACAAATATGTCAAAGAAACAAACATTAAAGTCGAAAAGATAATGTTAGCAAACACAGGATGTTCACCTATTGTTAGTATTTGGTTCGCGTTGGTTGTTTATTTATTTTTTGGAAACCAATGTTCTAGAAAATGCTATTATGTATTTTTAATTACCTAAATATAACAGATTGCTACCTCATGGTTATTTTCGCAACAATAAATAACGTTTCTAGAACATTGCAAGGTGTTTTTTTAATAAGGTGGAAATAACTTCCCTAATGGTTAGGCTTTATGTTGCATAAATGACCTAAATTGAAATAATCCTAAATAATTGTTTCATGTTTAATAGCTCTTAAAGCGGTCATATGCGTAAAATACACGTAAATTTGCAAAAATTGTGAAGAAAAAAAATTGTGAGCAGAAAAGATGCATTGTCTCTAAAAGCGAATGCTCACCCAGACGTGCCTGAAACACCTCGTGTAACCACACCCCCCACAAATCTACGTCAGTTTGTGGTATGATTTAACTAAGACAACCCAAATGTAAATTCAAGTAAGCTGGAAGTACCTGTCAGTACAATTGCGTTGGAACCTGATGTTCCAAATATGGTAAGAGGTGTTGCATATCCGTAATATTCAGTTTACAGTTTACATTAAAAAAGTTTGACAAAAACATTGAACCTGATAGATTTGTGATGGTGTTTCAGAGTTTTGGTCCCTATTTTATATGTAAAACTTGCGATTTTTAAATCTCTTCTTAAAACATTTTATTTTAAGATTGCTTTTACTTGATTATATTAAATGTTTTTGTTGTTGTTGTTATGTAAATTATTTCTTACAAATTGTGTTGTTCTACACAACTATGCTACACAAAACAAATGTAATATTATTATTGTTATTATTATTATTAAATGAAACAAAACAGAAAAACTCACTTGGCTGAAATCTTGAGCTTGAAAGAATCAAAGTTGCCATCGCTGATGTAGTTTTCCTCCGGCTTGATGTCCAGTGAAATACTGGGCAGCACTGAGACACATAAAGTAGCATGAGTTCAAACTATTTCATATTCATTTTGGAAATGGTATTAAATCATTCCTCTTACCGTATTCTTTGATCTCAAATTCAGCAGTGCCAGCTGTTGCAAATGTTTCTGTGTAAGTGGCCTCGATTCTCCAGATTCCAAAACTGAAAGAAATCAGATGTGAATTGCTGATCACCAACACGTTTTGCATAGTGATTTATTAAAATAAACATAACCAGCGTGTAAACTGAAGAGCTTTGCTAAATTGGATTTTCACTGGGTCTCTATATTCAGATCAATTGAAATATAACGTTGAAAATAAATACGCTCACGTTGGCTTAAGTGGTATTTTGAAGGGAGGAAGAAGTGGTTTCACTCCATTGATTTCAGTCATATCAATCATTTCTACCTTGAGACCATTGGGGTCCTAAAGAAAGGTTTGAATCAATAAGGTTCACGTGTAGAGATTGCAAAACATGTTTAAAAAGATAAAAGATGCTCACCACAAAGGTCAGAGTGATGGCGCGCCTAGATTTCCTCAGCTCCTCATTCATGGAGTAAACACGTACTTGTACTGTAAACCCACAGACGATCAAAGCACAGTTTATGTTTTTTTGCATACATTTACTCTTTCATACATACACGTTAACCCTTAAAAAAGACATCAATGAGATTAAGTGGAGAGAAACTTTTGCTCGAGTGTCATTCGCGTCCTGAGAAAAGGAGTCAGAAACGTCTCCATTAGAGTTTCAGAAAAGATCTCAATACAGATTTGTACAACGAAAGTCAACATGATTGCTCAACTCAAACATTTCTCATCTTGTCCCAGCAGAAGGGGATGAAAGACACACACACAGATGTAAAAGAATCATATCAGACTGACCCTCTTGATCAGGCGTGTATAATGGTTTGTCAGTCTGGATGAAAAGAAAACCATTGACAGTAGTGACTGGGATTCTTTCATGTGTAGTGAAACCACTCGAAATGGCTTGAAGATAGACCTCATTCTCCCCCTTAGGGAAATCATTAGGCATGATCTAAAAGCAAAGAAAAGAGGATGAAGTCAAACATTCATACAGAATAACTTTGAACGGGGTGCTAGATTCTTACCCGTAAGGTGGCCACCGCTTGATATTTGTTTTGAGCATTAAGTTTTAGGGACTGAAAGGCATATCTTTTGTCTCCTGCTGCCAGTGATTTCTTTAAATAAATGTCCACGATGGTTTCCTGGTTATAGCCAAACAACTGCACCAGCACATTTTCTGAAGCGTCCAGTCGCAGGAGTTTGGGTGCAGTGATCAAATATCTGCATAAACAGCAGAAAAATGTATTTGTAAAAAAAGGGGTTGCTTTTGTTGTAAGCATTTTAAATGTAAGTGCTTGACTTTAAATGTAAAAGCAGACACAGCGAATACACTTACATTTATTCTAAACAATGTTGCTGGTCAACAAGGCAAGTCAATGTTATTGTAACTTTGTTAAAGATTGTAAACTGGCAACTTACACTTTATCCTGAGCGCAAATGCAAGAGAAAAGATGAAATAAGCAGATCAAAATGAAACGTGCCATCATAGACTGCTTGCTGCAGCACAATAAGCTTCTGATTTGAGTTCATACATGATCTGCTGTGCTTGCTTTAAGTTAATTATTAGCTCAACCATCTCGATAGAAGGGTGGATTTCTTTAAAAAAGACAAGAAAGAGAAATAAAGAAAGAAAAAAGACTGAAACTGAATGAAGGAAAACTAGACCTAAACAAACCATAATTTTGATGCTTTTTTAACTTTTTGACATCAGAAGTTGTAACAGTTTATTGGTCAATGCTCACATACACTTTAAACAGGTATAGATCGATTTACCGCAAATACAGAGCTATTTGCTTTCAAGTGGTTTATTGCGCAAGAGACTTTAACATTTGCACAACGGTCTGATTTACGGGAAATGTTGTCATTGATTTGCTGAATCTGGGTCATGTGTGAAAAAAGATTTTATTAACTTCTTAAAAACATGCTCAAATTTACAGATGTATGCTTGACACATTAGTAGCCTACATTTGACATGTAATTGTATCTAGTCTCTTGATCGAGATACTTTCAACTGAAAATACAAATACATGGTATATTACGAGTATAAAAAATATTTTTGAATTGCCCGAATAAAAACGATATAATTTTTATATTATAAATATATTAAATTTGCTAAATGAACACAGAAATAGTTAACTGCGCGCATAATGTTAAGAACACTCTTACACTTTGCTTGTAGTATAATTGCAGTAAAATCTTCTCATCCCACCATTTCCTGTCTTTGTACACCGTGCTATAGGCTATATCAAAACTATAAAAATATATTCAACTTTTTGTTAGAATCTACGGAAAAGAAAGGACGAGAGTTTCATAAAAAAAGATTTGACTGCTGACATTAGATGTTATTTACTAGGTGTTTATATAACAAGTTAAGCTATTCATGTAGTGTGTTTTAACTTTTTTGTGTTTTTTCTTATTTTCCCCTGTAAAGCTGCTTTGGAACAATGCAATTGTATAAAGCGCTATATAAATAAAATTGAATTGAATTGAATTGATTTAAGCTTGATTGATCCGATTTATTATTATTGCCTTGTATACATTTTCACACATTGAGATTGTAACACTGTAACAACTATCACCGCTATATGTCAACATTTATCGGAGCCAATGAACAGTCGGAGTGCTTGACACATGGTGCTGTGTGTTTAGGACAGTGGTTATGATGATATAACTTTGCATTTGGTGACTTGCACACCTAAATGAGAAATTGAAAATGCATGAAGAAATGCCAAAACACGTTGTCCAATATCTCCATAGAAACGAATAAAAACTTTTCAAAGATTCCCAAATAATCGCAATCTGGCAATGAGAGAAAAAGACAAATAGCACAACTCGGTCGACCCTGAACTATGGAACACATACAGTTAACCCCGCGTTACTTTGTGCCCCGCTCTCCCCTGTATACTTTTATCGACTAAAGATATAGTCTTATCGAGTATTGAAATAACAGCCTACACTGTAAAACTAGCCAGTAATTTAGATTGAATGTACCATTTTGATTTCTTATGTTTCCTTTATTGAAGCAAGACTAAATATCTTAGGTCACTTTTCTTGTTATGTAAATGCCTCGTTATTTAAGAAGTTTCAAACATTTGAACTAAATCAAGACAAGAATGCTTAAGAAGAATGACATTTTTTTTGCTGTGTTGCTGTGCCAGTCTCTTCTTTCTCATTTCGAATCTCAAAAGTTAAAGTGTTTTAACTTCGGTTAAAGTGTGACTCGAATTGAAAACAGTACTGATAGGAATATAATCTACAGTAAATTACTGGCAAACCTGCTGCAAAACTACATTTTACACTGTATACTTACAGTGCTAGTACATAGTATACTTAACTGATACTTATGCAATGTCAAGCAAAAGGAAGCTACCAACAAAAAAAGGAACCACAAAAAACAGATGTCAATTGTTCATTATTTATTGAGCATACACTCTGCATTCCCAAATAATCTGATAAAAGCAAACATATAGGGCTTATACATAATATAATAGAACCAAGTTTGGTAATAATACTTTAAGCTTTACATACATACTCAGATAAAGTGACTATTCCATATTTTTGGAAGTAAATCTTAAAATAATATATACATTCCTCTACATACATATTGTTCATTCACAATAACATGCTTTCAACTTGCCTCTCTGACTGGCCTGTAGTGACGCAAATTGGTCACGAAGTGGCAGTTGATCTCAGTGTATCCCTGTTTTACTGTCTGTTACACAGCCACATGAATAGAAAACCCTTCTCTATATGTTGTATTTTCATAATGCATTTATGACTCATTTTTTGCCTTTGCGTTGATCTTTGAGATTCACGTGTAAAATGCTTGATTTAACCTTAGTGGAATAAGGAAGAAAACAATACAGTTGCATGCAAAAATGAAAAGTCACATTCTAAATGGCATTATTAGTTTGATCATGTAGTATGGCAGTCATTTGCCACGACAAATAAACTTTAAAGAGCCATTGGTGTGTCGTTCCATTCAACATGAACATACAAAAAAGGCCCTCGATGGCCAGTTTTACTTCAGTTCTGTCTGAGTTGTGCAGGCCTTGTTCACCATTTCGGATCACTGCTTTCTTCTTCACACGGCCAGGATGGCAAACCACAAAGTGAGAGTACTCAACAGGACCTGCTTTACATAGACACACAGCCTGCCAGACTGCAAACCATTGAGACGCTCGAGTTTGTTAAGCTCTCTCAAAGCACCATGGTAGGTATGTGATGCACCAGCGAGGCTGGGTGAGGAACCTGTGCCAGCTGAGGAGGTGGGGGTGAGTGGGTCTGCAACCCCACCACAGCCCCTGTGTTGGGCGGCCTGTGCCGTGCGCTCTTCTGGTGCGCCCGCAGCCCTGCCAGCTGGGAGTACGCGCTCTGGCAGACGTGGCACTTGTAGGGCCGCTCGCCCGTGTGGAGGCGCACGTGGTTGCGCAGGGTGGAGGACTGACTGAAACGCCGGTTGCAGAAACGGCACACGAAGGGCTTGTCCAGCGTGTGGATGCGCATGTGGGAGCGCAGGTTACTGCGGGAGTTGAAGCCCCGGTGGCAGATGACGCAGCGCATGCGACTGGCTGTGGAGAGGTTGGGGGCTGAGAGGCTGTCGCACAGGTGGAAGTCATCTGTGAGGAGCGGAGTAAAAGGTTCAAATACTTGATACGTATGCTAATGCAGTTTTAACCAATGCTATTGTAAATCTATGATAAAGATCTAGCTTATCGTAGCGGCACCAAAACCCACCCTTAGCCCTTAAGTAGCTGAATTACGCACCACTTTTAGCCTTTTTCTGTTGTTCGTCCTCGATGCCAGGGACGCCCGGGATGCCCAGGAAGGTGTTGTGGGAATTCCCATACCACACGAGCAGTTCTTGATCTGGAGGAATTGTCTGTCAATCGAATAAAGAAATGTTTCATTTACTAAGCCAGGAAAGTGTTTCTTTTCATATAAGAATATTCATATAATTAGATGTGGGTGTGACATTAATATACAATATAGACATAACATTTATATAGATCAACGCACCTCAACAGCTTTGTAAAATATGCTGCTTCCAATCTGCACAACCTCGAGATTCTGTTCTTGCTCATTGCGCGCGCATTTGATGTAAGTCATCCAGCTGCGATGATCCTCTTGGCTGGCATCGATAAAATAGCGCACCGTGCCATCCTCGTTGAAAACCTGAGAACAACAGGAAGCGTGAATCGTGATTATTTGACTTGCCAGGAGACTGCACGGAGCCAGACTCTCCAAAACAGCGCGTTTGCGCACGCGACACCTGTTGCACGTACCTCCCACATGAGATTGTTGTTCTTGAAGAGATCTACATGCTCGGGCGAAATGACCCTGCCAGTGAACGGACCCATCTCGGTGCCAGCTTTTATCCAGGTTTTGGAGAAGATGCCAAGCCCTTCCCCTGGGATGGAGCTTTGCGCAATGATGACTTCACTTGGCAGCACCAAGCTGGAGAGTTTCTGGACCTCTGGTAAGAGAAAGAGTGAAAAAGTGAGTGAGCTGTTAGATGAATTGGCAAGCAAATTAGGAAAACTTACTAGGCAATTGTTTCACAACGCTATCTGTTTTAATCCTATTTAAAGCAAAACAAAAAGGCAAAAAAGCACAATAAAATCATCGCAATAATAGTGCTCAATTATACAAAAATTGTGCCTTGCATATTTTTAGTTTTATATTCCAAACTGCTCTTTTATTGTAGGCTTGTATAAAGGAATGTGCAGTCTGCGCGTCAGAATACCTTCAAATTGCGAGACTCAAATAAATGTCAAACGCCTTTTAAGTCTAACAATCCAGCAATTTTCCACGCTTTAAATGTGAAGAGGCTATATATTCATAGGCAAGAAACAGCTTATTCCGTATTCATTATCCTTTCAGCAACTTTGTAGCACAAAATGAGCGCTGAAAGAAACGAGGTTTCTCTTTAAACGGCTCAGGAATTTCTGACAAAACGCAGAAAAGGAGATTAGCTGCTTGACATGGTGTGAATAGCGGCAAAATCAGCTTTCACGGCATATTAACAGCGGGACGGGAAACTTTAAATGCGACCGAGGGAAAGAAAAGTGTCAAGGCGGGGGTGTGGAGCCTGTCCCGGGCTGATGAATGACAGCCTTTCTCCATCTAACGTCCTGGATTCATTGGCAACATTCTCAGGTCAAGAACAACCCTAATAGACTGATTTGAATAACTTTAAGCATTACGCGTTGTAGGACTTGCAATACTTACAAATGTGATATTGCATAGAAAGCTTTCAGAAATAATATTCAATTCGCATGTACTTTTACAAAATTAAAAGTTTCCATTATGAACATTTCTATATAAAGAACGTAGTGGAAAACGGTTCTTAAAAATCGTGAAACCTGTGCCATATCGCCTAACGCGTTCTGGAGCTTTTCTAAAATTGATCAAAAAATTAATTCTAACCATTTAAAATGTGTGACCATCGTTACGTTTTAGAAAACGAACAATCCAAAATGGTTCGGACTCACCTCCAGAAAAGGACTGCGCCAGGACCTCTGCGGTGAAGGCTGTTTTGGGGCTGACGGTGGTGGTCTTCTCCTCGAACAGGTGTTCCCCCAGCACGTTCCTCCAGCGGCCGTACAAGAAACTGTGAAGGATGTCAGAGGTGATGATGTCGGACAGGGCCAAAGTCTGCTGCTTAAATCCAGCCTTCAGAACCAAAGCATCGGCAGGCAACACTGACCCCATGATGACCGCAAAAATTCTAAAACGCAAAATATCCCTTTGCTGTTCAAATTTGACGAAAAGTCTGAAGCCGGCGCAATATGGATGCTCTCTTCTTCGAGTCGTGTCGAGAGAATGTTGCGCCTCTCCACGGTCCCGGTGGGCTTTATATGCGTCAGGTCTGACCCACGGTAATTAGTTATTAATGACCCTCCCCTTGTGTTCTTTAGACTTGTTCAACCAGAGGAAAAAAACGCCACACTCTTTATTGAGTGGCTACTCCTGAGGGGGGTGGGGAAGAAGGGGGGCCTTGTGTGTGTGTTGATGTTCAGGATCCAACAACTACGTTTTGGCTAAAATAACAAGCCCCCATGCATCTCCACACTGTGCGCCCCGCTCCAGCTGTTTTCTCGCCTGAGAGACGCACTGCGTTTTTGGCATGGAAAAGCACTTGAGACAACACAAATATTTATTGTGAAGACGAGTAAAGGGAAGGGTTTATAAATTGACAATTTATTTGTTTTGGTTTTATTTTGCTGACGAAATTGATCACAAAATTCAGTTTTATTAATGCGCGCAGAGACGGCAGAAATTATGTTTTGTATCTTTTTAGAGCGGAGACATTTACTGAGCATTGTTCGTGCCATAACCTTCATGATGCCATTCTTTATTATATCAGATGATTTTATTATAATTCAGAGAGCAATTAAATATTGCATTATTTCAAACCTAGTATCACAAACTTTCTGTTATTTTATTATTAACGAGGTCGTTCTTTATAGGACCCATAATCGTATCGAAATTAAACTCGCATAAACACACTGAATGAGTTTTAATGATGTGCTTTGGAGTACGCAAATATGCAAAATCGTCTGGGTCAAGTATATCTTTTATTCAATCTTTTTCAGGCCGAAGTAATTTAATATTCATGGATGTTAATTTAAAGTCTTTTAGTATTGTGCGAGGTGTATATGGGCTTTTTTATGAAAAGCCCCTTGCCTTTCCCCCTCTTTCTCCGGGGTTGATGGACTGAGACAAAATGGGCAGTTTCCCCCCTTTCCAACAGGGAGGACATCTTTATTCCTTCCCCGGCTTGCGGGTTTCCTATTCAGCTCTCTTCAAAATAATGCCGGCTGAATGAAAAGTGCTGCAAATCAATCTTTCATGGTGTTTTTGAGGGCAATTTGACATCCATGCACTCTTCTTTTCTTTAAGATAAGTACAAGGGGATGGCCCGAAAAAAATCTGGACAAGGATGGGGTCTGGCGAGTGGGGAGAGCCGCCAGCGAGAACTTACAAAAGGGAGATGCGAGGAGAGCGCAGAGGAGAATGTAGGTGAGTGATAGGGCAAGAAAAAAGATTAGGACTCAACAGCTGCTTTGGGGTATAGCCCCCCCCCCTCCTCGGTTTCTTTTTGGATTTGACCCTCCCTTTTGAATTGGATTTGCACAAGTAGAGATTGATTAGTTTTTATTGCGCTATTATTAGTTTCATAAATAAGGGCAAAAGTATAGCCTGGGGGGGGGGTTGATGTATCAGAACAAACAGGGTAACGATTCGTTTTCATTATAGAAAGGAAATTCTAATTAAAACATCATTTAGGAAATTAGACCATCATTTAGGCGAATACAGAGAGTTTGCCAAAAAAGCGTTTTTGAAATTGGCAGATACATTTCAACAGGTTTAAACATAACTTTTACAAATATTTTAGCACTTTTGCGAACAAATAGAAACGAATGTGAAATGATGTTTCGTATTTATACAAGCCTGAAACATATTGGCAACAGTGCTTTATTTGTTTGTTTGTTTATTTTAAAAACAACAAAATTTTTATTGCGCATAATTATTAGAATGAAAGAGACGCCGTGCGTCTTATGTAACTGCTGTAAAAGTTGCACAATAAGAAACGAACCAGATTGTAGCCTAAATAAAATCAATGCCGTTTTAATTAATAGAAGTCTCATTTAAATTCACTAAAATGCAAAAACGGCGTGTAAATAATTCGAGTTCAATAACAGGACGATAAAGAATCTTGCTGCGGTGCGTAATGCCTTTTACATAAATGGCCTTCGTCTGCGCCGAGCGTCTCGGTTGCACAAAGCTGCAAGCTGTTGCGCGGTGCTTTTATCAGAATAGAAAGGAGACAAAAATCCCAGAATAATGGAGATTTGCAAATGTTTTTCTATTGATTTGACTCAATGAACACTGGATTTTTAGGGCTATGAAAAACAGAGGAGTTGGGTTGGAAAGCTGAATTGGGAGCGTGGAGGAGAGAAATGGTTTTTATATGGCTGGATAAAATTTAATTAGCGTAGTACAGCCCTTGAAGGACAATAGAGGACTCAATATGTACCCAATCTGAATCTCATTGGGGTGCAGACCGCAGAAAGTCAAAAGAATCGGAGAGAGAAAAGCAAGCTTTGAGAATGGGAAGGAGCGAGGCAGACGGCAGGTGACTGGCACGCGTAAAAACAAGAGGGACACTTTTGGCACACGGCTGATTATTTGAAAGAGAGAGGAGACAAAACAAAAATAGAGGTTTCTCCAGGTTTGGCCCACTTAGACCAGCTGAGACTATAGGACGTGAATAGAGCAGAGAGACCAGAGGGGGACTCGAAAGCAAACAGAGAGCGCTAAAAAGCCGAGTCGGAAAGGGGTGCGACATCAAGTGCTCATGGGAATGCGCCCAAATGGTGGATGCAAACTTTCGCCAAGAGCAGAAACCAATATCATCCGAGTATTGTGCGCATTCATCGTATGTCTAAGTACAGTGTAAAGCCGAGTTCAATGCGTTCAGAGCTTTTTATTGAGAGATGGATTTTGCCGTAGCACGTGCGCAATTTCCACAGAGAGATGACAGCGTCTGCTGGAGCGCTGCCGTTAATGTAGATTGACACCGAGTAAAATTTGTGTTATTAAAATATTATGATTCCCTGTTTTGAGCATCCTTACGGTGCTTCTTTAATGGTCACGTAAATGCAATTGACCGTATCATGAATTTATTGTCATGAAATGTAAGTATTTATCAGACCCTAGCCTTATACGAAAAATTTATTCAAGAGAAAAATCATAATAAAAATTGTTCTGTGAAAATATACTTTTTTATGACTATACTACTAAAAAGTGTTTAATGCGCCTGCTCTTTTACAATTGCATTTCTAAATTGTTCTGTAAAAATGTGTTTTTACATATTTCACTGCATTATATAAACAGCCATTTGAATAGAGGGTTGTTGTTTTAATGCCTAATGCCCAACATCTTTGCATCATTTTCTAGAAAATATTTTAATAAATCAATTGCAGACTTTTCGCTACATTTGCAAACTTTGAGACACGTTTTAAATAATTAGACACTAAAATACTAAATGTGTGAATATTGTCAAGGACATTTCAACATTCGTGTTTCTTAAATGTACGCAATCCTTTTAAAACCTTGAAAAGTGTTGGAAGGCACATGCAAGAGAGAAAGAGAGAGAAGAGTTCCACAGTTGACAGACAGATGGCAGGAACGATTCTTGCGATTATAATAATAATTATTGTTATTATTATTTGCAATTTTAGTGAAAATACTACATTTCTATTCATGTATAACTTGAAAACAATGTAAGCGCTACAATATACCTTTTAGGTTTTGCTGACAGGTTACTTTGCTTCAGCATATTCAACATTCACACAAACACTGTCAGCTTCTCTAAAATATAAAAATATCTATAGATTCAGCCAACACAAATAATACATTGTTCTTTACAAAACCAACACATCACATAAATCTGTCAGGCTGCTTTCATTGATTTTCTCAAATTAATTGGTAAACTGAAAGTGGCTTTGCAACTAAATTACTTTGTATGGCTCAACAGATCAGCTAACCCACATGGAGGGATGCAGCACAAATATGTTTTTTTTCAAGATTATTCATGAGACTTAATCGTTATGAGTTCAATACAGATTGATCAAGTGTCTGTGAACTAAGGTGTTACTTGGCACACAGACTTCACCGTCTGTCCTGCTGCTATCATCCTTTCTTTAAAGCAGATTTTAAAATATCAAAACAATAATCAATGAAGACACTTCAGAGTCTCACGTGTAATGCAGCAAAGCAGGGAATGATCTGAAAAGGAGCAGAATTTGAAAACAGCTGCTGTCAGAGTCAGTGGGAGACAGAGACATGTCTCCCGGTGGGTGGAGACCACAGTGCACACACACACACACACAGCGGATTTGGCAATTCCATGCCGCACGTTTCATAGCGAGACGGTTCCTTCCTGGTACCAAATGCAGCAGACTTTGTTCAACCAACCTGTTGAAAATGCAAGAAAGCCTTACTGTATGTGTTAGAAGAATGATGTGGACTTGATTATTAGCCACGTCATCTATACCTCTCAAATATCAAATCTTTTTAAATGATGTCATAAGGCTCAAGAATCAGCATTCACACCCCTTTCTTTTACAAGAAGCCGGGCGTATTATCCACTAAAGCACTTAAGTAAAAAAATCCCTTTCTATTAACGTCCATTATTAAGTCTCTCAGATTATGGAGCAAAAAAGCTTGTTTTGTCAGCATTTAGGAGCCAGCACATAAACATGATTGTATAGCGGGGTCAGAAAGGCTCCCAAACATTTAAGCCCCGTTCTCGATTCAGGGGGATGTGTTTGATACGTTTGATAAAGCATCCTGTTACAGTTACAAAACTCAAGGTGAGAGTACAAGGATAAGCAGCGAGCACGCCGGAAACATGCAGATGCGATGGCAATAAAACAAGACCCATCTGCATTATTCCTGCAGATAAGTGATGGCATCAACGGGCAATTTGCTTTTGAGCGATAAGTGCATTAAAAGAAAAGGTAAACGCTTGTAAAAGGTAAATACGCCTTTAACTGATGTGTGCATTTACATAATTCACCTATCATTCAGCAAAGAGGGAGAAAATAGCATGAGCCTCCTGGGCACGGGGGCGATCTTGACATTTTACTGGGGAAAACGTCGCCGCATCGAATGATCTCAAAACAAAAGACCTCTTAGTCCACACAATAGTCCACTTACGGCTTTTCCTAGAGTTGGCACGAGTCGATTTCGTGACTAATGCATTTCAGAATTCAGGCTGAATGCGGTCTGTCGTGGAAGAAAAGCGAAAACCTCTTTTCCCACCAGAGCCTAAATTTTTAATCAGTGGTTATCTATCTAAAGGTCAGAGAAATAAATGCAGGCTCATCAGTATTTACTCTTCCACTTAAGAGAATATTTCCTGAAATAAACCATCTGCCTTTATGACAGTGTGGCACCACTCTCCCTACATTCACTATTCAATTAAGGGACACCTTCTGGGTCATTACCCAATAATTACTCGTTGGCGAGCGATGCCAAATGTGCTTTTGGCACCGGGCTGTGCGCGTCTATTACAGCGCCGCATGTACAGTACGGCTGGCCCACCAATTCCCATGCCGACACCCTCATAACGCTCCTCTTCTCCCGGCTTCCTGTCTCAAACTTTTCAAATGGCCACTTAGAGCTCGCGCATAGGACATCAATTTTAAGTTGTTGCCATCTGATGTGTAATTACTGGTAAAGACTTGATGGCTGACATCATCGTCGGCTTGACCGCAGATGAGAGAGAGCGAGAAAGTGTGTGATATTGGAGAAGGTGCGTGCTTTGAGCTAAGCGTTTATGGGATGTGAATGGGCTCAGCGCAAAAGGAAAGCATATGCATTTCACTAAAAAGTCTTTTATAGTCGATAATTGCTCAATATTACTATTTTCATATATAAAATTGTTATTAGAAGATGTTATTGTTTAGATGATGCTCTTTCATACTTAACGACATTTGATGGAGTTCTCAGTTGTGTTTCCTTGAAATATCAACATAGACTCTGATGTTTCTCATAAAATTGCTTAGGAGAAAAAGTAGAAACAAACGAGACATTGTATACGAAGAGTATGAGCGTATAAAAAGGTATATTGTAGAGGTAAAATCTTCTGGATTTGGGTGAAATGTTTGAGTTCATATTCAATAATATTGACTTTTGATTGCAGACTTGACAAATCTGCCTCTTTTTATTCCAAAAAGAAAAAATCTGAGATGCAAAGCAGACCTAGGCATTTGTTCTCCATTTGATCTTATTGACACCGACAAGACATAATTAAGATATTTCATTCGTGATTCTACATTCTTATGGGTTGCAAGCACAAATCTTCAAAAGCTGTATTAGTCAATTGTTTGTCAAATGTTTAGTCTCACATTCTTTTTTGTCATTTGTTTTTCAAGAAATGGAAAAAACTTAAATACTGTGTTGTCAAAGTTGACCAACACTTTTTTATACATTTTATTGGTAAGATATTTGCAAAACGGACGACTGATTTGAATGATTTACAGCAAAAAATAAAAAGAAGGAAATATGGAGATGGTTTCAGATGGACAGCAGCGATGTTTATCCATTTAAACATTATGACTATGAAGCATAATCAAAATATTGGTTTACCCTTAAGTCTCTAGCTGTTTGCTGACCAGTGGTCTGAAAACATTATTATTTACAGTTACACCGACGGCACGTACACTAAGCGGCCACACAATGCAAAAATTTGTATTTGCCATCCATGAAATCTCCATCACTACAAATATTCTGAAGGAGTCACTTGGAGATCCTCTTGGCATTCATTAGAATGTATTCCCCCATTCTACAAATTGCAGCCGGTTGTTATGCAAAGGTGTATATAAAGAGACTGCAGAGCAGCGCTGCTCCAACATGGCCTGATAAAAGGCCTGCGACTCCTCTCTGCTTTTTCCGCTAACATCCATGAAAATCAGAGACAAAAACAGACAGTGGTCCCAGCCTGAGGAGAAAGGCCATTCGAGGAACACCAGCAGCGGCCACCACCCCCATCACGACCTATGTGCGGGGGTTGCATTTCGACAACAAGCCAAACAGAACCGATTCAGCAAGGGTTATAAAGGGAAAAATCCAGGAGTACCCCCCCACGCCTTTTTCTTCACCGTGGCAGATTGTGCGCATTCATGAATCGGTTTCTCCTTTCTGCAAAAAAGGCCCTCAAAGACCAGACAGCACCCTCTTCTTTGGGCCGGTCTCAAAAAAAGAGTCGGCCAGAGATGTCCGAACATCAATTACATGTTTGTTCACTTTTGGGGGACACACGGTTGACCCGGGGTGAACTTACGCTGAAAGGGCTGTAAAAAAAGCCGCCTCCTCCTGTTGGCCTTCTCCCAGTGCCAATAGACTACCCTCGGGCCATTAACCCATTGTCAACCAAATGCAACTTCTGCATTAATGAAGCCATTATGAGGTCTACAGTTGGAGAATGAGAGAAATAAAGACACCGACTATTCAATTCATAGAGTGGGCCTTGGCAAGAGGACATAATAAGAGAGTCTCAATGAAGCAGGTTAGGGGTGCCACAAGAGAAGGGAGGCTGGGCGGACAGCTGTGTGAAGGAATGTCGAACGGCTCAGCCGCAAACTCGGCCAATTCGTGTTGATCCCGTCGGTGCGCCGCCGAACAGCTACTGGACTCCAAAAAACGCTGAGTATGGACAAACCCAACCGTTGGTTTCAATGAACTCAGAACATATCCCGGTTTGACCCAAGCACGGGAGCGAAATGAACTTGCCGTCGTGTCTCTTGACAACAATGCAAAACATCGCAGAACCGTCGCGATCTGCTTACGTATGTAAAACCACAGTCGAGGCATCCCTCCGTTGCAAAAAGTGTGAAGACCTGCAGTCTCCTGATCCCCGAGAAGCACGTCGCTCCTACGAATCCGGCCTGCGGTATCGTAAACACATTAATCACCCCGGCAAAAAAGGTCCCGTGACAGCACCCAGACCGGCTGACTTCCAGCCATATTGGCCCGTTTCTTATGTTAATGCAAGGATGGGCCCCTCTAAAAACCAGCTCTGTTTGTCCCATTCACCCGCGCACACAAGGCACTTGACATTTCTATTGCTCGCCTTTTTCTTTCTTAACTATCATAGTTGCCGCTGCCCATCCATCCCCGCCCTCCAACACAAACACGGCCACCAGCGCTCATCATCGCGCACTCACTGCGACCAACGGCCCGTCCCTAAATGGTCAATGACTTTTAAATAGCAGGCAATAGAGTGTACGTGAATGGCAAATCAGCTAATTTGACTCTGTCATTCACTCATTCGAGTCCATCGCCTTGAAAACGGCTTTCATTTAAAGCCCGAAGCAATCTTCCAGATGATTGAGGGCTGTTATTATCAACCTCAAACAATTAATGTCACATTACTTTACATGCATTATCCCCTTCATTAAGCACTTTACGTAGGGAGCAAATGGTACTTTTAAAAGCCATATATACATGAGTGGAGAGAAAAAGAATAAAAGTCAAAGAGAGTGAGAGAGAGAGACACACACACCACACACACACACACTCTCTCGCTCTCCCACACTGGCCACCCAGGTGTGTAGACTTCATTGTGAAACTTAAAATGACTTCCTTTCTGAGAGCCGCACCAGGAAAATATTAAAGAATTAACATAATAAAACCTTTTCAATGCTCTCACTCGTGATGGTAGAATAGTCAATGTTACAGATAAAGAAGATCCTGACCTCCAAATAAGCGATCTTACAATATGGGAGAAAAGATGAATATATAAACCCTACTGAGGGAAGAAGTAAAACAGAGAATTACAAGCCATTCCCTTCAAAAACAAAATGTATTCAAGTGTGCCGAATTTGTATGATTATACTTTCAGTGTACTTTTTAAAGAAACATCAAATTGAAGTACATTTAACTTTGACTGAAATGTATACAAGGCCTATGCTTGTACTCAATTGTTTTGATGGACTTAAAGTATAATAAAGTCATAATTGATCATGTTACCTCTGCTGATGTTATAATGAAGCTAATTATGCTAATTATATTGTTTATATTGTTCATACTGTTGAAATAGTCATAAAATGGATTGACTTTGCCGAACCCAAAAAATTCTGAACAATTCAAGGTTTTTACCTTCGCGTTACTTTTGAAACATTTGATAAAACTGAAATTTAAAATGAAAATGTCATAAAAAATGTTTTCGTAAAGATAAAGGATTACTTATTAATAAGGTCATAGTCTGTTTTATTTAATAAAAACGAAAACGTGAAAAAGTCTATCGTGCTACAAGTATTGAACTAGTAAACTTTCAGTTCACTTGTAGTGGAGTTGCAGTACAAATGTAAAAACATAGTTACTAGAAGTGCTCGCTGAAGTATAACAGAAGTCTTATAATAGTAAACAACGTATACTTTAATAACCTAAATAAAAATGGGCAAATATATTCTCACATATGATAGAAATAGTACACTTAAAAGTATAGCTACTGATAGTACATTTATATCATACGTACTATATAAAGTATACCTATCAAATTGAACATTACTTCATAACATGAACTTGAAGAACTTGGGAAATGTGTTTCAGGTCAAACATTGAGTCAATGTTTGTGTCTGTTTGGATGAACAATATGAATTCATGAGAGAACAATATCAATATGAGTTTATATACTGGGTAAATGGAGTCGACGTCTCTTATCTTTGTACCATCAAGTCGAGCTGGTTACCCACTGTGAGCGAGAGAAAGAGATTGGAAGTTTTCCAAAACGTAATACAAAAACAAATGCGGCCTCCGTATGGCTACAGAAGCAAATAGAAAGTGTAATGATCCAGGACTGATTCGATGAAAATGGAATGAAATGGCTACGTCAATATTTTCTATAACAGTCTCTCAGTTGGGAGCTTGCTGCAGTCATCGCTTCAAAATACACGATAGACGTTCGCAGGTTTAAGGTGGGATCAATCACTTCAACCTCCGTAGACCGAAGAGCCGAGCTGATGATATAATAAACCTCCATGTCTTTCATTCTCCGAATCGGGTAATTAAAGCTTTTGCATATTAAAATCAACCAATGCACAAAACACGACTGAATGTGCCAAAGATGCAGCGTGCCAAAGTCTGGAAGGTTAACAAGATTCTTAAGCCTCAAAATGAATGCAAATGCTTCCAGGTGTCAACAAAACAATTGTCATGAATTGTGGCGTGAACTTTTATCCTTTGGTTACTAAACGTCTCATTGAAGAAATTGAATCATTGTTTTGACTCCACTGTTTGTGAAAACAGTTATAATGGAAGACCCGGGTGCAAAATGGGCTACATCACCCCCTTGACTTCCGTTTCAACCGCGTAACCATCAAGACAATTTTTGCTCGTTGAAATCAAACGTAATGTGACAAATTTGATATGGTAACAGACAGCAAGTCTTTGCAGTTGTATTTAGCTTAAAAGACTCCTTTAAATCGCTCTTTTTCACTTCCATCTCTGTGAGAATTTTAACAAGCCTTGTAAATATATGTAAATATGTCTTTTTGAGAGAAGGCACTTGCTGTGTAAGAATGTCTACAGTTGAATTGCACGACTCGGCGGCATGTATAATCTCGCCTTTGAAACCTGCCGTGTTTCCCTCATCACCACTTGAACATTTTTGTCCTCAAACTGAGCTCGGACCGAGGTTAATCCAGCGGATTCCTGGCCCAACGTTCAAGCGCATTACGGCACGGCTCCTACTTTCCCATGGCGTCTATTTACCTACAATAGGAAATAATTCAGGGCCCGGGATCATAATGGATGAAAAGATGAGCGTTAGGCTCAACAGTCGCACAATAGTGTGTGTCACTCACTGCCTACCTAAGCCTCCTTCTGTTTCTCTAAAGATGGTTAAGATCTCTCTCTTATTTTCTCAACAGGACGAGCGTTGAGCAAAAGAGCCGTGAGAGGGTGGGAGAGCTGGCTAAAGCGTTCACCAAAACAGATCGACTCTACGTTCTGGGATTGTTTGCGATTTCAAGGTCCTATTTGCATTCACGCTGAAAAGACTCCAGCATGGCCTAGGCTTAATGGACGGGATTTCTGAATACCCCCACTGTCCCTTTTTTATTTTTATGGTTGCTCTTTGAGTGCCAAAATGATTTTCTATGGGAGGATTTAAACATGGTAAGTGAAAATGCCAGGGATTTATGAATACATCAGCGGAGGGCTTTTTAACGCCAGTCTACCATTTCATGCTTTACTCATTATGTTTTTACATGCAAAGCAATGGAGGCAGGACACAAGACAGCCAAGTTTCAATGAATAAATAAGTGGATGAATGCCTCCAATTTTGCTTTTTGTTGAGGATTTATTATTCATATTCAACAAGTTTTCCACCTGTTCATATCAATGTCTTACAGGTTTAAAAAGCCAAATATGACAAGCTGTGTTTTAACCCTCCATTAAAATGAAAAAAGACGCAAGTTATCTCTTTAAAATGACATCAATGAGATGAAATGGAGCGCTTTTGCTCAAGTTTCCGAAATCCCACAAATGAGTGTCACAAGAGATCTCGACGTCACAGATTTGTCAAGTCCGCGGTCCAAAATCAATATTATTGAAGATCTCAAAACGATTCTCATCAAATAGACCCAAACATAGATTATTTTAAATCTACAATCTACATTCATTTACGCCTCGATACTCTTCGTGGATTTGAATGTCGTCTCAAACGCAATTTTAGGAGAAACATAAGTTGACACTTCAATGAAACAAAACTAAGCGATCACATATTTTAAAAACATATTGTCTCTGGTTAAAAAGATGCACTGAATTAATAGCCCCAGCGTCTGATTATTTCTATTTCGGGATGGAATTCACTTTCACCTACACAATACCCTTCTCAGCTCATCTGATAGGTGATCCTCACGGAGGAAGCCTGACTCGCTCCCTAACGGTCCGAAATCCAACCCCAGAACCCGAGTGAATGAAGTCAATGCATCTCCTCCTCTGACCCCTCCGAGTGACAGAGGTGACCCAAGACCTGCCCTGGTCACACACCTGGCCTGTAGGTCCAGATGGCACTGATTGGAGCGATAAGATAGATAAGAGATGCATTCTTACTGTAGCGGCATGTGTGTGTGTGCGTAAGCGCCAGGTTTGGTGGAATATCGCATTACTCTCTCTCTCTTTCTCTCCCTCTCATGCTGATGATTTATCTATATAGCGAGATCGCTGTAGTTAACAGAAGGTTGTGTCACGCTTTGGCGAGGGGAATAAATGTGTTATTTAGCCAGTTCTCTTGGAAGTGCAAAACTATTTACAGCAGGACAGGTGAAATAAAATGCACTCGTGCGGGTTTTTGTTATTTGATCGAAGGAACCGTTTAGGAAAAATGAAACGCTTCCGCTTACGAACAGGTGTCATTGCATACACGAAAATGTAAATAGGGGATTATGCTTAGACTAAACATACACATGTCATTAGTTTTCTCTGCATTCAAAAATATCCCAGCCATTCTACTCTCGCTTGGGCCTGATGATGATGAATATCATGTTGTAATAGTTATATTTTAATGCTTTACATAATGTGTAATTGTTGTATTAGGAAACTGCAAGAAAACGGAATATAATGGGTTGATATTAATGATATGAAACAACCCATAAGAAATAAAAGTCACTGATGAGATCTCTTAGACTTCAGTTACATTTACATTTAGTCATTTAGCAGATGCTTTTACAATACAGTGACATGTCATACCGTTGGATTAAATGGAGAGCAACTAGGAACATTTGCTTAAATGTCATCTGTGTCTCAGTTTTTCTCCTGAGAACAACCACCAGAAATCTCACAAATGACTTCATAAATTTCATAAAATCTTTAAACATTTCTCATCAAATATACCCAAATCCAGATTATTTAACCTCTACAACCTATATTCATTTCGCACTTCCATACTCGTCGTGGATTTCAACAATTGTCATTTATTTCTAAGCTGTTTTAGGAGAAACATCAAAGGCTTGAAAAAACACTTAATAAACATACTGTGTGTCCAAAGTGAAAAGAAATCGATTTCCACGAAGTAAAAATGTACAAAGGAGGAGTCTTCATAAACGTGTGATCAGTTATATCATATGGTTATATCCTCTTACGTCATTTATATCGATTCACTAAACAGTGTTGAAAGATCCGAGATTCAAAAGGAGGTCAAACGGACCCAAGACAAGAGAATCAAGAACTACTATTCAAAAATAAACCTCAACAATAGTGACGCTGGTCTACAGACTCATTTTGTAAATGATCAAACCTTCCCGAGGCGAGAAACGTCGCAAAAACGATATTTCCTTTCAGAACAAAACCTGCATCTTCGCTAAGGCGAGAGGCCATCGGAGACAAATTGCCTTCATTTTTTACTAAAGGCGAGCGTTACAAAAGGATCCAAATGAAAACAAAATTACTTGAGGTAGGGTATCTGTCTGAAATGACAACACATAAAGGCTCTGCGGAGGAGAAGAAAGAAAACAGTTTCCGCTCCTGTAAGAAATCCTCAATTGGATCTCCGAGGGTCCTCTTCTGTCTTATTACACTCCCCCTTAGCTTTTATTCAACTATGTATCTGTATTTTAAATGACTCAATTACGCAGAACCCTGTGGTGAAAATTACATACGTTTCCCGTGTTTCCTTTTTTGGGGGGACGGTGCACAGGAGACCTTGGTGTACCCGCATCCCTCCCCCACCCGGGTCTGCTTTTACCTATCTATTATTTTGCAGACGCACACATATCAAAGTCTACGGTGAGAGAGACCGAAAGAAAAATAATTTCACTTTTATAATATCATCAAACTGTTTATGAACTTTCTGAAAATCGCCCCGCATGCAATGCATGTTGACATGTTGCGCACGTATTGCTTTATCTGCATTATCAATGAAGCCCATTTATTCTTTAATGCTTCAGATCTCTATTAACACTCCACTTCTTCTTTTCAGACTATTAACATTCTTAGTTTTCCCATCTGTTTCTATTAACACAGGCCTTTTCATCCTTGAACTCAATACGTTTCACAATAGGCCGTCCATTTTCAAGAGAACTGCCGTTTTAGTGGAGTCATTATGCGTTACATGTCAACGTCAGGAGTTTGTTTGCCGTAATTGGCTTAGCATTGTCTCTTTAAAATCTCAGATGTTTACACACATATGCCCACGCAGGCGCCAAGTGCATTTGACTTC
This sequence comes from Barbatula barbatula, assembly GCF_947034865.1. Lineage (NCBI taxonomy): Eukaryota > Metazoa > Chordata > Actinopteri > Cypriniformes > Nemacheilidae > Barbatula > Barbatula barbatula. The sequence continues at coordinate 1,316,959 of NC_136767.1, forward strand.
AGCACATCAACGAGCCCGAGTCCCATCTGGAAATGAACGAATCCTTAAAAGCCCGCAGCCATTAAGGACACGCTTGCATTTCTTATTGGTCACGATTGTTTTAGCCCACTGCGATGAAGAGAGGTTACGCAGAAGCGCAGTAAGAAGCTGATGTCATATGTGACCTGCGTGGCATTCTCAGACGCTCTTGTGGGCGTGTTTTGTGTATGGAGGGCTCTCCAGTGGCCGTGCTTTTCCATTTTCAGAGGCCTCTTTACACAGACACAACACAATTGGAAGGAGCAGAGGCCGCGCCGATCGAGTCAACACCCCGTCCCGCACAGAAATACGTCGCAAGCTTAGATAAACAATACGTAAACCCTGCAGATCGCAAACACGTGCAATCGACAGTCTATTTACCTTTTTTTAGGTTGTCCCAGGACTTCAAAGAATAAAACTATGATAAATAAAAGTAAACAAATGATTTACTCACCCTCAATGTTCCTGTTTTACTTTCTTTCTTCAGGAGGACACAAATGAAGATATTTTTAGCGAATGTTGTTAACTGGCCCCCATGCATTGGTTTTGTGTCCAAAAGTGACTGGGTGCCTTGAACTTTCTTCAAAATATTGTGTTTTGTGTTCTGCGGAAGAAAGAAAGTCACACAGGTTTAAAAGAGGGTGAATTATCTTTTTTTTGAGGGGGGCACGAGCTATCACAAATAAAGCTTCTTCAAAATCTTTCAACAGTTTCTTTACGTTGTTAAAACTAAGCAGCTGCAAAAACCAAAATCTTTGTTTACTTTCATCAATTCACTTATTCTTAAAATAATTTTCAGTGCACTTCACAGTGAAATGAGCCACATAAGTGCACGGTTTTGTTTTGCAAATGTTTTCCCGACAACATCAAAAACAGATCAAACGTCCTCATAATTGTGCTTGCAAACAGACGACCGCACTCTGGGGAATCTGCAGTAAAGCCCCCAAAAGCGAGATGAAGGTATTGATTGGGATAAGCTGCTGTTGCATTATTGTTACCCCGGGGTGTTACGGAGACCAAACCGATTGAACAGCCGAGCAGCTGGTGAGAGGTTAGACACCCCTCACACGCTCATCTCTATTCACCATCGTCTGGTCAATACGTGACACTGGACTTACACTCGGGTGTTCATGAGGGCTCTGCGCGACTGTGTCGAAGCTGAGATTAAGTCCCAGCAGGAGGGAAAGTGTGGACTAAAGCTTTAACGTCTCGTGCAAGATTGATAAGAATCTCATTACTCTGGAATCTGAGAGATGAGGGACAATGCTGCAGTTCTGAATATAAAACAAATGAAAAAGAAATAATTTCCCGAGTTCTGGGACGGGGTGTGATTTTACATTGTATGACATGCAGATTATTTTTTCACTGTTTTTTTTTTTAAGCAACAGTCTGTATTTTTCCTAACAAATATCATTTACACACGATGGGAGAAAAGCATACTTGAGCACTTTTTAAATTTCTCCTGTTTTCTCAAAGACAGGTAATAAGGTTGTAATCAATATTTCAGGAAGTCAGGAAGCGCCATTAAACAGACCGTGTTTGTGCTCATCATAATGCACGGTAATGCACTTCCTTTCATAAAAATGCAAAGCGTAAAATGGCCTGAAACAACCCTCGGTTTAACCATTTTTAACTTTCTGCACTTATTGCTAAAGTTTTCTGGCACATGGAGGTGGAAATGGATTGTTTTTCTGTTTTGAGCCAAACACATAGTGCTGTATGTAGAAAATAGATAAATAAATAAAGGTTGAAGTGTTTAATGTTGGCGTCAGCAGAGAAAGGAAGAGACGAAAGCTAAACTAAATAAATACTTTCTTTCCGCCTACCATTGTTTGGACAAACAGTGTGTCTTGTTATTTCTTGTTCTCATTTTCTTTATTAAATGTTGGCTGTACGACTCATAAATAAAAAAACTCTTAAATCTATTTTTCTTATCATTATTAATGCTTTTAAAAGTCTAAAAACAAACACAAAAGCAATTCTAGTTAAGAGTTATTAGAACAGCATCAGGACAGGTGAGTCTCAATGGAATACTTTAGCTCCCTTAAACATATCATTAGTGCTGTCGTAGTGTTCGCTCTGTTTGGAGAAGACCACCTTTGGTTCCACAAGAGCAGAGAGTGTGACTAATGTCTCCACCGTGCATCACAATCCTCTCGTGCTCTTACCAGGAAGACCAACACAGATCGGGGTCTTAGGTTACGCCGGCCAAACACTTTACTGCCCTCATTTAGTAATTGAGCGCCTGCACGTATTGTTCTGCAGGCATCACGGAATCCAGCGGGCAGGTCATCCGACCAGAACCTGGATACCTGAGTGTCAGAGATTGAATGTCAGGACATGGAGGCAAATCGGAAACGAGAGAGGTGGAAGATAATGATATCAATGGGAACGAAATATGAATTGAATGCAATGTACAGCTGTTGAATCGAGTGGTCTTTTTGGGACCACTCGAGAGGATTTATAGAGGATTAAAAAAACAATGATACAGAAGATGACCAAGAAAAGTCATACATTGTTAAAGCAGAAAAAAATGATATACTGTATATCTTAAACGTGAGGTATCCTTTCTAAAAATCACCTTAAACGTACTTCCCTTTGAAACAATAGCTCGTTTCTTAATCAGTGTCTAAGGGCTCCCGCAGGAGGCTGAGAGGGTCGTGTACTGTTATTAATGGGATATAATGGACGCAAGTCAAGCATCATTAATCTGACCTCCCACCACTGACAGGTAGGCTACCTCTTACGGCCCCTGGCATTTCAGGAACTTGAAACCAAAGAGCCAAACCCAACGCTTGGCGCTCACGGAATCTCCGGCAAGTCCTACAAAAGTTAACGTTCGGCACAGCATTTGATGTTTTAAGAGCCAACGTGTGGTACAGCCGAGCCGCCGTGCTGCATAATGATTGGATTTTATTATAAGATCATTTTCTTAAATTAGCACATTAATTTACGGGGTTGTGGCTTAACTGATTTTCATAACAACATACTACTAATGTAAGTGAGAGATTGGTTAAATGGAGGGATACGTTTTAAAAGTGATTGAAGAAGACAGCTAATTATAGCTTAATGAGCCAGATGGGAGACCTCAGGGGATGAAAGCTTTGCTTTCCACGTTTTGAGCAGTCTTTATGCAAAAGAAAGAAGAAAATCACAGATGAGATCTTTTAAACAACTCAATTATTTCTCCTTGACATCCGTGAGATTAAAAAGAAAGTAAATGGAAACTTTGGCTCAGGTTTCCTGACTCTCATTTATTTCTACTGAGATAAAGAGGAAGACATCTCACAAAGCTCAGATTTGTCATTTCTGTGGTCAAAAGTCAATATTATTGAAGATGTCAATATGAACTCGAACATTTATCATCAAATTATCCCGGATCCAGATTATTTACCCTCTACAATCAACATTCATTTTACACTTCCATACTCTTCATGTGTTTGAATGGTTGTCTCATTTGTCTCTATTTTATATCTCCAAAGCAATTTTAAGATAAATATCTTAAATGAAACACAACTGAGACTTCCATCATATCTCATGTACCGTCTATAGCAGAGCAACGTCTGAGCAATAATATTGTCCTCTTGGAACTTGCAAAATATGCTTTCGGACGTGATTTTCAAGATCGGAAATGCATTGTTTGCAAATGTTTAATAATATTTTCAAATGGCAAAACCATTTAATATAAAAACGTTTAATATAACTTAAAATCGATTCCAAATGACCTTAATAGTTTACAGGTTCCCAGATATTTCACTAGCTGTGATCATTTTGTACTGTGAAACTAAATATAAATATAAACTAAATATAAAACAAAGGTATTATTTATCAATAAACGGTTTATACAATTTTAAATATATTTACATGACAATATTTAAATTCTAATATTAATATCAACGTTATTATTACTATTGAAATATTAATATAATGCTAATATATAATTATCACAGTAATGTTTAATACACAATTTACAATCAATTTATTCATGTTTCAATAAAAATAAAAATAAATGCTTTGCATTTAAAACTCAACACTATTCGAGATGGTATAAAAAGAATATAAAACAAAGGCAGAACTGCAGGAACATTGAATATAAATTTGAGCAATTATTAAAGAATCATACACCCAGCCATCGGAGCAGAAAGCCAAATACAATACAATTCAACAATAGCCCATGTCAGGTGAGAGATCCCAGCCTCAAGCACTATGCGAGAGAGTGTGAAACTCTCGCCCCCCGTAGCCCCCTCTCTTCGTGCTCATGTCCACACAGGTCTCACGACCAGCTGACCAGCACACCTGCTGGCTCCAAACCCATCTGCAACAGATTAGCCTTTCCTTCCACTACAACAGAGCCATTGCAGCTTCAAATAGTCCCATCTCTTCCGCTAGAACTGAGAGATTGCCTATCGACCAGACTTGACCCCACATCTTTATACATAAAGATATATGCAACATGATTCTTTCTCCTGCCCACCGTGGCACCTGCCCGCCCTCCACGGAAAGAGAGAGAGGGTCTCTCGGCAGCAAATGACTAAAGCGAGATGGTTATTATTTACGGCTGAGAGCGAGATTTCAATAATTGTGGAAGAAGTAGAGGGTTTCAAAGCACTTAATTTTATGTGAGGTGGACCACCGTCTTGACCGAAGTGGTAATTGATGATATTTTAAACATGACCTGGACCTGTGCGAGATGGAAAGATAAGATAACACCCGCCGATCACAATGTAGCACAAAATGTCCGTGACAAAAGCACGGCTTCAATAAAGTTCAGCACTTCGTCTTTTTGATCTGCGGCGGCATACACAATCTTTAACAAAGCCCAACAGTAACAAAAGAGTGCAAAGTACTGTCAAATCAAACACTTCTTATTCTGTGTGAAATTATCTAGAATTTACAAGGTTGAATTCCTTGTCTTCACTTATCTTTGTTTAAATATTTGTATTCGTACATACTGTAGCCTACTGTCGTTCTGCTAACCTTGTTGAAGAATAACTATATACACTTACATTTATCAATTCAAGTGCGTTTTGTTTTCTTTTGCGTTATATTTTCACTTTTTTTTTAATTGCAGTGTTATGACAATATTTACACCAGTGGAGCCCATTTTCATGGTCTCGCCTAGGGCCCCACAACCCCCCTGAGCCAGCCCTGGCGGCAAGTAACAGCTATCTTCATCTACCTGACTGTAAATGTCTAACAATAGAGAGAACAGAAGCTATAAAAGCCACATGGAACGTCCATCACATTCACATGAACTTCTCGAGCAAAGAGAAAGAGGCGCTTTTAAAGGCGCCGATGATAACAAAAGCCGTCACGACTTAGAGCGTTTTCATTCCCATTTAAAGGAAATGTTTCTTTTGTTGCAGCAATCCACTCAGTTTTCTGAATCGATATTGTGAAGATGTTCTGTGGACATGAACGCATCCTTCAGTTTGGTGACCTGATAGTGTATACAGATACTGTATACAGTATGCGGCATACATCGCATCTAAAGATATAAAAGACATTGACTAGATTCGGTCCGTGAGAGGTTTCATTTATTCAGAGAGTACACCACATCCCATTACTCTATTGATCAACCACATTAACAGATATTAAAATTAATGCACAGCTTTCAACAAATATCTGACAACATTTGCCTTTTTCCTTCAATAAATGCCACCGGATCATATTGTTAATAGCAAGTGCATTAACATTCAAAAACTTTTCGAGAAAAACAGATTTGAAAAACAGACGAGAAACATCCGTGAATAATATTCGCTCCCCAAAGTGAAGCATTCAAATCTAAACAGGAGTACATCACCACAAACACACGCCCGCAGCAGACAACACGGTCTCTACAAAGAGTTTCAATCTGAAAACAGGCAATTCTCCTTCGGTTTAAGCTCTTTCCCCCATTACAAACCCCTACTTTCCTCGCTCTCCACTTATTCCCCCTTTTCTTTTCTTTCAGCATGAAAACACACTTGCTTTTATTTTTGTGCTTTTCTTTTTTAATGCGAGCTGCGTGTTCGGCTCTTTTTCTCCTCCTCACTATGTCTGCGCTCTATAATTACGGTAGTTTCTACCTACTGCGCCAAAGAGCGCCCACCCCTCCGCCCCCCCCCTCCCGAGCGCCCGTGTCTCCCCATGCCTAATGTGACACCGTCAGTCAAAGCCTTTGGAGAGCAGCCGAGCAGAAATCAAAAGACAGAGATGAAGCGTGAGGGACAAAGAAGAGAGGAGATGTGATAAACACAGAGTGAACCTGAAGGCTACCTGACAAGGGCCCTCAGCGCCGCAAACTCGGTTCCTGCTGATTCTGGAGGTGCGAGGAGGTGCTTGCATGCCTGCGTTTATCCGAGAGTGATTGCTCTAAATGAACGGAAGGAACTCAATGATCCCTGCTAAAGTCCAACCTGTTATTTTTCGCGTCAGAAGTAAATGATTGAAGAGATGGAAAGTTAGCTCGAGTAAGGTGAAAACACACTTGGAAACTGTTTGTAATGTCTGTTTACGTCCATCTGTGATCTCCAATCAGTATTAGACATCTTTTCTCTTATATGTATTGCATGAAATCAGGTTGATGAAACCATCAGAGGATCTGGATTTGGGTGCATTAGATGAGAAATGCATGAGTTCATATTGAGATCTTTAATAATATCGACTTTTGGTTGCAGACTTGGCAAATCTGAGTTCCTATCTCTTCTGAAACTCTAATGGAGGAGACATTTGTGAGATTTCAGGACTCTTTTTCTCAGCAGAATCATTACGCAAAAGTTTCCATTTGCTCTCCATTTATTAATAACTGAGATACCAAAGAGTCTCATCTGTTTTTTATGTATGGGACCCTCGAGCTGAACATACCCCTGGTTGGGAAGCACAGTGCCGGTGCAGATAATCCCCTGGCCATCAGATGGTCATTAAGTACTTTAATCTGCCTATCATTTACACAGGGGCAGGTCTGACTCAAACACTGAGTCACCTCTGCGTAAGCTTAGTAATTCTGACACATATGTTACTTGTCTGCCTCTCAAATAGGTGAAGCTCACCTTTCCCTCCCTCTCGGTGCTCTCTGACAGCTGGACCGGAGCCTGAGGACAGGACCCTATCAATGGAGACTTTCACTGGGTCCATCTGTCCCCTTCTGTTCTGTACCTCTCTCTTTCTCACACACACACACACACTGCCTGAGGATAACAGAGCATGACTCTTCACCTTCAACACTTGTACACAGAACAACTCCTACCAAAGAATTACTGATGTTAATATTCATCATAATCATAGAATACATGGGTTTCACATACATTATTGCATTTTATTTTTATGATCTTGTATCATTTATGTTTAGCTGTTATACACTTACACTATAGAATTTATTTACAACAAAAATACTGGTTTTATAATTAATAAGATTCATAATCATATTGTCATAAGTAATATTGATTTAATTAATGTACAAACTTTATTAATCTATTCAAACTTTAAATATTGAATGCCTTCAAAAACATAATCTGAAATGCCTTAAACCATATTATTCAAACTTAATAATAATAATAATAATAATAATATTATATTAAATGTAATATTATAATTAGAATCCATGTATTTATACTTTATTATTATTATTATTATGATGATTACTTTTTTATGAGATAATGTGAATGTTTCTTTAATGTTACGTTGTTAAAAGTACATTAATAGTTAAATAAATAGACATACTTTTAAACTCAATCATTTATTTTAAGATCATCCCTCAAAGTCAAGGTTACACACGCAGATTCACACGACATGATCAATTTATCTTTATCCGTCTTTAGCGATTGAGAAAGAACTGTCCTCGTTTCCCTCCATTGACAAATCACAAGAGAGAGTCTCCCACCGCACTTATAAACTAACTCATAAAAGAAAGCGAATCAGGAAAAAAGATTAAAAACGTCACACATCGGTGATAAAAATGATACCCTTCACATTGACAGGCGCCCCGCGCCCCACCTCCTTCTCCCCGTTAAAAGGCATCTGTCATTACGGCCCCGCTGAGGGGCAGACAAGTCCACTCTACTCGCGGGACCCGCCGTGAAAATCTCCAGCTTCCCCATGGCTGAGCCGAGCTTGACGCAAGTAAATGACAGGGTAGGGGCCCGTTGGGCCGCGCGGCATCCAGGGGCACCGTGCTCCCGTAACCCTGCAATTAAACCTCTCTTGCTGGAAGGGGAGGGTGCAGTGTTAAAGGAGGGGGGACAGCACAAAGAGAAAGTAAATCTAATGAAAATGTAACTAGGAAAACCCCAAAAAATCAACTCAATCGTCCTTTTACCAATAACCGTTTGGGAAGAATTACAACCAGCCTGAATGTTGCAGACATTTGGTGTTTCAGACGGGGTCAACGAGTGCATTGTGCGTTTGAGGCTCAAACAAGTCCTAAGTGCTGTGTTGGGTTTTAAGGAGGTGGAGTTGAGATGCGAGTGCCATGTGTTTGTGTGCATTGTGTTGAGGGTTCGTGTAAGATGGCACACTAGAGTGGGGATCAAATCGCTGCTCCAAACCTCCCAAAAAATGATATCCTCCATTGTGTCATACGAGTAACTGATGCGCTCGAAACCAAGCAGGACACAAACAAATTCTCGTTCCAAATGGAAGGTCTGCAAACAAGGCATCCGTTCCGCTCTCAAGGACCCTGGGTCTATGATGGACATAGATCGGAGAGATGAGAGACAGCCGTGGACAGAGATGCCTGAGGGTCCACCTAGAGGAGTGTGTTTAAAAAAAACAAAGACCACCAGAGCAATAAACCAATAAATCAGACATGAGAATGAATCAGTGTGATCAGTCAATCAAATACCAAGTGTTGATGCTCATTAGATAAAGTAAATCATTTACAGCCTTGTCAACCATCTAAACTTTGCTGCCAGGTTCCATGGAATTTGTGCCCCTAAATGTCAGCAGACAACGCCACAAAATGTAATCCATCGTTTACAAGTACCTTTGTTGTTTGTTTATTAAAGCTGCAATATATAACATTTGCCTTCTCTGTTTGAGACATTAAATTACAACAAAACTGTACCCAACAGCTCAACTTCTAGATAATAATTATAAAGAGAAGGTAGAACATTTTCAAGTTTTATTACTACATGTTTTTTATTCTATGTATTTGAATTGTTCGATTGCATTTACATTTACGTTTAGTCATTTAGCAGACGCTTTTATCCAAAGCGACTTACAAAGAATTCAGGGAGCAATAAGCGATATATTGTATTCTATTACACAGGGGTTCAAAACTTTTCAGCCCGCGACCCCCAAAATAAAAGTGCCAGGGACTCGAGACCCCCACTATCCTCGGAGGGGGCTAAAGTATACAAACATTGCGCGCAACTGCCCACATGAGCTAATTAGATCTATCCAAACACGTGTATAATGACAACACAGAAGAACACAGTTTAACATCACATGACTTTATAGTAAACCCGAGGACGATGGCCTTTCTGTCTGCGGTCCATCTCCGCCCTCCACCGCTGGCCTCCCTGCGTTATCTTTTTTGAACGTATCATTTCGACTGATAAAAATATCCTAAACTTTAAGCCTGAAAAAGAATCTGTGTGGCAAATGGGAATGTGCACATGATGCTTCACATTGACTTGCTGCACCTAACCTAATGCGGTTGCTGATGTGACGTAATCCCCTCAGGGGTCACGATGGAGGGGGAGCAAGTTCTGATGACTTTTTATTTGCTCGGTTTACTTTATGTTTTGATACACTTGTTGATTAAATACGCTATTCCTAATAATAAAAACTGATGTCTGGAAGTCATCTTGCGATCCCGGGGGTCTCGACCCCTACTTTGGGAACCCCTGCCATATGTTTATTTAGATTTTAATGTTACCCACCTAAAAGGATTAGCAACAATTCCTTAAAAAGTATTTAAATTTCATCTTTATCTGGTACGAAAGCTTTCTATAAACCCGGGTTCCCTTGTGGGAATTTACCATACAAATATCACGGTTAAACCACGGTAACTGTAGTAAAACCATGACCAATTCCTATGGTTTAAAATCTAGAAAACTATACAGTTTTTGTTCCTCACGTAGTTAAACCATGGTTCATTTTCCTAATGGTTGGCCCCTTTCAAAAAAGTTGTAGCGCGTGCGGTCACACATTTCTCTCCCTTCCGGTAACTAGCAGCATGGGTTTTGAAATGAGCGTTTAAAGGTGCTTATGGAGAGAGAGAGGGGCGAGTAAGGTAAGTGTACCTCATTTAATTGCTCTCTTGGTGGTTGGACTCACTGGGAGACGGCTCTTTTCAGCCTCTTGTGTGACTGCACAGCGGGGACTCCGTAATGGAACAGGTAGAAAAGGCGTTTATCAAATTTGCTTTTATTAGGAGGCGAATTTTAATAGAGTGAGAAAAGGAAGACCCGCTGTGGAGAAAGCCCGGCACTCTCGCGAGCGAGCCCATCTCGGCAAATTAGGGGCTGCCAATGTCCACCGATGGCTTTATGGGCTTAGCGGCTCGGCTGACAGGCGTCTGCACAATAGCGAAGATCAGGAGTCGGATGAAGACCCGGGCGATTTTCAATCCTCGAGGTGCTTAAACGGCAAATAAACCAGCGCGTGAGTGACAAGATCAATGGCAGGATGTATCGTCTGTCGGATGGCTAGATTTAGAGACTGACACGGCGGATGACAACAGCTGTGTTCGGCATTCTCTCCACCCATCATGCGCGTGAAAACACGGTGACAAATATGACACGAGCATCCGAGCTGTGCGCGCGGCCTCATGTTCAATAGAGCGCCTGTCACCGCAGGCCTCAGTTACCGCTAGTTATGTATTTACCGTGTCTGTGTAGAAAGGAAGGAGTGGGAAATAACCTGATGTGGAAAAAGACAACGAGCCACCGAGAGAGAGAGAGACGGGGCAATCTTTCGAGCAATCAGCGGAAAAGTACGCTTCACATTTTTCAATTTCTACCTGCCACTCGCAACTCAGCCTGCAGCGGATATGCGTGGCAATTTGCCAATCAGTGTGTTGTGTCGCGCATGGGGAGTCTGGCATGCTTCTCCGGGTCACGCACGCACACACCTCAAAACAACACGCACACACAGATTCACAGCACTGTAATGTCTTCATCAGGAGTTGTTATGTGGGACCAGCCACTAGATAGATTAAAGGAGACGCGTCTGGTAAATAAAAGTGATGCTTTTCAAGTTTGCATGACAAATTGACAGAATGCCAGAAATGCATATCAGACAACAGAGCAGTCGATGAGTCGCAGAAGTGATTTTCGGGAGGTAATCGACATGCAACCACAGGAGTGCAGATGCACTCGCATGCGATGGTGTTTACTCACACACACGGGGATGCAGAAGTGCGCGCACGTCTAGATTCAGCCTCCTAATTGGCCCTCCTCCTGCGAGTTAAGGGATCATTTAATAAGTAAGAGGGGAGCCGAAGAGAAGCAAAAGATAAGTTGGGAAGGCCTGCAGGTATCAGCTCACGAGAAAATTGTCAGATGAGATCTCTCGAATATCTCAATTACTTCTCCTAGACATCAAATGGAAACATTGCATCTCAGATATTTTTCCAGATAGAAAGTGCCAGAAATGTCTAGAAAAGAGCTTAATGTCATAAATGGAGCTCAAGTGTGGAATCTAAAGTCAATCTCAATATGAACTCCAACATTTCTCATCACATTTACCTCCCCAAAAAAACGATACTTAAATGAAACGCAGTAAGCATATTGAAAGACTCAAAACTCACAAGCTGTTGTCAAGAAAATATTTCTATTGAGTTCAACAGCTTCCATTGAAGATCCTAATTCTGGCCATTGAAGATTTGTCAAAGTCGTGTTGTTGTGATATCTCTGCATTTCTGAAAGCTCTTCACCTTATGACACGTCTACAGTTTCTTCCCGAACCCATTGACATTTTTTCTTTTCATTTGACTTTTTGCGCTTGTATGGTAATTATTTTCCTTGCATTTCTCTCTTCATTATTACCAAATGGATGCGAGTTGAAAATGAGGTAAGCTACTAAATAAGCCATACATCAAGTATTTAAATACAGTTTTTATCTTTCTTTCCAAGGTCACCAACTCCAACATTCAGAGCACTTCAGGTTTGCTGTCATACCGTCTAAGAACCTGTGTGAGGTGTATTGTTCATGTGAATAAAGGATATGAATGTATTTAATATTGTATAGAGTCTAGCCGAGATGCTCGCCCTTCCCCACAGATCTGATGTTAGTAAAGCAAACCTTCCCTTTTGCCACCATAATTAATCGCTCTCATTAAAATGACAATCCTGTCAAATTGCCGGCGCTTTATTTGTTATGTGGGCCTGAAAAGAGAGACATTTCTAAGGCCGATTCATTGAACTACGCTGTGTTGTTGCACGTGTGTTGAAAAAAATTGTAATGAATGTTTTTTTATCTGAGCACCAAACAATTCTCTGCTTTCTGTTACCTTGATGCGTTAATGTCTTGTGCTCATCTAAATTCGGTACATTGTACCTCTTGTTTTGTTTCCATTACACCGCGTGCAAAATGCAAACCGCACAGGGAAATTTTACTTTCCTTTATTAGACAGACACCGGGATGATTATTTTCCAGACAAATGGAGAAAACAAGGCAACAAAGAAGAAACGTTCTTTGCATTTGTTTCAAAGTGGACGCACGCGGTGGTATGTGTCTGGCAGCCGATTGCCAAAATGAAGGCGACCATATTAAGATGTTAATGTACCGATGCTAATAGAAACGTACGCTCTAATTTACATAATGTGTTTGTTTATGAATGGAAAAGAGGTGAACTTTGCATTATTCATTAGAGAAGACTAAACACTAAAGTAAACTTACAAGATATACCACATAGGTTTTGGTTTATGCTGATCGGAGGTGTCACAATATACTGGTAATGTCAATAACTGTGACATCAAAATGTCAGGAACATCGATATTGTGAATAAACAATCCAGCACCATCTTTAAAATCCACAATGATTCCAAACTTGACCAAAAAAGGAGAACACACACAAAAAACCAAATTAAAGATGAATTCGACCACTTAATCGAAAGTGTTTTTATTATTTAAAATATATATATCGCTGTAATATCGGCATCGCAAATTCTTTCGTCCACAAAAACGTGAAATAAAATTTCCGTATTGTGGCAGATTGTTTTGATATATTTATTGTTTTGATATATATTGTGTGGATGCGACATCATGAAAAACTATGGTTTACTGACAGATTTGATTATTTTTGGTTGGAGGTTTATTGTGATAAATGTGTACGTAGCCTTCAACCACACGAGGCGACAAACTCTCTATAAAATAAATCTGCTTTTATTAGGCTGCCGATACGACTGGACCCTTCTCATGTGGTTATATGATTAAAAACATATTTCAAAAGCCCTTTTTATTTCTTTGGGGCTAAAACGATGGAAATATTATTAAGTGCCCTTACACAGTCTCTGAAAAATGAGAAATCCGTTTCCATCCGACAACAAACTCCTACCTGAGCAATATGTCATTTTCGGACCACCGATGTAACGTTTTACCCGCAATTACTGAGCTAAGTGCACTAACTGCACTTTATTTATGCGTGCTGCGACGAGGATCGGCTCTCAGGGTCGTAATGCGCAGAATTGTCCAGCACACTTCAGTTCCATTATCCACTTCATAACAGCCTTATGGCCTCTGCGAGCGTCCTTCAGAACCTCAGAGCCACAAAGCTAAGGCTTTAGGAGAGGCACATCCAAACCTTAAGGCCTTTGAGGTCGACCCCACCCCAGGACCGGCCCTGCTGAACATAGGCGGCAAAGTATGGCCTCGTTTTTTCGCCCCGTTTGGCTGTCCTGACCGAAGGAAAAAGCTCAGGGAGAATAAAAAGAGGGAGGGTCCCGATTCCTCCACAGTGTCACAAAATGGTTTTGGACAGAACCCAGATGCAGGCAGACGAAGGTATAACAAAAAACTTTATTAACTAAAACACCCGCAATGGGGAAAAACAAGAACGAAAACAAACACTAGAAACAAAACACTTCACAAAACCGAAACAGGAAACAGGGTAGTCCAACAAGACGAGAAACAGGGGATACTACCGTGAGTGTTGATACAAACACCAACATCAGACAAAAGATAAAGACATAAGACAATCAATATAAGACAAAGACAATGCACCAACACTGAACAGAGAGAAACTGAGACCATATAAAGGGAGACACTAACGAGGAGTGATTACATGGGGAGAGTGGTGACAGCTGATGGGAATGAAACCCTAACGAGGTGAATTACAAAACAGACGATGGGAATGAAACCCTAACAGGAGATAGGAGGGTGGGGCTGAGAGACATAACAGGAAGACACGTGGCATTAAGTAACAACATAAAGCCACATGTCTCCACACATAACACAACAGAAACACGAAAGACGTGGCAATGTCATGACTCTGCCCAGAGAGCTAGAAAGCTCGAGACAGGAAGGACAGAGTCCTAACATTACCCCCGCCCCCAGAAACGCCCCATGGCGTCTCAAGGGAGAAACTTCAGCGGGCCAAAACACAAAAGCACAAAGACAAACACCACAAGCACAACACAGAACAAACTAAAGGGAACATAAGGGAGGCTATGAAGGGGTTCGGGTGGGTCAACAAAAACAACAAACATGGGAGGGGGGGTGGGGGAATGGGAGGCCAAACCTTGGGGACACCAGAAAAGGGTGGGACAGGTTGAGGAGACTTGAAACAACCGGACGAGACCGGCGGGGACTTGAAGCAACCGGACGAGACCGGCGGGGACTTGAAGCAACCGGACGAGACCGGCGGGGACTTGAAGCAACCGGACGAGACCGGCGGGGACCTGAAGCAACCGGACGAGACCGGCGGGGACTTGAAGGGGCTAGGGAGAGGTGTGTGTCCAAGGGGGGAAAAAGCTTGAGGTGATGCCGGCCGGAGAACTGGCTGAGGCACCGGCTGGAAGGCCACCTGCGGAAGGGCAGGTCCGGCCGCCTGCGGAGGGGCAGGTCCGGCCGCCTGCGGAGGGGCAGGTCCGGCCGCCTGCGGAGGGGCAGGTCCGGCCGCCTGCGGAGGGGCAGGTCCTGACGCCTGCGGAGGGGCAGGTCCTGACGCCTGCGGAGGGGCAGGTCCTGACGCCTGCGGAGGGGCAGGTCCTGACGCCTGCGGAGGGGCAGGTCCTGACGCCTGCGGAGAGGCAGGTCCTGAAGCCTGCGGAAAGGCAGGTCCTGAAGCCTGCGGAAAGGCAGGTCCTGAAGCCTGCGGAAAGGCAGGTCCTGAAGCCTGCGGAAAGGCAGGTCCTGAAGCCTGCGGAAAGGCAGGTCCTGAAGCCTGCGGAAGGGCAGGTCCTGATGCCTGCGGAAGGGCAGGTCTGGCCGCCTGCGGAAGGGCAGGTCCTGACGCCTGCGGAAGGGCAGGTCCTGACGCCTGCGGAAAGGCAGGTCCTGAAGCCTGCGGAAAGGCAGGTCCTGACGCCTGCGGAGAGGCAGGTCCTGACGCCTGCGGAGAGGCAGGTCCTGACGCCTGCTGAGTCGCTGGCTGTGAACCCAGCTGGAGAACCGGCAGGAGCGCCGGCTGGGCTGGGTTACGTGCCCCCCTCCGTTGCCTCTTCCTCTTCTGCCGAGCCAATCTCCTGGTAGTGGGCTGGAGGAAGGAGGTGAAGGACGGGGCTGGCTCCGCGTTGGAGGCCTCCGAAGAGGACCCCCAGGACTCTCTCCTTCCACGCTTGCCCCGAAGACTGGTGGTTGGTGCATTCTGTCACAAAATGGTTTTGGACAGAACCCAGATGCAGGCAGACGAAGGTATAACAAAAAACTTTATTAACTAAAACACCCGCAATGGGGAAAAACAAGAACGAAAACAAACACTAGAAACAAAACACTTCACAAAACCGAAACAGGAAACAGGGTAGTCCAACAAGACGAGAAACAGGGGATACTACCGTGAGCGTTGATACAAACACCAACATCAGACAAAAGATAAAGACATAAGACAATCAATATAAGACAAAGACAATGCACCAACACTGAACAGAGAGAAACTGAGACCATATAAAGGGAGACACTAACGAGGAGTGATTACATGGGGAGAGTGGTGACAGCTGATGGGAATGAAACCCTAACGAGGTGAATTACAAAACAGACGATGGGAATGAAACCCTAACAGGAGATAGGAGGGTGGGGCTGAGAGACATAACAGGAAGACACGTGGCATTAAGTAACAACATAAAGCCACATGTCTCCACACATAACACAACAGAAACACGAAAGACGTGGCAATGTCATGACTCTGCCCAGAGAGCTAGAAAGCTCGAGACAGGAAGGACAGAGTCCTAACACACAGGTGTGTTTGTCTGAAAAAAGGTGCTCCTGATCTGAGCCGATTATCTGCGAGTTGCATCTCTCCTAATAGCACCTCGTCCGTCACATGCTCAGTCAGGTGGGGTGGACCTGACAGGGAGACTCTGTCAGGAAAGGAGGGATCGGGGGAACTTGAGAGGGAAACTTAAACCAGTAATTAGGTTTGGATCATCTAGGAAGGGGAAAGGGCCTCATTTCTGCACTGTGTTAACCAGAGAGCATCCCTTTGAGCGGGCGATTCTGATGAGGAGGGGATAATGTTCTGGTCAATATCGCCTTGACAGCCCCCTTTTATAATTGTTACACAAGGGATAGATCCACAAAAATATATAATTGCCTTGTCGTTGTTTATACACATTCATGTTGTTCCAAATCTGTATGACTTTGTTTCTTCTGCAGAACACAAAAGAAGATATTTTGATAAAAATTCCATACAATGGAAGTCAATGGGGGACAATGTTGTTTGGTTACCAAAATTCTTCAAAATATCTTCCTCTGTGTTCGGCAGAAAAAAGAAAGTCATACAAATTTGGAATGACATGAAGGCAAGTAAATGATGGATTTCGAGGTGAACTATCCCTTTACGTTATCTTAAGACCCCCCACCACACCAATTTGAAAAAAGCTGAAAGAGATGACGCTACATTCTTCCGCTTATTACCAGCTACTTTTCAAATAAACTCACAGAAATATTGATCAAAGATCAAAATATGTTCTTTTATGAGAAGAAAGAAAGAATAAAGAGAATGATTTGAAAGACATGAAACTGGCACAGAGATGTGGGAAATCGGTTGCTGGGGACACCTGTCAATTATTCTCTTTAGGACGCTGAGATTGATCGATACAAAACAAATATGCCGAGCGAATGGATTTTCTTTAGCATGCAAAAAGATGATGGTTATATTTTGTGTGGCGAACATACTAAATACACGAGACAACGTCCCAATTTGTACAATAGACAAGCTCTCTTCATCACATTCATTCGAATTAAAATGTTCATAAAGAGGCTTTAGTTTGTGCAGTAGCAGCAGTTATACATGCGATATAAGAGGGACAGCCGGAACCATTTTATATCGATTATAGCTCATCTAATGGCCAAACCTGCCATATAAAAAAACATTGTCTAATTGGGTTTAATTGCTATTAAGGGAAAATGTTTAATTGTCAGTTAGACATACCCCTTTTATCTCAGAGTGGTCCTCCAGTTAAGACCCCCTCCATCACACATGAACACACACACGTCTGCATCCAACCCAGGCACAAACACACTCACACACGGACCACACAATGGCATGAAAAGAATTCATTTGTCAGCAGAGACGATTCATTCTGTATTGTCAATAAAAAGGACAAAATTTGTCAGCGTTTAGAATGACAAATGTAACACGAGTTTATTAGAAAGTGTTATTGAGGAATTCAGTAAAAAGTGTAACTGAAAGATGTTTTTTTATCCAATTAAGTAAATAATGCAGAGATTTGATGAAATGGTTATTGATATGTGCCGGTGGTTAAATGCAGCTAATGAGGGATATGAGATCCTCAAACTGCCTTCAAAACATCAGGCAGAAGAGTCTGAGTCGATCTCTAATGGCCTTATTGTACATACACAAATCCATTTACTGCAGGTCAAACTGCTCTGCTGGGATACAGACAGACGGTAATGAGATATTTGACATGCTTCAATCACATGTACTTACATGCGATGAGGGTTTATAAGCGGCTGATGCGACGGAAGGATGCATGGCATGTTTAGTTTTTTTCACAATTAGTCCAAAACATATTAATACACAAATGTGACGTCCACCTATGGAAAACTGCAGTTTTTGCTCTTTTTCACAAATGTGTTATTAAAAATGTATTTAAGGAGGGTTGACAAAAAATGACAACATTAGTAAAACTTCATGAGCCGGGAGAATTGTACACAAATTGATTTATTTTCTGTGAGCTTTTTGTTTTCATGCAGTTATTGTATATTAAAATAAAACCCATGCTCTCTAATGCAATAAAGTTTGAAATTGCCAGATATTTTTTAATACGATTTGCTTAATAGAACTAGGTGTAATAACGTATAATGTTCTTTCTATTTTGGACCATACACAACATCTTTTTTCATACAATCAAATGTTAGTTATTACAGTCGAGAAAAACTAGTTAATTCTTAGCTTTTTTTGTGCCATTTTTGCCTTTCGGGTTTAAAATCCATGTACAATAGTGCACATCTTATAATAATTTATGAGACTGTGTTTTCTTTTCCAATGAGAAGACATTTGGCCTGATTATCCATGACAGCGCCTGGTGTGTTTCTATCTGACCCTTCAGATCATGATAGTAAGCTGATGGATAAATGAAGAACAAGCAGAACACTTACCAGGAGTTGCAAAAATACATATTCCGATAATTTAATATAAAAGTATATTTTATGTGAAATATATGCATAATACTGTATATGGGTGGAAGGGCTTCTCCACAGAAAGTGATAAATACATGACAGACGGAGACGCTATTGCAAACTGACAGAAGCTTGGGAACCCCGAAAAAAACGCTTGAACAGGGACATTCAATTCAAGTTCCAATGGGTCAGATCTTTATATTCTCTTCCAAACGGAGGTCCGGACAATGTTTTTTGTAAATAAATAAATATTGAATCAATTTATTCCAGTTGGATATACTGTATAAAAGATATGATCTTTTATCAGGCCATTTATTTTATATTTTGATATATGTAGCCTATGTATAGGCCCTGTGGTTTTCGGGGAATGCCTCTTACAGACCCTATACATAGAAGTCTGGTCATTAATATTTGTAAAGTAAAAAAAGTGACAACATGCAAACAGCAAATGTAATGTCACATTTGAAATCATAAACAGAAAACGGAGTTACTAACTAAATAAGCCTTTGTTACCTTTCATACAGAACTACTTCTATCTTTAAATAAACTCCC
Source organism: Barbatula barbatula (assembly GCF_947034865.1). Lineage (NCBI taxonomy): Eukaryota > Metazoa > Chordata > Actinopteri > Cypriniformes > Nemacheilidae > Barbatula > Barbatula barbatula. The sequence continues at coordinate 1,336,254 of NC_136767.1, forward strand.
AATTAAAATGTTGTTCGCTACAAAATGTGAACCTGCTTATGAAAACCCAGCACAAGTCCTTCATAAAATCAATCCTACAGAATATTCTGTGAAAATATAACAATTTCTTATATCAATATTGACTGAATTATGCCAAAATCTTAGTGAAATCGATGCATTAAATTAATCTTTGATGCTTGTTATATTCAATTCGATATTGAGACTTTGGCCAGGGTTTTCACAGGGTGCACAAATGTTTACATGCTGACTAATAATGCGAATGCAAAATATAGATAAAAAAGTTATGGTTGATAAAATATCACAAATCTGGTTAAAAGGTGCGAGACACATAGCAAACAGATAGACGGATACAACTGCTTTAATATTCACTGCATTTTGTTTACTGTTATGTGTCCATTTACCTGCTATGCCGCTAAATAAAGATATTAGAGGATATAGCGGCAAAAGATCAATTACATAAATGTTCCTGAGAGCGCGTGTGATGTGATTCTCCGTTGTGAAGAAGCGAGGTTCATTAAATGGTTCATTAGGCCATGTCTGGCAGGTCCGGATGAAAGAAAGCAAAGGTCCGGATCCGGACCATGGTACGCATGTTGAGGATGAATGCGAGGCTGTGACCTTTAGTCACCTCCCTAGAGCGGCGAACCGATCTCCGGTCTGAAGGCCGCACGTCGCGGATGTAAGTAAGGCCGGAAGAGTAGCAAACTCGGGAAACTCGTTTTACTCGGGGAAAGCTTTTAGAAATGCAGACAAGTGGACTTTTGGTCTCGGTCATGAATGCGGTGCCGTGAGGACTTGTCCATCAATTCAAAATGTCTAGAACAGTTATACTTACATATTTTTAACAAAACTAAATACTTGTTACATTTAGGAATCTGATCACTTTCTCTCGTACCATGGCCACTCCCCCACTCTTCTTCTGTTCACTCCCATTTAAGTTGCACTTTTCAAAACGACAGCAGCCTTTAAAAGCAAATAACGTGTGAATATCATTACAGACATCACATTCGGCCACTACCGCACATAAAAATGCAATTAATAAAGTATTGAATACATATCTTTTGTGATGGAAATGTTTAAACAAGAATAAACAAAAGTCTATTAAAGGGTCTATTTCCAACTTTACTAACTTTAGGACACTCATTGACTGTGTGTAACTGTGTCCCAAAGGATTTAAAAAATATTGGATAATTTGACCTTTTTATAGTATGTCAATTGAAAAATACACAGTTATCAAGCCATCTGACACTTCGTACACATCTATATTTCACTAAATAAATGTCAGTTATATGTTTAAAAAACAAAATTTTGAAACATTTATTTTCGAAAATTCTGTTGATTTGTTATTTCTGCAAAAATAACGAATAACAATTTTTGCATGTAGTTGTTTTAACCCTAAGTTGGAGATATGAACACCTTAAATCCACAAAGTACACGTATAGTCAATGCTTACTGACATCCTTCTAAGTACAAACAAGTTTACAGCAGAAAAGATGACTAAGACATATTCCCAATATTTGGACGCCATGACCAAAAGAGACAACGTCCCCATATCTATTAAAATTTGATTACAATTTGTAACAATTACACGTCACTCTTTGCACATGAGGGTAGAAGCATGAAGTGGGACCCTTTTGGTTTCTCCACAGCTGGGGGGTTCCCTCAAACAGATGGGCTCAGACTGCCCTCCGCCCTCCACGGCCCCTCCCAAACGCAAATGTATACAAACTCTCTCTCTTTACCGTCCACACACACCATGCGCTGACGTCCATACAAAGGACAGCTGCCCGTACCTGCCAACATTCAAGCCTGGACTAATTACTTCCCAGTCATCAGTTACCCAATGGGCCCTGGACAACAAAAGAAGTGGGCCGGGGGATCATAACTTCACAGAGCTTTCTTTAGGGAGCCTCATTTGTCAGCACTAACTAGCCGGTCGACACGCCCCACTTTTAATTATAAGAGCCGTGGATAGATCAGCTTTTCTTAAAAATGCTTCTGTATCATGACTCATCTGGAATATCACAAATGATTTAACAGAGGCGTGTTTATGAAACGCAAACAGCCACATGTATTAAAATATTCGTCTGTGACCTATTCAATTAAACTAAACAAGATAGCAATGAGTTAAAATTGTATATTTATTGAAACTTTGACAAAAAATAAAAACTTGGAAATACTAAACGTGGCAATATTAAAGCGTCTCGAAATTTGAGTTTAAAAAATCGAAAAACGTCTTAAGTTGTGTTTTCCTATTCAATGCAAACTGTTCCACTTTTTTGTCTGATTTATGCTTCTCATTCAAATGTAAGTTACAGAACAAGCAAAGGGCTTATAATCTTTAACTATTGGAAACGTCACATGAATTCTCATCATGTGAAGATTCGCGAAAAGACGCAGAAGATACCTGAAACAGAAAACAGTTTTGCTTTTCTTTTATAATCGTACATTTGATGAATTTAGACCCTTATTAAATAGTGACATATTTCAATGAGATCGGGCTGAACTTACAAAACCAATTTCAAGGAACGCATGCTGGAATAATAACCAAAAAACATTAATGTAACTAACCTGTCGTGCTCTTGTTTTGCTTATAACAAAAAAAAGTAAGAAAATCGCATAAAGACGCATTACTTCTGTAAAGAAATATAAATTTTTAAACAATACTGTCCTAACGTTCCAAAAACAAGTCGAAAGAATCGACTGGTGTACATGAACAGGCCAAACAGAGAGGTCATGTCCTCGTTGTAAGTTTGAATTCATGTTGGCCTTTTTACCATTAGCAAAAACGTATTAGCCCAACAAAAATAACAAGAGACAGAATGTTTATCGCAAACAGCCCGACTCTCTAAGAAAGAGAGAGGGAAAGACAGAAAGAGAGAGGGCCGGAGGTGGGGTGCTTGCTAATGAGAGCAATGCCTAGATGGGCTGTAAATGGGAGTACCAATATATCAAAAGCTATTCTCCTCTGTGAAGTCTGTGAAATCTCGAGCAGACCCTTTCCTAATTGAATTTCATGCCTTGCTTTTGTCCTGTCGCACTGCACCTTCTGTCCCACCAGCTCTCTATGCAGCAGCGGGGTCTAAAAAGGAGGGAGAGGCCCTGAGCATGTGCGTGTGTCCCTGTGCATTGATAACAGCTATGCGTGCGTTCTGGTCTGCGTGGGCGTCTTATGAATACCTAAAAGTGAGAGGATTATATAACTCGGATTCGTGATGAGTGAAAACAGAAGTTCGCTGAACTTTACAGGCTACGGACGCAGGACGGTTCCCCCACCTGCACACACTCGGACCCCCTCCTGTGGCCAGATCAAGGGGCCGGATCCCATGAATTAATTACCGTCCGCCTCTCCGCCTGAAGGGGGGCGTTGGACGGGTTATTAATAGTACGAAATGAGCAATAAAAGGGCTTAGGAGTGGGAACAGGGGTGGCAGACTGCAGAGGTGAACGAGGGAGGGGGGATTGTTCGCCGAGACTGAAACTTTTGTGGACGCGGAGAAAGAGGGCAGAAACGCCATGGTGCTAATCTTCAATCCATCTGGGCTTCATTAGCATTTAGTGTGCTTGCAGTTGCCAATCAAGCCTATAAAGGCGTGTTTCTTATCCCCTTTGTAAGAATGGCGCGTAAAAGACTTGACAAAATATTTTTGGACAAGTGCTTTTGTAAGCGGACTGAACCCCCCCCTTACTGATCGGCCTCTGTACGACACTCTCAACGGCACAAGAGCTCAGGCGTACAATTGGCCTATTACAGCCGCAAATCTTATTATCCCCCAAAATAGTTAATAATTAGATTAAAACTTCAAATAAATGAAGTGGTGGTGTGAATGCACCGGGCATACTCAATCTGCCACGCAGTCTATCAATATGGATCGCCACGATCTCTCTCTTTATCGCTTTCAGGAGGCGCGCACAATGCTACCGCAGATGCAGCCGTGAAGAAAATATTATAGCCATGCGTGCTTTCTTTACAGCATGAGGAATTCATGGCCTTTGCGTGAATGAAGGCAGAGTCCTTTAGAAAGAGTGTCTGCGGTTACATGGCCGTCCTAATTCCTATTCACACCGAGTGTATTTGCTCATTACGGCTGTGACGTGCGTTAAGGTTAAGAGCACGAAATGAGGAACAAAAACGCCCAAGCATGAATGTGAAGAGAGGAAATAAAACCAGAGAAAAGGCTTCTCAGGATAAACTACATCTATTTGTAGGTTTCGTTTAAAGAGGTTGACATATTATTTTGAAGCGTTGAGCGTTTGAAACCTAGCATGCTTTCGCATTTGTCTTCGCCAATAAAACAACCTTCAAACCACAAATGAAAACGAGTGTTTTCTAAAGTCAGCTAAAGAACTTTATAGTGTGGATTCAATTTTTTCTTAATTAAAGGTTTTCTGTATATTATGTGCATATGAATCGGAGTGAATAGTCGATTAACAAAAGAGTTCGCGCAGTTCATTTCAAATATCGCGACCCAGAATAATGGCTTATTTCATGTTATTGCCTTTTCTTCAAAACCTTAATTAACTTTGAAATATAAATTAGATTTTTAATGCAGATTTTAGGAGCCCGGTGTCTACTGTACGGTCTATAACTTTCCAGAGTCCAGTGTTGGTAAATACAGGGCCTGTTCTTGAGAAGAAAAATAATACAAAAATAAAGTCCCAGAAAATTGAATTGGGGGGTGGCGGGTGTTCAAGCGAGTGCAGAAGTCAGCAATGATATTTTCTAGCCTTGATGGTTTCACCCAACCTGAACAAACATTCACAGCTGGAGTTGATAGAGAAAGAAAGAGAGAGAGATGGGGTGAGAAAGGGTAAATGAGAGCCAAAGAACGCTTGACGTGTAGACCGACATGGTCTAAGAGGTTAAATACAGCTTTGTGCCACTTAGTTTGTGAGGTCACCTATACTCAATCGGAAATAAGAAACGTATTTCTGTCCTCGATTAAAGCCATTTTATTGAAGAGTAAACACTTGGTGCTTTTCCCAACTGTATTTCCTAAGCGATAAAAAGGGTGAAAATCATTTTCTGCTTCAAGTTGTTTGTCCCTGGAGCCATCGTGAAGTGTTTCATCTGGAATTTGAAGAGAGACACAAGCATGTGCACCTGCCACTTAAATGCAAAAATGTGACTCCTTCAGGAGGAGAAAAAAGAATAGGACACAACTTATTTTAGCACGTTCACCGTTAACGTGGAAAAATCAATGCATCGGACATGGTTACACAGACAGGTCACGTCATGCAAAACCTTCTCAATCGCTCTCTCGCTTTTCCTCTCTTTAAATCCTCGAAACAGTTCAAGAGACAAATTGCTTCTTGTGGCCGTATCAATGCATTTCATTTAAACCTCCACAGCAGGGGGGTCCGGCCGAAAGATGTCATTCAGCGAGAGGGGAAGAGATGAAAATATGCGGGGGAGAAAGAGGAGAGCATTGGAGGCAAATGGGCCGTGAACTGAACCATCATGTAGCCGCTAAGAACCTGCTTGCAGGCTTTATTCAATCGCTTCTTATTGTGGAGCGGCGGGGAGCTGAATGCTCTCTTTCAGAGAGGTCTGCAGCATGAACTTAAAGCAAGTAAATTTCTATCTTTCTGCGCATTAGCTGCCTCATCACCCTTCAATTGAGGCCCAAAGAGCGGAGAGAAAAGAAACTGGCGGCAGGGGAAGAGATGGAGTGAAGTTGGAAAGAAAAGTTAGCAGTATGGCAAGAAAGGATGGGACAGAGTGACTTGAATAAACTGTTGCTTACTTTAAATGAACAACTCTGTCAGTAGAAAAACAAATCAATAAAAGTTTATAAAAAAACAATGGAGATGCTCATAGGAATTGTGTGCAAACTTTCAGGTTGACTAAACGATTCTGTCATTATTTACTCACCCTCATGCCATTCCAAACCTGTGTGACTTGCTTTCTTTCTTCTGCAGAACACAAGAGAAGATATTTTGAAGAACGTCGGTGACCAAACAACATCGGTCCCTGATGGCTTTCTTTAGGTGATCACAAACCCACTCAGAAATTTCTCAAAAAAATCTTCCTTTGTGTTCCACTGAAGAAAGCCTCATATACAGGTTTTGAATGACACGAGGGTAAATAAATGATGAACGCGTCTTTTATAAGGAGATGTTTGATTCAAAGCAATTATATTATATACGGTACATTTGGGGTCGCTTTATATCAAACCTACCTCGATTTAACCTGTGACCTCCAGCGGAATTCGTGGATGGAGTAACTGACGGTCCCTCGGGCGAGAGCCTCCTGGCATCGTGTCAATCAAACAACAGAAGACAATAGAAATCACCGGCAGATCGGCCTCGCTTCCTGCGTGGCAATGATTCCCGGCTTCCACCCCTCCCTCTCTTTCCTTTCCTGAACCACAACGCCAACAGGTTCCCCTTGCCGTGATCAAAGAGCCTCTTGTGTTTATCCAACACTGACAATAAGAGCAAATGTTGCATTTCATGTCGGGGATAGAGGGCTGTAGGAAGTGTGTTGAGAGCCTGGAGTGGCTGATGTTGACAGATCTCACAGGACTGATCACCTCAGACCTGGAGAAGCCAGGGGCCGGGCAACAGGTGGATCGATGTGAAACCCATTTAACTGTGACTATATTTTGCATTATAGTACGGCCTGTTACAAATAAGCAATGGGATAGTTCACCCGAACATTATTTACTCATCCTTCTGTCATTCAAAGCCTGTATATGAGTCTTTCTTCAGTGGATCACAAAAGAAGATATTCTGATAAGTGTTCTTGTGTTCATACAATGGATGTCAACGAGGGTCATTGTTGTTTGGTTACCGGTGTTCATCAAAATGATGTGAATAAATAATGAAAGAACTTGTATTTCTGGGTGAACTTTTTATATCTTATTATATACATTTAATCTTATTGGTTTAGCCGCCAACATATGTTTTAATGTTATATATAATGTTATGTATTTTTTACAGCTTTAACGTCTCTCTTTAGCTTTCCAAATTCTATTCATGGTTTTATTTTCCAGGGACAAACCTTTTTAATCTTTAATAATTTACATAAAGCAGGTCAAATTTTACGTGGAATGTTTTCAATTCTATAACAAATCAAAAAAGTGTTTTGTTAGATTTTTTTTACATTTGGTTTAATACGCTGTGATACTGCTGTTGTTTGGGAGTTTAAAGAGAAAGTTCACCCTAACAATAAAGATTCTGTCCAAACCTGTGTGCCTTTCTTCTGCAGAACCCAAAAGATATTTTGAGAAATGTTGGTAAACGACAACATTGTCCCCCATTGACTTCTATATGGACACAAAACCAATGCAAGTCAATGATTACCGCCGTTGTTCCCTTTAAAACATTGATCAAAATATCTTCTTTTGTACAGATACTACAAACATGAGATTGGTGAACAGGTGTTTCATGTCATAGACGAACTGTCTATGTGTATTTTAGCATGACAGAAAAGCTTTCCTGACCAATTAGCATCGAAAAGCAAAACGATCCGTTCAACAAAGCGTTTCATGGTTCAACCGATCGGATCATACTTCTGGATGAAACTATCTGACGATCTGTCAACAAAATCATCCATTTCACAGTGGATGCATTGAGAACAGACAACTGTTTAACCAAAGAATCCCTCGGATGATTGACAGCGCTAACAAGTGTGAGAAAGAAGGCACATTTCCACACACGTCACATCAAAGAGCAGAACAAGCATGACACCATTGAATCTGGGCGCAACTTGACTTCCTGAACTTGAGTCACCCTCACCGCTGACCCTTTTTATGGCTCATGAGGAGCGTCGCTCATGAATGCCTTCGATTTTGCAGCGCATGCTTAATGGTGACATTTGGCTGTCACAGAGCTCAGAATGAAAGTGTCCCCCACACACACAGTGGCCTGCGGCTAGGGCTTCAACAATGGCCCGGCCCACAGCGGACACACACATCCAGCTGTGGCTGACCATCACGGTCTCTTCTCCGGCTCCCATGAAATTGGAAATTATCTCGAGGCCGTGTCTAGTGACAAATCGCTGTCTGTGTGTTCCAGCTTCTCAAAGGAGAGGCAGAAACGGCGAAGAAACATCTTTTTGATGGTACTTAAAGACCGACCTCTTCACCTTCATCTTCAGAACGGTGACCCCGCAGAGGCCGACTCAAAGTGTGGCCCGAGGTTGACGCTCTTAAAGTGCTACATTGATCTTTAACAGTTTTCAGATTTCCCGCGGAGGCAACGAGACGTTCGATGTGCAAACGGGAACACCTTCAACTGGAAACGTTATTAATGCGGTGATGAGGAGAGTCGTACGGTAAACCGGAGCCCTGCGCCATCTCCATCGACCTGCGACTGAACTCGGCCGTATCCTCAACATCTTTTCAAACCTGTGGATAGAAAGAAGGCAGTATTTGTTTACAAATAAGAGAGTAAACGCTGTTTGGCTCCAGGCTGAGGAAGTCGTGGTGGGCTCAAAGAGAAGGAAAACAAAAAGATGAGGGAAAACAGCCAGAGGGCCAAACCCAAGTCAAACACTACAAAACCTGTGTGAGGAAAACGTCCTATATTGAAGTGAATTGATCAATAAACACTAGTGCTTTAGGCTTACAAAATTATAGCTTCACCTTTAGATTAAGAAAAACATTCATTTAATTTCTTTTTTGAGATGTGAACCTATGGGTTTCACACAAAAACGTTTCAAAATCACATTTCGGATGCGTTTTGGGAAATTCGTGGACCTGGGCAGTCTGCATTGAAATATATATATATATATATATATATATATATATATATATATATATACACATATTTATATACACATACACACATATATATATATATACATTTACATACATACACACATATATACACATATATATATACATGTACACACACACACACACACACACATATATATATGTATATATATACATATACACACACACACATATATATATATATATACACACCTATATATACATGTACACACACACACACACATATATATATGTATATATATACATATACACACACACACATATATATATATATATACACATACACACCTATATATACATGTACACACACACACACACACATACACACATACATACATACAAAAAAATCGAAATGGTCCCCCTCGGTGCAGCTGTTGGCACCACATCTCAAGGACCTAACTGTCCAATCAAAAGCTTTAAATAACTCTAATCAAAGGCTTGCGACTGTCTTGCTTCTTGTAGTTCAATACTAGTGCTAGCAAAATATTTACACTGCTGGTGATCTGTAAATGCAAGTCTGCATACAGTATGCAGTTCACTATTTGATGCAAGATTAAAAGCCACCATAAAAATGTCCATTCTCAATGTAATTTTATTGTAAAAATATTGACAGATTTAAAAAAAAGAAAAAACCTAAATATATATGAACAACGGAATTTCCACATCAGGGTTATTATAGTGCTACAAAACAGATCATGTGATCACTAAATCAATAGGTTTTTTAGGTTTGGAATATGGTCATAACAAAACTAACAGTACCAGTGACATCAAAATTAAAAGGTAAGTTAACATGGTACAAATAAAAAACACTAACACTACAGAACATTGACCCAAATTACCTATAGTTCTGTATTATTATCACTTGATTACATACATTAGTTATGATAGATGTGTGTGTGTGTAAGCTTCTCAAATACACTGCCCTTCATGATGGGAATAATAAGGTCTGTATCTATAGATGTCATTTAACGGCCAAAATTCAGTCTAAATGAACGCATCAAACTGGATTATTTTAATATTGTCTGTAACCTACATGCAGGTTGAGGTGAGCTACTCATTGTTTCCAAATGCAACTAATACAGACAAAGGTTATATTTTTTATGTCATAATGGTCATTATGTGAGAAAATAATTTGTGTTTGATTTCTGTCATTAATAAATATTCCACTTTCTTTTTGGTTATGGTAAAGTCATTAACACAGTGTTGCTCACCTTCTTCACTGGGTGCAGTTATGGGGGAACTGGGGTATTGCTGACTCATCTGTTGTTAAGTCTGATATGATGGCCATGGACAATTATTTCATATGAATATCTTGCTAAACGTTTCCATGCACTGATTAAATGTTAATGAAGTGTAGGCTGACACTAGCCTGCAGCTAGCTAGCTTATTTCACTATGGTCAACAGGTTAATACCACTCACAGACTGAATGCTACACACCTTTCTTGGTGAAAAACTGGGTTCAGATTGACACCCTTTCTTTTGTCTTTGCTCTCTCAACTTTGTTTGTTTTTCTTTTTTGAAAACCATATTTTTTACTACGCAACATTTTTTACTACGCGGTCTGTGTTTCTGACGCGTCGCGACTTTCTGCAACTAAACACGTCACTGATGAGTGCGCTAAAGCAGGACCGAACCATTTCATGCAGACACAGGGGGGTGCTCGGTCAATATGGATGTTTACTTTTTGGTCCATTGGGGATATTTAACTTTTATTGACAAAATAAGTAAAAGAAAAGACATCATTCATTTTATTATTATTTTAAATATACTAAATAATGATGTAGTGTAATAGATTTATATAGTGTATAATATAATTTAACCTATTTGTTGGGACCCCGTCAGTTAGGGGCCCTTGGAATTGTCCTAACTTTTCCCTCTATACGGCGCCCATGTTCACACTGTACCCCATCCAAAAACTGTGATTATATCTTCAATTTATAATCGCCTCTCGTGATTCATAGAAATCTTTAAATAACAAAAAACGTTAGAATTGCGTTGACTCTTCGATGTATATCATCATGTAGAAACTGTTCAGCGCGTAATAGGCTATTCGACGATAGGAGTCATACTAAAGTAAGACAAATTTATAACGTTACATAATTAAATGATACAAATATATAACAGGAAGAGATGCCGAACATTATGTGAAGAATTTAAATGAGACGCGATGACGAGAGCAAATGAAGGAGCGGTGGTTTGATGTAGTGTTCGGAATGCCTGGCGCGCCCTCTGCTGGCGGAACCGTTCACTACAGACACTAAACTCGCCACTGTGCGCGCAAACAAGCAAATTCTTTCTTTACAAACATCGACGACCAGTTTCCTAAATCAACTCAAATAAATGTTGAAAGAAATATTCTCCTGAAACACCAAACCCATCTTCATGTGTGACCCTGTAACTCCATTAAATCATCCTAAAGAAACGTCCAGTGAAAGCCATTTCAAATATTGAAATGAAACTTTAATGCTCATCTTATAGATTTTTAGACTTTATTCTGGTTTGCAGGGTCACATATAATCTGTTTTTTGCGTTTCACAGTCTTACTGTGGCACTTGATTCTTTTGTAACTTATTGGCGAAAGATATTGAAATACACTCGGATTTAACTCATGAACAGGTCATCTAGAACAGTGCAGTGTGATACAAAACATTATACTTAAGCTCTTTTCAAACAAACCCTTTTTTGTTACAACACATTTTGCTTTCTTAATACAGCAACAAAGTATGAAAAATTAAAACCGTGGTCCAAAGTGCAGCAGAACGGTTTTCTTTTCTACATTCTTCAAAATATCTTCAATCATGTTCAGACATTCATAAAGCAATCTTACCTACTATCGTAGTCAATGGTGGCAAATAACTGTTTGGTTAGCGAATATCTTTCTCTGTGTTTATCAGAACAAATAAATGTATACAGATAATGAATTTAGGCTGACTGTTCATTTAAGAACTAATCTGACCACCTAGCGATGACTTAATGCTCATCTTAGTCTTCTGATTCAAATGAGCTTGATTTTAGATAACTGACTTACAAGTTATGACCGTTTTTTTAAAGAAAATTACATGACTTACTATTAAGTATCTTAGCACTTGCAGAATTTAGAAAAACAGCATGGAGGAATCCACATGTACACTTCAATTGAACAACATCCCTTTCAAATGTTGAATACCTGAATACCCTTGTCAATACAAAACGACAAAGCTTTGTATTGTTGGTTACCTCTTAAAAGTGTAAATAACAAACAACTGACATGTTTTTCTTTTACCTTTATATGTCAAAACAAATATTTAAAACATTTAGAAAAACTTAATTTTTCTGTCATTTCTTTTTGTACAAAGAGGAGCAACGAGGAGTCCGACAAACCACAGGTTTTCATTTTTCTAACCCGACTTTTCTGCTTGTTTTGATAAACACTATAATTCACCTTTTGTAAACTTCAAAGTGACCTGACAACAGACAGCAAACACACAGCTAACAATTCATTACAATGCTGGAACTTTTTTCTTTGTTTTTAAATGCTTTTGAATGTTTTCGATTAATACTCCTTCTGTGGCCTGTTGATAAGGACACGTCAGAGATTTACACAGTGAGCCATAAACAATAACCAGTGTGCAGCAACTTTCAACACAATGACGTCACCTTTAAGACCAGCCGGGTGACAGCAAGCACCTGACACATTTTCTTGCTGATGTAGAACATTTTAAGTGACTTCTCCCTTCCATCGTGTGTAGTTTTACTTTAGATTCTTGATATACTGAACTTGAAAACATACTGTTATTGTACAGAACGACGTGAGCGAGTATCATTTGAGTTTTGGTGAGTCTTTGGTGAGCTGACTGCAGTTGGCACCCAGACAAAATGGGGCAGAGAGAAACAATAGAGAATTATTTGTAATTACCTCAATGGCTACAAACCTTATATAACACGTTTATAATGTGGATAAACCGGATTTTCAAGGGGGTTCCTCAAACAACAGAATCCCAAACCTTAGAAAATAAATATGATTAACTAATGTCTAAAAGTGCTGGTAGACAAAAGCAGGCAGAATGGAAACACAGACAGTGCATGACATGTGGAGAGTGGGTCTTTCTGTTGGTCCTGATGTGTTTATGAGGCCACGCCTCAATTGGCTCGTTTCTCCCCAAGTAGTGTACCTGCATTGTATGATAACTGCACAGAAAAACTATTGTCGAAAACTACTGAGTGAGCCTTTCAAGTTCAGTCCGGTCTCACCAATCCTTCTTTTTCTCATCCATGGATACTCCACCTGGACCTAGCGCTACTATCAGCAAAAGGCCTCCGATCACAGATGTGGTCTGGAAGAAGTCGTACTTGAGGAAGTCGTGCATGGGCTTGTAGGCCGGAATGGTCCAGAAAGCGTTGAAGTACACGTTGATAGCCAAAAGCCAAATGACCAGGGTGAGGGCAGCCAGCTTGGTCTTGAAACCAATAGCCACGAGGACAATGAGAGCTGTTCCCACCAGATTCTGCAAGATCTAAAAACAAACACAGTTGTGCATTAGGACAACCAAAAGAATCGTTTTCTATAAGCTTTGATAAAGAAAGTAAAAGGGCAAAACTATGGAAGTCAGTAAGACAAGGGGGACCTCTAGTGGCAAAAAATGGGTTACTACAATGACGGCATGCACAATGTTGACATCGTTTCAAGACATCAGTAAATATTTTGCTTCTGGTTTAAATTTAAGACATAAATGTTGTTTATGTCTTAAATATAAACATTTGAATAAATACTGGTTATGGTTTGACAGAGTGGACTTCGCTTTGCATCATCACACAAATTCTGCCCACATCCTGAGCAACAAAATCAATACGGAAGCACAAGCCTCCAACAACAGCTGAAAGCACGGCAATAAAATTCTGCAAACATAAGATGGCAGATCTGACTTTCTGACTATAAATGTTAATGTGTCCCTATATTAAAAATCATTTGTTAAAACATCTACAACCAATTTTAATCTAAACAAAATCACATATGTGTGCCTGTATTGGTTTTCCACACGTTTCTGCAATTAATTGCAAATGGAAACACTTTTTTGAAATTTGGGAGAAATATTGTTACTTGTTCACAGATTTAAAACAAAATTATAATTTTACCTAAACACATAGTTATAGATAGTAAATTTAGTTTTAGTAAAACAAACAATACTTTTTAAATGGTCTCTTAATTTTTTTGCAAACACTCTCATATGCAACTGGCACCATATCAATTTGCATTATTTTAACCGTATAGAGAAAATGACTTATTATGATAAAACATATTATTGAATCTTTTTGCTCTTGATTTCTCCTCTTTAGAAGTTATTGTAATGTAATCAATTAGATATTTTTTAAAACAAACGAAGCTGCCAATATAAACGCTAACACCTTAAGTTTGCTCCATTAACAAACTCACTTATTGTAAAGCGCCCCCAAGATTTCTCTAACCTTCCGTTATTTTTATGCCAAGTGAGCACAATATAACTTAATATTTTGTTCTGCTAATAAAGTATTGAAATATTGGCTCTATCTGAGGTGGTCCGCTCACCGAGAGGAAGCTTGTATCAAAGTGAAGCAGAGTCATAAACATGAGGACCAGAAGGACTCGGCCTCCCAGCTGCATGTACTGCTTGGGAGAGCTTTCTCTCATCGTGGGAACTCCAGCAAACATACTCCTGCCTTCAGAGCGAGACTCGGCCAACAGCAGCAACAGACCTCCACCCAGTGCCAAATTCCTGAGAACGTCAAGAAAGAGAACACAATGATGTCACCAGAGCATTACAATCGTGAGGATGATCAAATCCGAACCTCACCTCATCAAAAACTTCGGGTCCCAAAGAATGCTATAGGCTACAGTCTGGAAGAGATGGAGACACGTTATTCAGCGTGTAATTTTAATATGTTAACGATAGAAACAAACTCCGTTCACACCTGCAAAGCGATGATACCGAATAATCCAAAGCAGGCATACTGGACGAAATTTCTGCTTAGGATGAGTATACAGCCACCTGTTTAAAATAAGAGCTTAGAGATGATGCTTGTATTAATGTTACCATTTTTCCACCCTTACCAAACAGCATCGTTCTTACCCAGCTGTCCCAGTAAGTTGAGTAAGACGAAGAGTGATGCGAAGAAGTAGCCGCATCCCCACGTCGTCTCGATGTATTCTCTCTGCTCGCTCCACTGAAACCACATTCGGATGCCGTCCTCCAGAAAGGTGCTGATCAGACAGAGGCGCGCTATGTGAGGCAGGTACTGCTTTGTCACCCGGAGGAACTGCAGATGAGTGAAAGAGCAGAGTTATCATACGCAGACCCTTCGCAACAGAGCTGATAAAGTGTTGACCGTGTGTCCGCTCATCATAAAACAATCCTTGTTTATGTCTCAAACCGTTAGACTTTGGCATGAAACGGTCATTATGATCAAATTATACGTTTACGTATCTCTATGAAGGCAATAATTACAGCTTTCTGCCGTTCGGCAAAGATTATAAGTACAGAATGTTTTTCAGCATTCAGGAACCCGCAGAAATGGCGTAAAGGTTTTATGTTGCTCAGATTTGTGCATTAAGAAATCTTATCAATTATGACATCACCTGTCTGTAAGACAGAAAATGGTCTCTTCGTGTAATATAATATGAGATAATATAGAAATCAAATGATCTTTCCTTTTCCTATTGTCAATAACCTCGCTTCGGGCTCCACGGCATATCAAGCAAACACTGAAGCGCCTCTTTACCCGAATACGGATTAATATTCAACCTTTCAGACAAAATTGAAACGCAGGTGGCCGGATCGTTCCAATGTTTACAATCGATGACTCAAGAGCACATTGGCTCCATTTCCATGATTTAAACAACAGCAGTAAATCTGTACTCACCTCATGCAACAGGTGTTAAGCACAGATGCACAAGGATGTTGTAATGATCTCGAACACGGACTATATACTCCTGCTTACACAAGGGTGCTTATTATAGGTTGCTTATAATAGCAGCAATGGCAGCAATATGCAATACCATGTAGAACATATAATGTGCAAAAAGTGCATAGTAATACTAGTTAAAGGGTAATAAGGAGGTAGGTACATGAAGACTTCGTTGCATTTCTAATCCTTGAAACACTTTAAATTTATGAACTTTTTGGACAGTTTGCATGCAAGTATCTACTTGTTTTCGCATCCACTATATGACAATACATTATTAAAGGAATGCATCACTCAAAAATGTATGAACATAGAAAGATAATTGGAAGAATGCTCTTGCCCCCCTACTATAGTAGGAAAAAAGACATTTGGAAGAACTCGAAGGTGAGTATATGACGACAGAATGTTCATTTTTGGGTGAAGCATCCCTTTAAGACACACAGAATTTGATAATGTTGCAAACATAACAGTCTGATAGTTGGCAATGATAACAAATATTGTCATTCTATATACATGGGCAATTCCAGCGCTATGGACGTGACATAAAAATGCTCAAGAGAATGCATTTTTTACAAATATATCGAACTGTTTATATTTGACTAAACCCTTGTTGATAGAGTCTAAACATCAGAAAAACCTCGCACTAGTTTTCTATTATATAAAAGCGCAATAAACACGAGTTATGGATGTCACAATGATTATGCGAATTCAAATGCACAAACCAGAAGTAATTATACCCAACAAATTGAGAAGGGATGGCTTTATAGAACATAAAATAGTTACATTATTTTAATGTGCCCATTTACGAGGAATATGGACCATTATGGATCTTGAAAAAAGCATTGCCTGACTATGAAGACTGCACTTAAAAGAAAACAAACTTGAGGAGAGACCGTACGTGGGTATTGGAACCACCAGATGTTGATAAATGTGCCATAATTAGTTTGGTAAAAACAAACACTGTTTTTCTTGTTTTTATAGTCATATTATGGTAGAGCTTGTATAGAAATTGCAATAACACCACATTTAATACGGTCAATACCATGTATTTTATATTTGCGTGTTTTACATTGATTTTCTTGTTATTTCTATACTGTTTTTTCCTTATGCCTTTGACTCCTCTCTATTGCATAAACATTTTTTGTAAGAACGCTAAATTGAGCAAAGCACTATAAAAATGTATCTGAATGGAATAGCAGACAATAACTCACTTTTGGGAAAAGAAAAAGCGACTGTATTACAAAAAGGTCCATTTAATTTAATTATTTGCCAGCATATCATCTCCATTTGCCTGTATATAACCCTCCTATGCGACCCTTAAAGTGACAGATCATCCAAAAATGAAAACTCATTTACTCACGCCCATGAGATGTCATACCTGTATAAACTACTCCGTTCCGTTGAACACAAAGAAAGATATTTGGAAGAATGCAAGTCCTTTTCACTACCACGGTTTAGTGGTAGTAAAGGTGCCCGAGAACCCTTTGTTCTCCTAAATTCTTCAAAATATCTCATTGTGTTCAACAGAACAAAAACGTACGTCTTCTCCTGCCCTGTTAGTCGATGATGTCGCGGAACTGAAAATTGCTAACATTCTTCCAAAGGCATCTATACAGGTTAGGTTAAATGACAGATCACCCACACCTTTAATACAGGGCATCTGCAAAGCCCCGCCCCCAGACTATCCACATCAGCACTAAGAAGAAAACGAGCCAATCAGAATGCAACAAGTACCAAGTGAAACCGAATGAATGGGAAGAGACCTCAGGGCCGATGTCTGCCTCTCTGTCAACAAACTATCACTTATTATCTGTGCGCATAAACTGATGTGTCCACATTTCATTTCAAGCAACATGCAAAATACAAAAATAGCAAAATGACCTTTTTGGTCGACGGTCTTTGATAACCGTGAGTATTTGATTCCAAATAATACAGATGAAATAACACTTACTTTGCGTTATTGACGTCTTAGCATTCTTAGAGGAAATAACAACCTCTTATCTTTTATCTTTAGAGATGACGTTGATGATGACGATGACGACACGCACGGCCTCGTTGCTCGTCACAAACATATTTCAAAGCGATTAATGACGGACACTCAATGCACATGCATTTTAAATGCATCATGTTTGCTTTCTGCATATGTTTATTTTGCATGCCATCATCTCATATTTTCTCGCCATATGTGCTGGTGTCACCGGCTCGAGAGGTAATGAAATTCATACTTATTAAATAACACTAGAAATAGTGGGGCATCGCTCAAGAAGCCTCGTCAAATACACGGGATCAGACGAAAACGTTATTTTTACGTTCTTCCGGGGAAGTTCGGTTTCCTCGTCCGAAAACAAGTTCGCGGAGACGCAAACGCGTTTGCAACTACTCAAATACGACCCGAAGTCCAAATAAACACTTTTTCACTCGGAGTGAAACAACACAACAGGCGCTTTTAAAGTCAACCCTCAGTGATTTTCTGAGGAAGTTGTTGGCGGGGCCTTCGCTCTTACCTGATCCGCCACGTCCTCCGCGTTACTCATCAAATCATTTTGCGCCATGACACCACAATCCGAGACACGATTCTTCTCCGCAGGGTGACTGAGTCTTTACGTGATGTTTGTCGACACCTTTGCCCACTCGCGAGTGTGTTACTGCTTCCCTTTAAGCCTCTCCGTCGTCTGTGTGCGTTCGCTAGAATGCCATCTCCGCCCCATAATGCCGCGCAGTTTGCGCATGCGCCCCCTGCAGGGCACGCGCGCATCTGCATGCCACGTGTACTGATTCGGGCAGAGCGCAGAGCTCGAGCATTGCTGTCAGCATAATGTACAGTAAACATACACAGAGAGAATTAAATATGTAAAGAAATAATAAACGCAATTTAATTGAATGGATAAACAAGAATGTGTCATTCAAAAGCGTAATGTCTTACAATGATATGTCTAGTTTCAGGTGACCACAATATATAATATATATATATGAATACATGTCATTAAATAATATATAATATTATGCAACGCTTTAAGTGTATTGCATTTTTTAGGTATTCTTCACCGTTCTCACGAGGCTTTTATGAACACGAGGAGTTTGTTTTGCTTGATCTTTGCTGACTGTCTCTTTAAACTCCACAGATTGTGAAACATTCTCTTTGGGGTTTAAGTGTGAAACATGGCAACCGTGCATGATGTTCCCATTAGGAAGACAATCAGGGACATCAGAGCTTTTGTCTTGTTTACTTGACTTTACGGACAATACCCCTGACTTTTGGTTTTCATGGTTATACGACTCCTGGTTTGACCCTGAGCTGAAGTGTGAAGAACACACTAAATGAGTGGAGCTCTGTGGAGATACAGAGTTTTTTGAGTATGGAGTCTTGGATTTGTGACGTCTCTTAGATCGCATTTTCTTTCTTGGGTGACGGATGCGTGATGTGTTGAGATCTGACCGGATGCTGTCAGATGTCTCATTGGCAAAGCCGGCGATGAACTCCAGTTCTGGGGAGTCCGGCGTGGGACTGCTGCGCGAGACATCACTCTCAGAGTCCTTATGAGGTTTCTTCTGCATCTTTAGTGCGTTGTACTTCTAAAATATGTTGAAAAGACTTCCTACATTATTTACACAAACAAATTTGTCGACACAAAAAAATGAGGTTTCTCAAAATCACAAGCTTAAATTCAATTGGTAAGGTTTACAAATCTTGAATATCATGACACATGTCGTATCTAAATCTAAAGTCAAATGATTTTTTACTAACCTGTAAGTTCTGAAAGTGCATGACAGACCTGCAGTGGGTTTCATGTGCTGAAGACTCGAAGTGGTAAAACTTATGACACAGCTTACAGAGAAAGCCAGCGACAGGGACCACAAAGCTAGTGCCTGCGGTCAAAAAAACATGAGTTTTAGAAAATAAAAAGTAAAAATCCATAAATGCGGTTTAAGTCCATCACTCACCGTACTGTATATCTGGATCATATACCTCACAACCAGTTGCTTCCTCAGGAATAATCTCTTTATGAACAGCCTCCTAGAAACAAAATTGAACATTATAATTGTACGATAACACCAATAAGCACCTGAAGTCACACAACTGACCTTCTCAAGCACCAGAATCTCTTCTTCATTTCTGTCTTCTTCTTCGTAATCATCTTCCCCTTCGAAACAACCGACAGCATCCACTGTTATTAACTCCTCCATCACCTCCGGGCCGCCATCGTCTCGGAGCTGTAACACACATTCAAAGAGCCCAATAACGCATGTCATCGAACATAACTTTGCATATCTAGATTAAAATGACACACACAAACCTCCTCGACCCTCTGTTTGTGCTCGGGAGACTTCATGTGCTCCACAAACTTTCGAGGAGTTCTGAAATGGCGCTCACACACTGTACAGAAGGGTCTTGAAGAGATCTTGGCCAGCTGTAGAACGAACATAACAGTTTTTGAACTTACACTTTGTTAACGCACAAAAGCACAAAGACGCAGTAAATAAATCATTATTTTAGGGACCTCAGACTTAACATGCTTTAAATTAGAAGCAGACAATTTTCTGAAACGTAACGGTATACAATCGCATCCGAGACATTGTAACTAAGATTGCCTAGACATCTCCTAAGTTTGAAATGGGAAATGTTTTGTTTCAGAAGTTGTTATTGTAGAGACCACCTTGTGTTTTGTTGTTCGCCTGTGCTCTATAAGATCACCACAAAAATGACATTGGCATGTAGGACACCAGCGCTGGCGGCCCATCTTCCTTTCACTGTAACAAAACAAAGATAAAGAATGTGTTACGAAATCGTATGTTCTGCGGTGTGTGTAGATAGAAATATCTCATTCTAAAGTCATAAAAACAGAGTTTCGTTATGTAAGGTCTTTATACGCCTCTGAAGACATAGTTATGGATATTCTATTGCATTTCTGCCAATAAATCCTCCAAAAAATTGACCCACTGGACTTTTAAGGCAAGTACATAAAGAGACCTGGATTTTTATGTTTTAAACAGATGGAGAGGGGCAAACAGGACGTTTTGCAGCTTTATGATTTGAAATAAATCAAACGTTGACAGCACAACTGACCTGTCAGTACCCCGCAGAGACTCTCGGCTGCTGGGTAACAGTGTGGCCAGGCAGGTGTTGCTTGCATGTTGGACTTCCATCATACGCTGCTGATGATCCAAACTGACCATGTGTGTCTGAAACGCCTGCAGGGGTCAATTCACACACTATGTTTAAACTAAACACGGCCTCAGGCGCATTATATAAAAAAATGTAACATATATCATTATATGACTGACTCCTTTTCTCATTACCATACAGTTATGTCTTACTTTCTGGTCAGCACAGGCGACATTGCAAATGTAGCAGGTAAATTTGCCTTTCTCTTTCTCTACATCCGTTTCTTCAGACGTTGTGTTGAAGGCTCGACTCTCACTGCTTCGCTGAATGGTCACTTTAAGTGACGTGCCAACACCTTGAACCTGAGGAAAACAACACTCAAATCATTTACAGCATATATCAGTACATGTTAAATTTAATAATATTTCTGGTTTTGGGAATAAATTGATGTACTGGGATGTATAAACAGCCATAAAAAAGAAAATATATTATTAATGGAGATACTCAACCCCTGCTGCTCTGTCCTGATCCACGCTGTTGTCTTCAAGCAGTACACAGGGGTTTTCACCCTCTGCATCATTTATTAGGGAAAAATAACCATGTTCATGATTAAAATTGATGAAGGGTATAAATGACTATGACTTATCAGCAAAATGAAGTGTTAAGTCTATATCAAACTGCATGGGGTGTGACACTTTTGCGGCTAAAGAGATAAACATTGAGTGCTGTACGGGATTTGTAATGTATACCTTCACAGTCCAATATCTTTGCAGAGTTTGCTTTTGGTGGCTGCTGTATTTTATCTTCATTTGCAGACTCCTCCCCCATCTCATTTGCCCTGTCAAAAACAAACAATGTTGTTTTTTTAAGTGTCTTGGATTCAATCATGAACTGTAATCTATCTACAGAGATACTCCTTGAAATAACAGCACGGCATCTTGAAGTAACAGCACTTTTAATAAGCAGCACATATCATGGTTACCTCTGACCTCTCTGCTTTTTCAAAAGAGGCTCTCCATATTCCGGAAATGATGAATGAATTTGTCCAATGGTACCTTTTCCCGTGTCTGAATCTGTGCTTGATTTTCTAACTGGTCGATTACTTTTTCCTGCTATATTAAGATGATTTTCCTTTTTGTCTATAATCTGCAAAACTGCAAGACTGTCCTGAAAAAAAACATGAAAAAACGCAATATTTAAATAAACAACCTTATTTCTCCTTGATCCACTTAAATAAACGCTAAAACATAGCATATGCTAAAAGCTTTAATAGATACGAAATGTATAAGTAATATTTATCAATAATATGCTTTAATGTCACAAACAAATATTTTTCTTTGAATACGTTTTTGTTTTCGCTGTGAACAGGGCGACAAGAATTCTCCTGGTGTCAGCAGGTTACTACGCCTTTGTTGGTCTAAGGTTACATAAAGAGAAATGACAGCTACCCTTTTGATGTAAGGTGCACATGATTGTGGACAATGACCGGGTGAAAAAATTCTGCAGAGATCTTTTACAGGTGAGCCTATGGGAGGCTGTCCCAGAATAGACTGGCTAACCCCTCCCTCTGAATACGCTTTAGGTACCCACTTGGAGTGACTTAATGGTTCTCCTACAATAAAAATAGATACAAACATTAAACCAATTAATATGTTTATATGCAGTGGTGGTGAAACAAGTAAATGGGCATATTCAGCATGAAAACCTCAAATCTTCTACCTTGCATTGGATGGATGAACGCTGACTGCCGTGGTACAGAAACTGGGTTCACGTGGTTCTGTGAGGTGTGCGGTCTGACTGAGGGGAGAGTGGGGGGAGGTTGTGGTGCTGATGGTCTGTTTGTGAAGGAAGAAATTTGTTAAATTTTGTAACATTTAAATTTAACTTGATAAATATTAAATTAAATTCTATGTAATTCTAAGAAGATGCAAACAGTAAACAGTTGTAAAGTCAAAAAATGATTTCCGCCAGACATCAACCAATAATAGCTCATTACGTTCTGTGAGGAAGCACATGTAGCTCATTGCTCTGTTGAGGAGACTGATGAGAAGAATCAGCTGATTCTCCTGGTCCATGAGGCTCTGATGGGCCTGTTTCAGGTTCCTGGTGCTGCTGGGTAGGATGTTCCCCCTGATTCATTTTGAGCATTCTTGTTGCTGTTATGGCCCAGATCCACACTGCAATAACCTGAAGTCTGTTTAAAACACAAAGTTTGCCTGTTTTTAAAATCATAGGGAAGAGAAAGTAATGAAGTATAATGACTAAGAGATACTGTGCCACAGCAATATTTTGTCAAATAAACACAACACGATCCCATTTAATCCATCTCTGAACTCCAGACCAGTTTAGATAGGATTACATTTTGTCCATTCCATTAAGACCACCAGTACAGCTGGGCTGTGTGTCAGTTCCCTTTAAACGCTTAGTATATATTATATACACAACTACACAAAGTGTTTTCATTTAATTCAGAAAACGTTATACATTTACATTTAGTCATTTAGCAGACGCTTTTATCCATGTCATACAAAGAGCAATAGTACAATAGGTGCTAATACAAAGTTACTAGTTTCAACAAAAGCTAGACCACTACCTGTTGAGAGAAGAGGGTTAGTGTACGTTTATTTTTTATAATGTAGGCTTGCAGCCAAGAGCAAGTCCATCTATTTAAGCAAGATGACATCACAGCATTTAACCAACAATCTTGAGAACAATATTTCTAGAACAGTTGGGGATAATAATAAAAATAGGGAAACCTAAGAAAAGGCTTTCCACACTGCTTTCTAGTTCACTAAGTTTCTAGTGACCTCCAATTCACTTACAAAAAACTGAAATATTATGGGAAACCCGGATGCACAGCTATATAAAGGAATCACTATAGTTTTAAATATAGCGCGCATTATAAATAAAGTTGACTTTACTTTGGAGTCCAAAAAACCGAGACAGCATACAAATAATGAACTGAAGTTTGACCAATGCTGAGATGTAAACTGAATGAGATAATTGCCCCATGTAACATAAATAAACCTTTTCAATATTTCTCATATATATATATATATATATATACATACATCGAAAATATATAAACAACGTCCTCTTGGTGAAGAAGACAGTAAATAAATTCCACTCCTACCACACAAGGCTTGACGGTTCTTTACGCATAGCACATACTTTACATTCAGACTCAGAGTAGCTTACATCTCTTCGTGACAGCCGGAGTCAGATCTTACTATAGTCTGTATTAAATCTAGCCATACACAGCAAACATTTCACGGCTGTCTGCAAATAAAAACAACTTGGTATGAAAACAGCTCACCGTTTAATACAAATATGAATTTTCACTCCATCAGCGTTTAAATCTCTAGGTGAATCTTCATCTGGCGCTGTTTGCGTTGTAGCGCTGAGGTTCATTTACTGGCGGTGCGCCCTCACGCGGTTCGGAGGAAGGGCTGCTCGAAATAACATTTGAAAACAAATGACTGTCCTGTGTAATGATGTGGGATAAATTTTGCACAAACTACTATAGTACAAAATAAATATATTGGTTAAACAAATTAAATAAATTATATTAAAATTAAGCAAGATAACTCTATCTATATCCATTTGTTAAACTGCGCCCCCAACGGCTTCAGTTGGTACCGCAAGTGGCAGATAATCAGCGCATCCCTCCTGCGGATGATCACGGTGGAGGAGAACAGACAGGCGGCAGCGGGTGGAGCGAGGACGTATGTCGATTTGTCGAGGAAAATTGAAGAAGGGACAGCATTCAGATATTTCAGGGATTTGAGGGACGAGTTCTGCCTTTTCTCTTCCACTTGAAGTACCCATTTGTCCCGCAAGATGGGCAACCCGGGAATGGAGGACTTGATTCCTCTGGTGAACAAACTGCAGGACGCCTCTCATCTGCCATCGGACAAAATGCCAACCTGGACCTGCCTCAGATCGCCGTGGTGGGTGGGCAGAGTGCGGGCAAGAGCTCGGTGTTAGAGAACTTCGTCGGCAAGTAAGTGACACCTGATGTGCAACGTTACATGGATGGTGACTGATAACATCTAACGTTAATGCATCATTCATTCTGCCTGACATATACAGGGACGACTCGTTATTAAATGCGACGCACCGATTATATTTCTATTTGCTGCATTCATAATATTATCGAGATGTTTGTGCATAAATATTAACATCATTTCACTGTCGTGGGGCATGTGCATTAGGTACATTTGTTATGTATTAGAATCCAGCGTTTTGTCAATGTCAAGCCTATTTATCGTGTTTAATTTATTGCTTAACATC